>NW_024735442.1:475400-626498 GCF_018991925.1 Homarus americanus | reverse complement strand
TTGAAAGATAAAGGGTATTTATTGCATTACTATAATCAGGTGGAGCCAAGTCGAAACATTATCTCAAGTTTTCATATCTTGTAGATAACTGGACTTTATACTTGTATAATATGAAAGTAAAAATTTTTGGTACAAAAACAATTTCCTGTTTGATAGAAAACTAACAGTTATGGTGATATTTTTTTCAAGATTTTATCCCAATTCATCTGCACAATGAGTTCATCACTGTCATAGCAAAATTATAATACCTAATACTGTACTTTGTTATATTCTATTGATTTCATCCACAGAACAGGCCAAAGTTCTCTTTATTTACACTCACCCATCCCAAACTTTGTGACAAACTTATTACTTTATTGTTTATTCACTGTAAGTGATCATATTTCATTCCCAGAATTGGCTTATAATCAAAGAAAATAGGAAAATGAGGTGCACCTTAGCTTGGGATTCAAGTTTTTCATGCTCGTAAATCATGTAGCAAGAGTAAACATTTCGTGCCACTGACAACATTTTAAGGGTGCAAGCATACCAACCCCCAAGTCTTTCGCCAGTTGGTACACCTGACTACACTACGATGACATAGTAACAACAAACGACGGTCGGGTACCACCATGGCCCATCTTGAAAAGTCACACTATTTTTACTCCATTGTATTGCAACCGCTGGGATGCCACAGCATGGTGTACACCACGGCTGATCTTGCAATTGGCTCTAATTACTGTACATATTTGAATCCGCTGCATTTTACATTTCAAAATGCCATTAATGTCATCCATACACTTGTATAAAAAACATGTAATAAATAACATTGCAAAATTTTCAGATAGCCTTGAGTTCTATACTCCCATTTGTCTCCCTGAATTTTTTATATGTTTATATTTTGTCTCATTTAAACCTAAGAACTAACATAAAGTAGAAAATACAGTCACTATTAAGTACAGTATAAAAAAATGGTACACCACAAGACATGTATGACAAAATACATTTATATACAAATGATTTAATCATCAGGTACATGCAGGTGAGCATGTGAAGCACCACTACTTGCACTATCAGAGTTCACAGCAATGCCATTGATGGTAACCCTGGTTGGAGAGCTGATGGACCTAATTTCTCGTGGATCAGGTGCTACAGCAGGATCCCCTCCAGACAGAGACCTGTGGCGACGTGGTGGAACAGGTGGTGGAGCACCAATAGGGCCAGAAATTGATATTATGGAATTTTTTTGTTTTGTTAGAGGTTCTGGAGCAGTAGCCTTAGACCACTGTCCAGCCTGACGTTTCATAAAACCCTTGAATGCATCACGTGCCCAGTAAAAGTATGCAACAAGGCCAAACAGTACAAGAAGTATAAGCAAGAAGGACAGAGTGAGTGCCACAATATGTCCAATATGATTAACGTGCTCCTCAGGATCAAGAGTGGGATCCACATCCACTTCATTATAATCAATGTAGTCAGGCACAATACTGGGAGTGTCATCTGCAGATCCATCTTCCTCAGTTATCGTAATATCAGCACAGGAGCGAAACTGTTCTTGGGGCCCACAACCTACCATACCTGTACCATTTTCACAGCGCCCCCAATTGTTGCCAGCTACGTAACGCCATTGTAGTACACACTGAGTACACGTCAGTCCTCGAGGGAGGCGATACTTGGCATAGAATATCTTGGTACCAGGTTCCGGGAAGTACCTGGTGAATAAATTATAAATTAATTCTGGTTGCAATCTTGTTTACATTCTTTTCTGAAGTAGTACTATGTCACCTGTGACTGACATTTTGTTAAGACAAATCAGCTCTTTGAACCCTGAGTGAAATCTTAGGACCCACTTAGTTCTTCTTGGACCCTTTTCAAATTAATTTACAATTTTATTTAATTTATCCGGGAACTGATGGTCCGGCACCTCCTTTAGCCCGGACAAAATTATGAGGGGGCGCTTAACTTCCCTCCCTCCCTCCCAGCCTGGGTGATGCTAGTTTTAGGCTTAAAGTTTTTATCTTATAAAATGTAGCAGACTAGACTTAGCAGAATATAATTTGTATTGCTGCAATTCTTGTAAGATAGTGATTAATTTGAGTATAAACATCACATAGTTTTACACAAGATATAAATTTTAGTCTAGTGTAGTACATTTGTGTACAATTTTTTAACTCATATTTTTGGGGAGATATATGTAACGTTCTTCATTTAATTTTACTCATTTACTTGCACACACCATCTTAAATATATATTATGAAAGAAGTAAAAGAAACAATTGTCCTAATGGTAAACCTGTAATAAGTTAAATAATTTTTGTTTTATGTCTAGTGCAAACTATGTGATGTTTATAATCAAATTATTCACTATCTTACAAGGATTCCAGCAATGCAAATTATATACTACTGCCAAGTCAATTCAGTGACATTTTATAAGGGGAAACTAAAACTCCTTCTGTTTTGATAACTACACACTTTGTTATCTCCCCTCTTTGACAGCTGTCAACACCCCGCCCCCCCCCTTTCTCACAGCCAGGGTGAAGGCAGTTTAGGGTTAAGGTTTTGATCTTATAAAATGTCGCAGACTAGACTTGGCAGAATATAAATTAAATTGCTGGAATCCTTGTAAATAAGTGATTAATTTGAGTCTAAACATCACATAGTTTGCACAAGAGATAATGTTTTTAGTCTAGTGTACCACAGTACATTTGAGTGCAAAGTGTGTACAGTAATGTTGCTCAAAATTATGGCTTTTTCACATTTAATTTACATTTAATATTTGTTTAATTTAAGTTTCTAGCAGTCCATGGTGCTTTAGAGACACAGGAGGTGTATCATTAGTGGGTCAGAGGTGTATTGTTGAACTATTATTACCTGACCTCGGTTGGTCCGCCAAAACGGATAATCCGGCAAGGCTTTGGAACCAAGTGTGCCGGAAAATCGGTGGTGGACCAGCTGTATGAGAGGTTGGTCTGTTCTTTGTGCTGGTCTGTTCTTTGTTACAGAATTTATCCAGTATTGGTACAAGAGGAAACCGGCATACCCGGAGGAAACCTGTGATGTTTGGAATGGTCACAGTAGATAACACCTTTCCCATATCTGTACTGGGTCAGAATTCCAATGCAGGACATATTGGTGAGAATCCCATTATATCCCACTGGGAAAACCAAGGACTCCCTAGGAGGTCAAGGGACCTAGGAATCCCAAGGATCCCCTTGATGTTCCTTTGATCTACTTAGGATTTCCTGGTTTCCAATGGGGCTCTCTATAACCCTTAGGCTGCTCCTAAGAAGACCTAGCACTCTTCCGGGTCTCTGGGAACCCTGACTCCTCTGGGGCCCCAATAGACCCCTGATGCCCACTGGGACTCCTGTATCCACTGGTGACCCCTTGGGACTGCATGTGAGCTTCTGATCCCCTGGGAGATCATGTGACCCCCTGCAACACTATAGGACCACCATGACCACCACTCCATTGGCCTCCCCAAGAAGTCTTAGCACTCTCTGGGACACAAAAGGAATCCCTTGGGCCTCTTTGGGATCCATCGGGATCCACTGAGACTCCCTTTGGGCACTTTTAAGACTGCCCTGGTAACCCCCAGGAATTCCTATTAGGCTACAACAAGGTACTGTGAGGTACACTTTGGTAAAAAAACATACCGTACTTGGTTAGGTTGCTATGTTTGGCTACACTGGGTTGGGTTGGGTTAGGTTGTGCTGGGTTGGGTTAGGTTGTGTTGGGTTGGATGTTATGTTGGATTGGGTTAGCTTAGGCCAGGTTGTGTTGAGCTATATTCAGTTAGTTAGGCTCTGATTAGGCTAGATTATATTGAGTTGAGTTAGGTTAGGTTGGATTGGGTTGGGTTGGGTTGGGTTGGTTTAGGTTAGGGTGGGTTGGGTATGGGTCCTGTTTCTAGAGAATCTAAATGGGCTCAAAATCTCAATAAAGGTTCAGGACTTGTTGACACGCTGGATAAAGAGTAAAAAAAAGTTGTTGTTTTTTGCAATTATTGTTACAAAGCAAACAAAATTATTCCATGAGGCATTATGACAAGTAATTACCTTGATCAACAAATTGGGAAGCACCCACAGTGCAGTTATATTGAAATTCTGAACAAATTTAAATTATCAAACTATTGACCAAAACACTTTTCCCCTTGAATCAGAAATTAACGTATTTAAATATTTTAGTATCTCCAGCATAACAGAAAAACACCAACAAATTGAGTTTATTACACAGATGTTAAGGCGTGGAAGAAATTATTATCCAGAAACAGATTCCATTGCATATTTAGATAATGATGCAAACATCTATGTGAATGAGCTTACCTTGGACCTGAACCATCAGCTTTCTGAAGGACATATTTGTCAAGGCACTCGTTTGTTACTGGTATAGAAGGTCGATTGTGAGGGCAGAGACGGAATTCAAAGAAGCCTCTGTGGTTGGCAGTAAGTTCAATACCCAACTGAACTGTACTACTATGCTTATACTTCCTAACTATTACTCCTCGACCATACTTGCCGCCACCTTCGTTGTCCCGCGGCTGTAGTTATGTGGGAAGAAATAATAAATATTAATATACATTACCTAAAACTTTTCAAATACCCCGTATATATCATGAACTTATATACCGCATTGCATATTAGGTATTAAATGATATATTAATACAGAGTGAAGGCAATTTGATATACAGTACTCTAGAAATAAATAATCTACCGTATGCTACATGATTAAATGTTGTATACAGTATACAACTTAATCTCCAGTTTTGTCTGAGTGTAAAAGAAAAGTATTACTTATCCTTTGTTGGCATATCTCACCTGTGGCATGTGCCAGGGGTCACCGCAGGGGCCGCACTTTCCGCCGTTCTTCTGCCACTGTACCGCAAACCCACCACAGTAAATCTCATGGTCGTTATAGTTATGAGGCGTGCTGAAACCATACCTGTAAGATACAAGAACCATATCAGTACCTGGTAATTAAGGAATACCACCGTCACTTTAATTCAAATACTTTTTTCTTGGAGGGGAATCAAAATATGAAACAAACATAGAAGATACCATGGAATACCAAATACTCCAAACTTAGTAAGTAGTAGGCAGCTATCAAACAGGGAGGTACTACCACCTGGGAAGATATTGGAAGCATAATGTGTTTTCTATGGTAGACCCTGCTGCCATATGGCATCACAAATATAGAGATTAGATTTTTTTTTTAGATTGCCCTGGAGGCGGCTAGTTTATTGGGCACCCCCTTACATCCTGTGCAATGTGAAGCGCAGAAGCATTTACAGTGCCCATCTGGTAAGCATGCTAAGTTCATGCTTGCCTTTATGACTCATGCATTAAGGGCGTAAAAGCCTGAAGGGTCATCGGTTTTGTCAGCAAGTTACATAAAGTGACATAATGATGAGTGTGTGGGGGGAAAGTTCCCGGTACATTTCATCTGTTTATGGCAAAGCATGGCAGGTCCCTAATAATGTCAAGTGCCAGGCCTGTGACTAGGAGGAGGGATATCTGGTCAGGGCGGGAAGAGGTGTTGGTAACGGCTGGGGACCTGTAGGAGGAGGTCATAGGGCAAGTGAGGGAGGGTGTGAGAGTCGGGTTGGCCACAAAGTTTACAAACAGTGCGGCCAGGGGTGGGGTAGAGGGCCTTCCGTTGCCTCGACTACTACACGGGTGCTGCACATATGTCCCCCGCTCAAACGAACTTGGGCACCTGACACATTCACAGTAAAACAAACATGTAAAAAAAAAAAAGCACATAGTAATGCACACAAAAATACAAAAGGTGAGAGAGAGAAATGCATCTCCACAGACCCCGGGCGAGTTTGCTATTTCAGTACAGTAATAATTGCCCTCCATATTTTGGGTGGAAGCTATGACCCGTTTTCTTTTTTGATGGCAGTGAAGAAGTTGGGGACGAACCTATTAATTTCAACTAAACTTATTTGTAATTAACCCATATATGCGTTGTCATATTATCCACAGAACTCATTTGTTTAATATGAAAAAA
This sequence comes from Homarus americanus, assembly GCF_018991925.1. NCBI lineage: Eukaryota > Metazoa > Arthropoda > Malacostraca > Decapoda > Nephropidae > Homarus > Homarus americanus. The sequence goes on along the minus strand of NW_024735442.1, from coordinate 620,508 downwards.
AAATCGTCATCCTGTGCGATAACTGTCGCCTCATAAACAAAACGTTTACTTGACAGACGTTGAAGTAAAACGTTATATATACCTCCCCAGTAGCAGGTCTTGATATTGATCTACAGTTTGTGTTGCCTCCTTCCATCACGGCAGCAGCAATATGAGAGGACACTGAGATTACAACACACTTCCTGACGAGCACAGTGAAGTGTAGTGATGGGTTGTCAGACCACAGCTTACATCTCAGAAACAATCCAGACTTGACCCGACATTAGGGGGGTCAAATGTAAGGGTAAACCTCGCGACCACTCAAGGAGTTACAAATCAACTGGCTCCCCTCCCATGTCACACTGCCCCAACAAACATGTAAGAAGGCACCGGCCGACTCTCTCCCAATATACACAATAACCTACACCGCAGAAGAAGTCCAGACCTGACCTCACATTAGCCAGGTCAAATGTAACCCTCGAGCCACAAATCAACCAGGGCCTCTCATGTCACACGGCCCCATCTGAAGATTTCTCCAGAATATACAACTTATAGTCTCTGAAAAAGTCCAGACCTGACCCTACATTAGCGAGGGCAAATGTAAGAAGACCCTTCGCCGCCGCCCCCGATCAGCTCAACCTGACGGCTCACCTCCCAATATATAGGACGTCCTAGTCCTCCCTCTCCCCAGAGAGAGAGAGACAGAGAGAGAGTGTGTCTTGTAACCAAGAAGGGCCAGCTACCACGTCCCGAGTCCCGCTCGTAGCCCTCCCTCAGGGGAGCGGCGAGAGGGAGTCAGACAGAGAGACACACAGGGATCGGAGGAGGAGGTCCACCACAGCCGAGTCCCGCTCACGGGAGGAGAGTCATGCAGGACTTCCCTCCCCGACTTCCCTCCGGTGTCCCAGCTAAGCAGTCGCCCTCCCGACACCAGTGTTCCAGCTAAGCAGTCTCCCTGCTAGGCCTTCCCCTAGGTCACATGAGTTTTTGTCAGAGCTTTCCATGGGATGAGTTACTTACGTGGGAAGTGTATTCATTTCATGTTCGTGTCCGAGAATCAGAGTGTCTAGTAACGTAATATGATGTCCTAGTAACGTAAATATAGTGTCCTAGTAACTTCAATAGAAGGTGTTATTAATGTGTCCATGTCATTGTCGTAATTAATAAAGAGTTGTAACGAAGTGGTGTTTGAGAAGTCGCCCTTAAGACGTAATAGATGTGTATTGACATATAAGATAAGTGTACGATAAGTGTAAATATCTATCACGGCCACGCTACCAAAATCTTCCTCTCTCTTTTACTCTCTTACTAAATATTCTTCCTATATATATAAATATTCTTCATGCAAGATCCGCCTTGTTATAGAAGTATGCACACTTGACAGTTATAGAAATGATGACTCAACAGTGAGAAGCACTCAGAAGCACACACACTGCATGAAGCATACTAATGAGGCAACAACTGCAGGAGATATACTGATAAACTAATAAGTACTAACTTGTGAATGATGTTTAGTTATAAATTTCTGCTCAGTAAACAACAGAAATACAATGTGTCACTTCTCATGCTGGACAAAAGCCCAATTAACAAATGTCTCTACTATGGTCACAAGGCGTGTAAACAAATGACTGCCTGATAGTGACAAGTATATTACCGACAAGCGAGACAAACAACCACTAAGGTACAGCCTCAAACGAGTACATGACGAGCCAGCAGTCATAAGCACTATAAGCCGACAACTGGCAGAGAGAGAGAAAGTTATAAACACTGGCTCAATTAAACTTAACCAGAGGACTGTCGTAAATCAGGAAGGCAGGTTGATTTCCTAAATGATGGTGGAAGCGGAGAGGGACGGTGGCGGCGGGGAGGGGCGGCCAGACACGTAGTAACAGAGACGATCACTGTTTTTGTTGTCCAGGTGAGTGGTCGTCAGCCGGCCAGTCATACCTGTGCCCCCACGGCTTCTTGTCTCCCTTCATCCAATACCAGTATAGGTAGAAGGGTAGGTGCAGGGGCAAGAGGGGCACTGAGGGAGGCAGGGGTGGTGCAGGGGGTAAGAGAGACACTGGGGGAGGAAGGGGTGGTGGTAGGCAGGGGGTGCAGGAGGGTAAAGACACTGAGGGAGGAAGGGGTGGTGCAGGGGGTAAAAGAGACACTGGGAGAGGAAGGGGTGGTGTAGGTAGCAGGGGTGGTGCAGGGGTAAAGAGACACTGGGAGAGGAAGGGGTGGTGCAGGGGTAAAGAGACACTGGGAGAGGAAGGTGGTGTAGGTAGCAGGGGTGGTGCAGGGGGTAAAAGAGACACTGGGGAGGAAGGGGTGGTGCAGGGGGTAAAAGAGACACTGGGGAGGAAGGGGTGGTGCAGGGGGTAAAAGAGACACTGGGAGAGGAAGGGGTGGTGTAGGTAGCAGGGGTGGTGCAGGGGGTAAAAGAGACACTGAGGGAGGAAGGGGTGGTGCAGGGGGTAAAAGAGACACTGGGGGAGGAAGGGGTGGTGTAGGTAGCAGGGGTGAGGCAAGGGGGCACGAGTAATGAAGAAGACACAGAAGAATTATGACAACAGCGGACAAAGAGTCAGAGAGAGAACCAAGGAGCTTCCTACATGAGGCTCACAATGTGCAGGGAGAAGCTCCTCTACACACAATAAAAGTAAATTGTCATATTCCACTAAATTACAAGGCTTGGCTTCGCAACAACTGGGAAATTCTAGCGATACTCTGCTAAGATAAACGCTCTTACACTTCCTCTTCATACTAAAACGTTTTATCACTGTCTCTTTATTCTATGAAACTCACAAGACGCTATAAGAAATCCTCCCTGTCGTCTTAAAACCCCAAAGACAAAAGCATAGAAAGACACTCCCGCATCAACATTTTCTGACACCCCTGAAGCGAAACAAAGTCAAAGACGTGGATACGGAATGTGAGGGGCGTTTATGGTCCCCTTCACCTGGCGACGCAAGAATTCCCACACCTTTCACAAGAATCCAGCCTTCGGTGGCCCTCGACCCCCTGCCACCACCACCACCACCACCCATCATCCTGAGTCTCAGAGGAGTACAACCAACTCGTGCTTAATTATATGGTTAAAGGTATCAACAAAAACACAAAATGTCATCATGATATCCTTTCACTATGCTGGGAAGTTATCACGCCTAAAGCAAGCAAGATTACACTCATACACTCATTCATTCGCCTAATTCAACACTAAGCACCACGTGTTTTCCTCCAAAGAAAGCTTATTTCTGCCCTTGCTAATCTACATATACTTTTTTTTACCAACGAACATGGCGTTGTAGTAGTAGTAAATGGTAGCGAAGGTGTGGCTATAAGGGGAGGTTGGGGGCTACGCGTAAGCAGCAGCAGTAGATACAGCTACAGCCGGTCCAACTGGGATGAATTCAAAAAGGAGTTAATCAATCATCAAATCACCCAACTACACAACAAACACACCTCCCAAATAGACAACACACTAGACATATGGTACAAAAACGTGAGCCAAGCAATGGAACACCACATACCCAAGACCACTCACCGTACATTACGACACCCTCAAAACTCACACCAAGCAAGAATTCTAAAGACACAATTCAGTAACTTAACAAAATTAATCATAGAACAAGGATGGACGCCAGAATACAGAAGACAATATAACACCATACACGAACAACGAAGAAACACGTCCAAAGAAGCATACGTGAATAACTGGGAGAAACTAATAACAGACACAAGCAAATTACCACAACCTGAAACAATTCAAGCGAAAAATGAAACAACATTCTAAACAGCAACCAAATCAAATTAACCGAACCCAAAGAACAAGAACCTGAATTCAGGAAATATTGGAGCAAAATATTTCAAATAAGTCACGAAGACAACCTGAACTTAAGTATGAACACCGAGCGACAATATAGTCCCAATATAGACATAAACACTCTTGACGATCTATCCTCACTGATCAAACCAATCACCGCAGACGAAATAAAAATAAAAAATAAACAGTTTTAAGAACAAGGCCCCAGGTATCAGTAAAATAAGCAAACCCATACTCCAGCATCTACCAAGCAACATGATACACCAACTCAGAAACATTTTTAATGCATCACTCGCCTCTGGCTACTTCCCAAGGAAATTCAAAACAACAAGCATCAGACTTGTACCAAAACAAGGTAAAGCTCCCACGCAAGTATCTAACTACAGACCAATTTCTCTTCTAGAAACACAGGAAAAGTCCTGGAAAAAAAAATCATGAACCACCGACTGAGAACACACCTCGAACTCGAAGGGAAATACAACTCCAGGCATCACGGAATTATAAAACATAGAGGAACCCATACAGCCTTAGCCCTAATTTATGAAAACATAGCCAACGCAATGCACAATAGAGATCAATGTAACGTAGTATTAAGGGACGTAGCAAGAGCATTCGACAAGGTCTGGCACTTAGGGCTCAAATACAAAATAACCAACCAAGAACTCCCCAACAACTTCACTTCTTTTCCTTGTAACTTCCTTGATAACAGAGAGGCAAAAATCATCATTGGTAACCACACAGGCCCAAGCATCAAGTGATACAGCGGAGTACCACAGGGAAGTAACCTCTCTCCAACTCTGCACGATATACACGTCGGACATGCTACCTCCTATCCACGGAAAATACATAGACTTTGCCGATGACGTCACCCAAATCATCCGACATCCAGGCAATGTCAAACGATTTTGAAAAAAAGTGGAAAATTCAAACCAATACACAGAAACTAATGATAATACACATTGCCAAAATAAACCCTGCACCAATCACAGTCAACAACGTACCTATACAATACTCCAACGAAGGCAAAATTTTGGGACTCACAATAACAAGAACAGGCATAGCAAAACACGTAAAACAACGCAAACAGACTGCCCAATCACAACTCACGAAACTACGACGATTCAGCAAAATGGACACCAAAATTCAACTACATCTATACAAAGCACTTGTCCGCCCTCACCTAGAATATCCACCAATACCACTCAACACGATCAGCAAATCCAGCCAACTTAAACTTCAAGCAGTACAAAACAAAGCTATCCGTAGAGCATCAAAGCAACTCCCGCCATACACCACCAAAATACAAGAACTTCACGAATTATACAATATCGAACCACTGAACACACGTACACACAGCCAAGCCAGAGAATATGGAGCAAACTTGAAGAGTTGGAGGACCCATTATTCTCCCAGTTAAAAGAAGAAGGAACTACTAAAACACACAGCTGGTGGCCCAAGAGCCTCCATGCTGACATAGAAGAACAAGACCCACTTTACACATATATGTGAACAAATAACACCACCATCTAACAAACATAAATTAACACCCATTACAATAATGAATACCTAGCTAGCTTAGGTCCCCCTGAGCGCGGGCGGGCGTCTGCTGTGTATGGCCACCACCCCACCTGCTATCACCCCTGACTACTTTACTTCCCGTTTCTATGCTTTCTGGCAAAGTCATTTGCCACTTTACTTCATCATCAGCAGATACAAAAGGACTGGTGAAAGTAAACGTAGGAGAAAGTAGTGGCTGTAGTGAGAGCCGTATAGTAATTCCAGCTACATTCCTACACAACTAATGATAAAACTGTACTAAAAAGGAAGAAGAATAACAAGGACAAGAAGAAGTAGACGAACGGGAAAAGTAGACGAACGGGAAAAGTAGAAGAACGGGAAAAGTAGACGAACGGGAAAAGTAGAAGAACGGGAAAAGTAGAAGAATAGGAAGAACAGGAAGAAGAATGAGAACGGGAAGAAGAATGAGAACGGGAAGAAGAAGAACAGGAAAAAGTAGAATAACAGGAAGAAGTAGAAGAACAGGAAGAAGTAGAAGAACAGGAAGGAAAAAGAACAGGATGGAGTAGAAGAGCAGGATAAAGTAGAAGAACAAGAAGAAGTAGAAGAACAGGAAGGAAAAGAACAGGAAGAAGAAGAGGAACAAGAGGAAGGACAAGAAGAAAAATGAAAACACACCAATTCGTAGGGGAATACAGTATCAGCATTGTGATGGTGGCTGTGAGGTGAGGAATCCCACACTACTGTATATACATTTACCATAACAATTCACACAATTACTATCAGACTAAAATACATCAATAAAGAAACAAATAAAAACCCGATGAAATAAATTACTCTGCAATGAAATTTCGTCCCAGGAATTAAGGTTATTCACGGTACAAAGTTCAGTGGTGTATTGTGGTGTGATAATTTATGATTGGTGAAAACATACGCGCAGTTGGTTACGTAGCAGAAGTTGATATAGAATTATTTACGTAACAAAGGTAGGGGTGTAGAACTCGCCCAGGAACCTGTGTAGTTAATGTATTATTCCCGGGAGAGGCATTCCAGGGTGGTAGTTCACCAAAGCCTTCCTGGAGCTGGGACTACACAACGACATCGACCCACGGCCCCTAAACACAAGGTACCTGACCACACCACATGCAAGTACACACACACATACTGATGACGGAACACGACAGTGATAAACAGCGAGAAACAGAAAAGAAGCGGCAAACAATACAAGCGGAAACAATAAAGATGCCAAAATACTCAAGGAGTTTAGAAAAATATGAATAATCTCGAGAGAAATATGTATTGAATGCTGAAAAGGCAAGAGAAATAAGGAAAATTATCTTTACACTCGTTATTCCTGGTCAAATAATTAAGATAATCTTGAAATACCAAAGTTTTCCTTGAATGTTCACGAAAACACGAAATAAAATTATACACTAAAATTACATTAGAAGGTAATTTCTATTATCTGTTTCAATGGCAAAAAATACCGTATTACTAAAGGGAGTAGGTAGTAAGAATCAGGTAGTAGGTAGTAAGTAGTAGGTAGTAAGTAGTAGGTAGTAAGAATCAGGTAGTAGGTAGTAAGAATCAGGTAGCAGGTAGTAAGAATCAGGTAGTAGGTAGTAAGTAGTAGGTAGTAAGTAGTAGGTAGTAAGAATCAGGTAGTAGGTAGTAAGAATCAGGTAGTAGGTAGTAAGTAGTAGGTAGTAAGTAGTAGGTAGTAAGAATCAGGTAGTAGGTAGTAAGTATCAGGTAGTAGGTAGTAAGCAGTAGGAAGATGTTGGAAGCATAATGTGTTGTCTAATGGTAGACCCTGCTGCCATATGGCATCAAGAAAATTGTGACCAAGTCTCAGGTTGCTGATCTGACTTTCTACCTCATTTGCACACAATTGCAGGGTCTCCATTCATTCTCACTTTTGATCTTTTTTCTTCATTTTTGCATTTCTTTATTATTATTATCATTATTATTATCATTATTATTATTATTATTATTATTATTATTGCAGTGTTATTATTATTATTATCAGTTATTATTATTATTATTATTATTATTATTATTATTATTATTATTATTATTATTATTATTATTATTATTATTACATTTTCGACCCCCAGGCCCCCGATGTGGGTCAGTGACCTGTGCCCGGGTGGGCTAGTCCCTGTAAAAAAAAAAAAAAAACATCCCTGCACACAAATAATCATGGCATAGTCTCTCAATACACAAAGAATCTGACAACCTTAAAACACTCGCACTTCCACATATGTTTCCTCAGCCGCGAGGCGTTGGTTCAGAGCCCCGTTTTTTTTTCTATTTGCAGAATGCTGGCAACAACGGCATCCAGCGTGAGCCATGTATTTGTCAGCCATAGGAGGTGAGGGCGAGACGCGAGGATGACAAGTGTTGACCCAGACATGACCAGCAAGAAAAGTTGCCTGTATGACGAGACGTTCAAGTGCAGCGTCTGTTTATTACTCATGTACGACTATTTGAGACCAGGTCAAGAGGTAAATTAAACACGAGCTTCAAGAACACCAAAACTTGCCACTTTGGTCATAAAACTGTGGTACCAAAAAAGCACTGGAGTCGAGTGGAAGTGGGTACCTGGGGAAGATTACGCACCCTAGATTCACAATCGGGTATACAGACGGAAAAGCTAAATCGTGAAAGCAAGGAGGTAGACTTTTTTTTTAGGCTTTTCTTAATAAGTCTGGGTAAATGTCTGATTTGGAAGTAGCGAAAAGGTTGATTTAGTGTGTAATGAGTTTCTCCGTAATATGGTTTATGCAGAGGTGTGGTCTGTTTGAGCATCATTAGCCATGCCAGGAAGGGTCACACATGGTCATGGGTTAGTGAACGAAACCCGAATCCTCTCCTGGGTCCATCTGGTGACCTTATGTTTGTTGTTTTGTTTTACGGCAATTTTATTACTGTGTGATCGTTCTGACAGCGTCTATGTTCGTTCCAGGTTGTAATGTGTTTTGGTTTTGAAGTTTCCCCTTTCAGTTATTCAGTACATGTATTATTCATATATTATTGCAATAACCAATCTCGGTCAAGTGTTCGTCACTCAACACGGCGGATGGATGAGGCAGATTTTCTCAACATTAACGACACAACAGACAATCCCACCAAGACGATTCTTCTGATTCAGAAAACGGAAAATTAAGAGTATGGCAAGTTCGTCAATCGTACGCCAAATGCCTCTTTCTCCACCCTCTTCCCCTCGTTCAAGTGTATGGACGTTGAATAACATCTAAGCTGTGCACAAATTATATGGACTACCTCTTTTAAAATGGTAGGTTGAACTGTAGACTGAAGAGCTGTTATTGAGAGAAGCTTTCTAGATAATGCCTATATCAAGCCATAGATTTCTAAATATACATTATGAACTTTTACCACACCCAAGACTAACTGGTAGAGTATGTATCAGCGTTCTTAGTCAGGATGCTAATTCGATCTCTGTAGCGTCACCAGCATGATGGAAACCGACAGCCTGTTACAGCCAGTGAGGGTCTAAGACAGCCGAGTCAGGTGGAGTACAGTAGAGGACAGTGTGGCGAGAGAAGTTGAATGAATTCCTCACCGTCTACCACGCATTCCCAAGGTGTTTTGCGAGGAGTTGAAACTCGAGGTTTTGTTCCCTTCGACAGCGAGAAAGTCCTCCAGTTTTTGTGAAGAAGCGGTGATGAGTCTGTGTTCTCCCTTTCACCTGGTACCCCGAGGTGACCCCTTGATAGTGTCCGCCAGGTTAGTCATCCCACACTTCATCACGTTAACTTCAAACCACTGCAGCACGTGTGAGGCTTCGTCATCACCACACTCGTTTGGTAGATTTTGAAAGTGGCAGATAACAATAATGTCTCATGGAAGATCTTATTCTTCACCTTGTTTGTGTCTGTTGTTGTCTGGCAGCTACGACTTCCAATCACGCCAGTGGTGGTGTGTTGTGTTGTGGTCTTTCGTCTTCATACGCAAGAGAGGCCAATGGTGATTATGACATTCACAGTAATTACGTTTATACTGTAAGTCAATGATGCAGACAACAAAATCAAAATTCTCAAACAATAAAATTAAATAATCCCAATCCGAGTACTGCCATGCCTTTAAGGATATTATCTAATGTAAAAACCTTCGAGTAGATATTTTTTTTGAGTAAGACATCTTTCCACCCATGTAGAGCAAGGCGTACCTGTAGTTATACCTTACCTTGTATCTTTCCCTGTACCTGTCTCTTTCCCTGTACCCGTCTCTGACCCAGTACCCGTCTCTGACCCTGTACCAGTCTCTGACCCTGTACCCGTCTCTGACCCTGTACCCAAGCCTGTATTTATACTGATGTTGAATTTTTTTTTATCACTCAGACAAAGTACATTCAGACACTGGTAGATGCTGGATGGGTGAAGAGAGGTGGGGGTGAATGGGCGGCGAGAGGTGGGGGTGGATGGGCGGTGAGGATGGATGGGTGGCGAGAGGTGGGGGTGGATGGGCGGAGGTGGATGGGTGGTGAGGTGGATGGGTGGTGAGGTGGATGGTGGTGAGGGTGGATGGGTGGTGAGGATGGGATGGGGGAGGGGTGGATGGGTGATGGGGGTGGATGGGTGATGAGTGGTAGGGGTGGATGGGTGATGAGGGGGCGGGGTGGATGGGTGAGGGTGGATGGGTGATGGGGGTGGATGGGTGATGATGGGGTGGATGGGTGAGTGGTGGGTGAGGGGTGGATGGGTGATGAGGGGTGGATGGGTGATGAGGGGTAGATGGGTGATGAGGGGTAGATGGGTGATGAGTGGTAGGGGTGGATGGGTTTGGGGTGAGGTTGAGCCAGACGTTGGGTGGTTGGTGAGGAAGGGTAGGAGGAGAGGAGAGGGTTGTGACGGCAGGTATATATTGATCAGTAAAATGCCCTTCCCAGCATCACCGCCTAACCTTCCGTCAAAATGTCAGCTTGGAGGACGCTCATTCGAGGTCATTGCTCCTGCAACTTAAAGGCGGATGATTGGCTATAAACCAAATATGGATGATTGGATATAAACAAAGTATGGATGATTGGATATAAACACAAAACACGGATGATTGGATACAAACAAAGTATGGATGATTGGATATGAACAAAATACGGATGATTGGATATAAACAAACAGAGCCAGACAAGCACAACAGCCAACCCTCATAAGTAAGTGGGGGGGGGGGGAGTCAAGTCAGCCAATGAGAAGATAACAAGAAGCGAGGGATGATTTAGCTGGCAGGTGTTGGGAGATCACTCGTCGAGTTAGAAAGTGAGAAAACATGAAGAAAGTCGACCAAGTTTACCGAGGTGTAATGTTCAAGTACGTCCAGCCCCAGCGATAAGCTTGATGGACTTATGAGAATGTAGATAATATGTGAAGATTACGCACCATAGCTTATTTCACCTGAGGGAGGGAGGGGGAGTTAAGTTAGGTACTATTATATTATATATTAGGTTAGTGTTAGGTTACTGTAGGTTAGGTAAGTGTGTGTTAGGTTTGGTAGGTTAGGGTTCGGTTAGGTATATACTATTAGGTTAGTGTTAGGGAGGTCAATCTTAAGGTTAAATAAGCTGGGATATCTAATTTTCAGGTAATACTATACGAATTATATTCAATGGTAATTATCTTATGTTTTAATGTCGTTTGTCGTCATTGTTATTTATGAGAGAGAGAGAGAGAGAGGCTCTCCACACACACACACACACACACACACACACACACACACACACACACACTTACTTACTTACTTCCGGAGGCCCACAACAAAGAGTTTCCAGGGGAGTCATCCGGTGTTGCTCATGTTGAGGTGTCTCGTCTTACCAGTACTCAAGTACTCAGGTCAAGAATGATACTTCAACTACCATTGAAAATAACTCTACTTAATCACTGGCGAGAATTATGTATTGGTGGTAGAGTGTGGAGGAGTGTTGAAGAGTGTGGTGGGGGAGTGGTGGAGTGTGGTGGAGGGTGGATGAGTGTGGTGGAGGGTGTAGGGATGTGGATGAGTGTGGTGGAGGGTGTAGGGGTGTGGATGAGTGTGGTGGAGTGTGGTGGAGGGTGTAGGAGTGTGGTGGGGTGTGATGGTAGGTGAAGGAGTGTGGTGGATGAGTGTGGAGGAGAGTGCTGGAGGGTGGAAGAGAGTGGTGGAGGAGTGGGTGTGGTGGGGGGTGGGGAGAGTGGTGGGGTGCAGGGTGGGAGGAGGGGGTGGTGGAGTGGAGGAGAGTGGTGGAGGTGTGGGAGTGGTGGAGGATGGAGGAGGAGTGTGGTGGAGAGTGGTGGAGTGGGGATGGTGGAGGATGGAGGAGGATGGAGGAGTGGTGGAGGATGGAGGTGGGTGGAGGATGGAGGTTGTGGGAGGTGTGGGAGGGTGGAGAGTGGTGGAGGATGGAGGAGTGTGGTGGAGGATGGAGGTGTGGTGGAGGGGGGAGGTGGTGGAGTGGGGGGGTGGGAGGTGTGGAGGGTGTGGGAGGTGAGGGAGTGGTGGGGAGGGTGGAGGAGTGGTGGAGGAGGTGGAGGGGGTAGGAGTGTGGTGGAGGTAGGGAGGTGGTGGAGGATGGAGGAGGTGGAGGAGTGTGGTGGAGGAGTGTGGTGGAGGATGGAGGAGTGTGGTGGAGGGTGTGGAGGAGGAGGTGTGGTGGAGTGTAGGAGTGTGGTGGAGGTGGAGGTGGAGGTGGAGGAGGGAGGTGAGGAGTGTGTGGGGAGGAGTGTGGTGGAGGATGGAGGAGTGTGGTGGAGGGTGTGGGGGAGGGGTGGTGGAGGTGGGGGAGGATGGGGGGATGGTGGGAGGAGTGTAGGAGGAGGGTGGAGGAGTGGTGGGGGGTGTGGGAGTGGGTGGGAGGTGGGAGGAGTGGTGGAGGTGGGAGGATGGTGGAGGATGGAGGTGGTGGAGGGTGTGGGAGGGTGGTGGAGGAGGAGGGGTGTGGTGGAGGGGTGGAGATGGAGTGTGGTGGAGGATGGAGGAGGTGGTGGGAGGATGGAGGAGTGGAGAGGTGGGGAGGAGGAGGGGTGAGGGTGTGGTGGAGGTGGGAGGGTGGTGGGAGGTGTGAGGAGATGGAGGGTGGAGAGGTGGTGGAGGTGGAGGAGTGTGGGGATGGAGATGGAGGAGGTGTGGTGGAGGAGTGTGGAGGGTGTAGGAGGTGGTGTAGGAGTGTGGTGGAGGATGGAGGAGTGTGGTGGAGGATGGAGGAGTGTGGTGGAGGGTGTAGGAGTGTGGTGGAGTGTGGTGGAGTGTGTAGGAGTGTGGAGCAGTGTGGTGGTAAAAATATCACACCGTCATGACTACAATAGCGTATATAGACACCACATAACTCCGTATACAACTATCAATAATATAAATACACCCACCTAAACCAATCTACCCCAAGCGCTTCTTCACATTCTCGTATACATATGTAAGACGAAATGATGCCCTTTATTTATCCACTACAAGACACTACCAGTAACCCTACACTCTCATCTGTCTTCATCAACACACAGACACGAGACCGAGGATATAAACGTGAGATATTAATGGAAGCATTTACCACTTGTGAACTTTACACGTACAAAGGGGGAGAAAAAATACAAGGTCAGAAGATGAACTGACCAGTTTGGACAAGAACATTTCCTGATCAGGTCAGTAGTGTTATTTGATTCAGTTTAAGGCAGTGTGTGTGTGTGTGTGTTCATTGCAACACAGGTGACTCGAACAGGAATTTTAAGAATAAAATCTTCTCAATGTAATTTTGTTGGTTATTTTAATTCACTCCAACTGCTTCCCAATAGAAACAATTTAACCACACACTCATCCTACCCAGAAAAACCCTTAACCTAACCTAACCTAACCCAACCTAACCACTCCTATTAACCTAAGAAAACCCCAACCTTACCGAACCTACCCAAACCTAACCTAACACACCAACCTGACAAAGGCGATTAGAGAAAGCTACTCGTCTCTCGTCACTTCCTCCCTCCTCACCACATTAGCTCACTCCCACCATACATTGCCCGGGTTCCCACCAGCATCAGACAGGTGTAGGAAATTGGCGATAAAACCAGGCAACCGGAGAGGCAGCACGGTCACCCTGGCGTATCTTACCACCACCATTACACACCAAGACCCCCACTACCACAACCACTACCACAACCACCAACACCACCACCGCTATCACGTCACCAATCAAAAGCCACTGCAATTACGCCCAAGATCTTGTCAACTGTTTTAAAATCACCGCAATCACGCCAAAGATGACGATCAAGTCGAACTACGACCATTCACAACGTCCACCACCGACAGATCCACGGATAGATAGGAGCAGGTAGATCAGGTAAATCGAACAAGTAGACAGGGACAAATAGACAGAACGAGTAGACATGGTCGGGTAGACAAGACGGATGAATGGATCGACAATTCGTGGCCGAAGAAAACAAAAACTCTCATTAGACTAACTAGATTTCCGCCTCTGGTAGCGGCAGTGGGGCGTTTAGGACAGGATGGGACCACTAAAGGCTATAATTATGGTATAAACGTGTGAAGAGAGGATGACAGCCAGACAGAGGTGAAAGAAAGGACAACCAACCTCTCACACGATCCTAGACAGTAGCAGCGTAATCATTATGTAGGGATAAATACGTATAGTATGTTGAGAGTGAAGTCGTCGTATGTTGGGGTGAAGTCATCGTATGTTGGGGTGAAGTCATCGTATGTTGGGGTGAAGTCGTCGTATGTTGGGGTGAAGTCGTCATATGTTGGGGTGAAGTAGTCGTATGTTGGGGTGAAGTAGTCGTATGTTGGGGTGAAGTCATCGTATGTTGGGGTGAAGTCGTCGTATGTTGGGGTGAAGTAGTCGTATGTTGGGGTGAAGTCGTCGTATGTTGGGGTGAAGTCATCGTATGTTGGGGTGAAGTCGTCGTATGTTGGGGTACAGTCGTCACTTTCAGAAAGGTTGAGTAGTCGTAGTTAAATGTGGTGTGAGTCGCCAGCTCCACCTTAGCGAGACGAACCTAGTCGGCTGCTGTGGTTTCCCGTCCTTGGCTTTCTTCCTTCGCCTGCTGTGCCCGGATGCTTCTGAAACCTTCATTAACACACCTTTCGAGGAAACCTTCTCCTCGCCTCACCCGGAAATCCTCCCACACCTCTTGCCATGCACTACATACACTCGTTATGGACACCACACTCGACCAACTGGGTTACAAGTGTAGAAAGCTTGGCTACACCTGACAGTCATTTCCACAACAATCAATGCAGTGTCACCTTCAACACTTTCTTGTCGGAATTACGAGCGTCACACCAACTACGTCACACCAACTAGCACGGTCTTGTAGATGTGAATGTTCCCAACAGCAAATGTTTGCATTGATGTCATAATCAATTTCACGACTGATAATACTCGTAGCAAAAGCTAATTTGAAGATGAAATCAAATTATGGTCATTAAAACAAACTACAATAACACTAGAAATAGTCAATTGAGTATAATGCTTCCTTACAATAGTCAGGATATCAGCATAGTAACGTATGAACTTCAGCAAGCAGCTTGGGGGATGGGAGGCACCTTTCTTCATCATTCTTGCTGTCTAATCTGTGGAACAGTGCGTATTAACTTTGCTGTTCAGATAATCATTAGACAGAGGCTCTCGTGGTGTACTGTACGTTCCTCTGGTTCCTGACGTCGAGGCATTTACTAATTCCTCCTGGCTCTTAGCACGAACTCCGCTATGACTAACACTAGCTTGTGGCTCAGTAGTTTGCTACACAAGGTTTCCTACTGGCTTAATACAGGCACAAAAGTTAGTAATTATGATGATGAAGGTGGTGATGATGGTGACGATAATGGTGAAGAAGATGGTGACGATAATGGTGAAGAAGATGGTGACGATAATGGTGAAGAAGATGGTGACGATAATGATGATGACTCGTCAAAATCATCATGAACGCACTCAAAGACTCAACAGTAAGTAAAGTAAGTGTTACATAGTCACCATCAAACAGTCCACCAACCCGTGATGGCCGTACACCACTCCAGGCAGCTTTCCTCCTCCGCCTGTCACGAATACCACGGACCTACCTCCTCAACTTTCTACTGTTGTTATGTGTGTGTGTGTGTGTGTGTGTGTGTGTTGTAAGCTTAAATGTACATATGTTCGTTCTAATTTATACAGAAAATGCTACTTGTCTAACACACCAAAACACACAAACATAATTATACTCTAACTTATATAGAGGTCTTGTACACGAGTATATGCCTCTTTTAAAGGGAGTATTGACGTGTTAAGAAGGCGTTTGTGCGTGCGTCGAGATCGCGTAAATGCGTGCGTAAAAAAAGAACGTGTATGAATAAGCGTCGAGAGCGTATATTTGTATATTATGTATCAAGCAGACATGTATGCATGGTTATCAAGCAACATAACATACACATCACAAAATAACTTACCACAGTGACTTAATCTCTAGCATCAGACTATCCTTCTGTAATAAGGAGAGACGAGTAACACACACACACACACACACACACACACACACACACACACACACACACACGGAAGCATAGTAAGAGCAAGCAGTGGTGAGAAGCTTCAGGGTGTGGTGGTCAGCGGGACGTTTACTCAGAAGGCAATGTAACACTCTCCTCCCCACCCTCCCTTCAGGCGTCCTTACACACCACCACCTCCACAGTTTCACAATCGTTTCTCTAGTCACAAACTTTCTCAAGGAAGATCTGTGTTGATAGTAGTGAGGATTAATCCCCAAAGAAAGAGAGGAATGAGGAAGAAAGCAACAATACAAACACACAAGTTAAGAATGAGGCGAAGAACTTGCGGTACACACACACGAGGGTGACACCACTTGGTACAGCTTCACTCACAGAATGATCATAATTCTTTATCACTTTCGTCACCCAGCACTATAAGAACACCAACCCTGACTGACTCGTACAATAGACTGGTTGACTGACTTGTTGACCGACTGGCTGACTGACTGGTTGACTGGTAAAGTAGTTGTATGAAGACATGTACACAGACGCTACAGTAGTGACTCGTGCCACTGTTACTATGCTCACACCATCATGCCCACACTACCACGCCCACACTACCACACATACCCTACCACACTACCACACATACACTACTACCACACACACTACCACGCCCAAACTACCATAGGAACCAGTCAACATAACCTCGCCACACTAACATCTGCTGTAAACATCTCTGGCTACACAGGATATAGACTTTAACAGATATTTAACAGCAATGGCCCACCCCCGTCATGCTCACTGGCCCGCGCTGTCCACATCCTTCCTGCTGGTCCCCTGATGTTATGTACCTGCTACTTTTTTTTGGCGGGGGAGGGGGGGGGAGGTAGAGGGTTAGTTAATTTGCAAAATGACCGGCAAGCATGTTGGGAAAAAAAATTGCAGACAGGCCAACCTAAGCTAACCTTATAGTTGAATACGGTTCGGTTAGGTTGTTTGAAATTAGAACAGGTAAGGTTAAGACAGACAGCACATAATCCGAAGTAAAAAAAAAAGAAATACAAAAAAAAAAGAAAGAAAGACCACGAAAATGTCTATAAAGCAACAAGAGCCAACCTGACCTAACCTAATAACCTTTGTTTTGCCTGATTCGCTAACCAATAAGATGAGATGCAACCAAAACAACCATGATGGTACACTGTTCGTGTCCTCGGCAATCAGAATGACCGGCTGGAGTGAACCCTTTGAGTCCTTTAGTTCAGTTTTTGATGAGATTCGAACGATCATGACCTTCATTTCCGTCGGAAGTCTCTCGTTTATGGGAGGTGTGGAGGGGGGTCGATATCTCAAACGAGTGATATCCGACGGAACTGGTCATGATCGTTCGAAACTCATAAAAAACAATCGAAAAAACATAATTTTGTTGTCCTAATGGAGAGGGGGCAATTAAAAGCAAATTTACCCCGTATTACTGGCGGGCGATAAGTGTAAACAGTTTATGATTGAAATGTATTTTAGCTTCTCTGTGTAACTTTCTTTTTAAATAAAATTATTGTGTAATAAAAAAGGCAGAACCATGAAGGTAACACGCCAGTTTGTCTACTCTCATTGTGTATACTCTGGAAATGGCTACTATTCCCATTTGGTCTGCTCCTATTTGGTCTAGGTTAGCTAAAGTAGGTAAAGTAATTTTCAGAGATCATTAACTGATAGTAGACATTCTGGGAATATGTGACATTTTCAGTGTATACACAATGGGAATAGACGAAATGGGAACCCAGGTGTATAAGAAATAGAAATTTGTCAGTAAACCAAACGAGTGTATAGACAAAATGGGCATAAACCATCATAATATTGTCAGGTAAAGTATTCAACACGAACTGTTAGTCAGTTTAGCGGTTGTGCTTGCTGTACAAATTGTGACTTTACTGTTACGTAAATAAGGCTACACCGCCAGCAGGTACAGCGGCGTCGACAAATAGTGGTGGTATAAGCAACGGGACCACTGATGGCGGGACTCAGCCACTGAATGAGAGTCGACAGAAACAAATGACAAATAATCTGTCAGGAGTAAAGTGGATTATCGTTACTCAACACGGGACAAACAATAGTGTCTTAGAAAATAGTTAAAATCGTCTGTCAGAAGGAAAATGATCAGTGTACCAGAGACAAGACAAGAGCACCAGAAAGACGCTGCCGTCGCCCCTCCCGCACTAGATGTAGCCCTCCACATGTGGAACATCTGTGGACGACCCTTCCGGTCCCGTATCGGCCTCTCGAGACACCTCAGAACTCACCAACGAAGGTGACATCCCTAATAACTCATATCATTGTATCATAGTAGTAACACAGGCCCGACGATTAACGTTAACTCAGTCTCGTATACAGTACAGTACAGTACTTCACAAAATTGCATGGTACATTTCTAATACGGACCATGGTGGCAAGCGTGTAAACCTGTTGCTTATGTAAAGATTTTCGACTAAATGGGCAAACTTTCCTCGTGCTGTCTTTACATAATCACAATAACTCACGAAATGGTAAGTGAGACAACTGTAGTAGTGGCAGTAAGAGTACAGTACTGTAGTAATAGCAGTACAATAGGAAACACAAGGAGCTCCCTAGTCTTTACGGTACACAACATATGTAAGGATTTATAGAAATGTTAGATCAAGCCAATTTTGTGCAATAAAACATGAACAGTGACCACAGCGGTGTCTTGACTGCCGAGTTCACAGGAAGTTATCACACGCTTCTTACTTTATACGAGTATAACAAGGGTATCGTACAAAACTCGCCTCTCCCGTCCTGGCCATAAGCAAGCCTGTTATAATATACAGCTAGCTACACAGTTTATATATATTCTACAAAGCATTCACGTTGAGGAGAATTAAGAATATTACCAAAGAGACTTCAATTAAGTGGT
This sequence comes from Homarus americanus, assembly GCF_018991925.1. Classification (NCBI taxonomy): domain Eukaryota; kingdom Metazoa; phylum Arthropoda; class Malacostraca; order Decapoda; family Nephropidae; genus Homarus; species Homarus americanus. Next base: position 601,813 of record NW_024735442.1, on the reverse strand, counting down.
TGTGTCGTAACAAGAAGTGTGGATATTTGACGCCACAGATCATTGTCAGCACAGCACACGTTACTCGGGTCTTGTTCACGTGTTACAAACTTCATTCTAAGTTCAGTGATTAAAGTTCGGAGACACATTACTTATTTATACAGTTGATTTAAAGCCTTCAAAGAACCAACGATATCTAGATATATTTTTTCAACAAATGCATTTATAGCGACCGACGGCAGCTTACTCCTTTATGAGTTGCAATTCTCATTTTATCAGTTAACAATCCCTCAATAAAGATTATCCTGTGAAACATGGAAATAATAACTGGTCTTATGTCATCAGTTAGTCAGTACAATGGTTGACTGATTTACCTCATAATCCACCTTTTCATTGTTCCTGTCAATTATTCTTTGATGGCCAATATCTTTGTTTTATCCACTTCCATGTAATCGATTATCTAATGTTCTGCTTTTCATTGTATTCAATTTCTTGAATCTCTTATCACTTTCTTTCTCCGATTGTCTGTATGTTATTAACGCTTTCAGGGGACTTCAGCCAGACAGGCACCTCACCAAGGCTACCAACTGCTGCAAGCACAAGACACAATACTTGGAAAGAAACCAAACTTTTTATAGGCGTCTGATCAGGAATTTAAAATGTTTAATAAATCTTACAACAGGGTAAGTGACTTCGTTCAGCTCCTTATTTCAAAATGTAATTATTTGACGTTTAATTTCATAACAGGTCCAGATTATTGTTATTTTTGCCCAAGGGATTAAATGATGGAATACTGTGACTATATCTTACCAAAGCAGATTAAATAAAACTTTTGTTCATATAAATTCTAAGATAAAAACTGATACTTTCCTCACACTTCTCGAGGTAAATAATGAGATACTAGCACCCCAAGCCTAGTGAAGCAACTAACACACAACACTATGATGGAGAAGACAACTAAGACTCGTGAGGCAGCCTGTAGTGTTGACAGAAGCATTGACAAGAACCCTGGTATTACCGAGGACCTTTCAGTCCTCAACGGTTCAAGGGTATTCCACCGCCATGCTCCCTGCACAATAACGGAGACGTTCATGTTCCCTTCAGCAGACACCCGCTTGCCCACCTGGCTGTCACGGACTTATGGTGACAACAATTAACACAACTGTCACCTGTTATCCCCCATTACACCTGTTATAAGTGGTGGGTCATATGCACGACACCTTATATTTTAGTAATATAAATGATTAAAGTTATACCTTGAAAAACGTTATATGTAGAGAAACATTTTGTAATAAAACTTCGAGATATGTTTCCTAACAGGGTAAGAGACATTTTCTAACGATTAAAAGGACTTTCTGACTGATAAACATTTTCTAACTTAAAATTACTGAATTTAAAATATATACGTCCGTTGTTTTTTCTTGACACAGCCAACAGAACCTCTACTATTGTCGCGCTTTCCACGACAGCAAGATGACAAGGGTTGGGCTTTACAGGTGGTGAGTGTCGTGTCTTCTCTCTTTCTTACACAAACACACACACAAACACAACACCGACTCTTTCGCCTCAAACAATACAAAAAGCTCTCTCCTACAAACACACCATTGAAATCTCAAAAGCTAAAACTGGTTATCGATGCAACTTTGAGTAGAAGAAACAGTAAGACAAAATAACTGACATCTTACCTTTGTTTAATATGAATAAAATTCCTTTGGGTAACAGTTTCTAATAGACCTTCAAGTTATCAGGAAGACAGAGGATTTGTCATCATGGCGCCGTGTAGAAAAATGTCGACATTTATATTGGCAAAACGACAATATTGTAGAATGAATAATAGAGGTGTGTGTGTGTGTGTGTGTGTGTGTGTGTGTGTGTGTGTGTGTGTGACCCCAGATCCACTACTCCAAGCATCACCTACCTCCAGGCCGTTGATCTACCGGGCGGCTCTACCAATCTGCCGTGACCCCTGACGCCCACACTTGCCCACGTCAGCAAGACCAAAACGGTCACGCTCGTCCACACGCCGCCCATCATGCCACGCCCACGAAACACTATTGTGTGGGTCTCTCGGATAAACCTGGAAAGAAAAAAATAAAGTTTTATAAAAATTAGCTGCGACGAAAACAATGGAATAAATACCCAAAAGGGCTTAAAGATAACTAAACATTTACTATACATCCTTAACACCGGATATGACGGCGTTCTGTATGTCAGCCATGTGTGATTTGCTCAAAAACTTAATATATGTTTAAGCTTTTTTCAATACAGTTCTTAATCCTCTATACAACTAATCAGTCAAGAGCAACACCAGTACGATCAGAAATGTTAAATATACAGCAGGCAGTTGTAGTCATGAATTTCCTGGGGGACAGGAGGAAAAACGAGATCAAATTTGTATCTTAATGTTTTCAGGGATACGTGCAAGGCTAGACGAGGCCTGGGGAGGGGGGGGGCGGTGCTGGTCGGCTACCACCAAGCAGGTACGTACCCTCCATGGCTACCACAGACAATTCCTGTTTTATTCAATTTACTTAAGCAAGAAATATAAATTTCTAGCAGAAATTATTCATCGCAACTATTGACACATAGAAAATCTTAACTGAAATGATTGTTAGGTTAGGTTAAGTTATCGCTTTATATAATACTGTCGTAGTTTACCAGTTGGTGTTACGCAAGAGCATATGGTTGAAGGTCTTCGCGGCAAGAGGGACGGAAGTCTACATTGGGTAGATCACCTCGCCCTTCACACTCTGCCTCACCCCAACACCCACACCAGTCCACTGAACACCTCAATACAGCTTTATAATAATCACAACAGCATCAATTAATGGCTGTTTACGTTGAAGACCTGAATAAGGACTCGCTCCCACCTCGCCAGGTAAAAATCTCGTCACTTCCATACCAACATATTATTCACCTGTGTTACTCTGGTATATATTCACATGTATGTCTTCGTATGCAAATAAAATGTGAGAATGAGGATCTTCAAACACGGGGAATGGTGTTCGTCAAGGCAGTCACCGTACCCGCCTTAGTTCTCGTTTGAAAAATAATTATCTGTAAATCAGCTGGGGAAGTAGATTTAAAACCATTTTGTATGGTGTGTGTGTGTGTGTGTGTGTGTGTATGTATGTGTGTGTGTGTGTGTGTGTGTGATCACTAGCACCACCACCAGGGTCACACACGCGAGGTGATACACTCCTGACTCACGGTCTATCCTCGTCATCCCCAATACTTCGTCACCCTCCCCACAGGGGTTACTCATGAAGGCCGTGGTGGGGGAGACACAACCAATAATTGCCCTAAAATATTCGTAAAAGTTCCGAACCAAAACTATTAAACTCACCCGAGAAATTAAATAAAGATCTCAACCCCCCACCGACTCTATGGAGCCTGCGCAGAACCACTAGCTGATCTGTGCTGTGTCTCGTATGTAGGTCATAATAATTTACAACTCAAACTAAACTGTTAGTACGGGTTATATTAAACACTGTGGTGACCAACACGACCACATCATTCACACCACCGCTGGGAAACACTACCACGAAACTTCTCCAGGTCACTTGGTAAACATTCTTATAATGAAATACCAACTTGTTTACTCACCAGAATTTTAACAACCATTACTTTCACACCATCAATCACCAATAACAAACATCAACAAGAGGAGGGCGAGTGAAAACCAATAGCCTCGAGAAACGACCCCATGACCGCAGTAGGGAGGTGACCGTGGTGGCGGAGCGGTCAGTGTGGTGGCGGGCCTTACCTCTGTCGACAATGAGGCAGACACAACTTAGGGTGGTCCTTGCCTCTATGGCAGTGACGCAACATGTCTTTGTGGCTCATCTCACATGTACGGTGATGATGCAACGTTCATTACATTACAGTACATCTTCCCTGTACCAGTGGAAAGTAGCAACACCGTCCAAGGCTTATGGTGAGTGCGGGTGTGCTTGTGGTTACAGCTCGCAAGGGGGGTGTAGTTGCTCTAACGTCGCTCACCTCAGTACTACCTCATTTCTGTACCTCATATACCCACGCCGAAGGTCACACGACGTCTTAATATTGTGGTTAGCTGAGAAAACTATAATAACCACTAATGTACAGGCAGCCTTAACGAGTATTGGTTGATTCTGACGATTAAGGAGGAAAAAGAGGGGTTTAAAAAGTAGAAATGATAGCGATGAAAATGAGGAAGATGAGAAGCAGCGGGAGATGGAGAAAGGAGTAGTGGACAAAGAGAAGTGGGTGAAGGGGTGACGCAGAGGATAAACTCAACGTGGGAAGGGGACAATCATGACGTACACAAAGAACTCCTATTGGCTGATGGAATATGAAGGAACGAACAGACAACCAATAAACGGCGTTGGCTCGAGTTTGAAATAATTTACATAATCTACGATGTTTTTTTAAGCATTTACGAATTTTGACGAAGTGGAACTAACAACACTGCAATTTTGTCGTGGCGAGGAACAAAGGATATTGTTGTGGCGAGGAACACAGGGAGGCGAGGATCTTGTCGTGGCGAGGAACACAGTGAGAATATATTTGCTTATTAGCTTTTGGTCGTATCCTCATGTTAAGTTTTCCTTTGAGTTGATAAAATAAACTAAAACTGGAATAATATTAGATATGATGAGGAGGTGTGTTAATAGGCAAGGAGTTTAGCAGCAATACAATGTAAAGAAACAAAAGCATCAATTCACATCAAAAGCAGCATCAATTCACAAGTAATCTAGCAGGTAAAGTAATCATGAGTGAGAGAGAGAGAGAGAGAGAGAGATGCTCCAGCAGTGGTCGGCTTCAAGAAAGTTAGCTCCGGCTGAGAGGTAGAAAGTGTGGAGTGAATCTATAATCACTAGTAAACCCTGTACAGCGTGGTCGAAAAAATCTAGAACTTTTTACCCCGTTAGTTGGTTGTGTGTGTGTGTGCGTGTGTTGTACATGAACGAGCTTAGCGTGTTTGTGGTGTATGGTTTGTGTGTTAACGCGCCTGAGAGAACAGTGACTCTGTACTGTACATTCTTAGTAAAAAGAGCAATTTTATACACATGAGTTCAAATTGTAATTCAAAAGTGAACTCTCGTGTTGCTTAAAATACATGGCAATAGATAACTACCTACTGCCTTATACAAGTCTCCTCGGTATATTCTAAACATACAGATGAACCCTTATGTCATCGGTATACTTTACACACGTGAAGCCTGGGTGTGCTGTGGGTAAGGCGAGACTTGTTTACGATGTCACCTCAGCCAGCGTCTCTACAGTGTACCCCACAATCAGGCTCCTCCCCCGCCACCACACCGTCACCAGGGGTAGGTACTGGCAGGGTTTGGACCTATAAATTAAATGATTCAATGCAATTATTATCATCCCAGTGTTTAGATATATAAATTATATTATATCAAATTAATATTTATTAAATAAACTAATCTAATTTTATTCAGAAAAAACTAGCCTGCGAATAGAGAAAACCTAATAAAAACATAACCATCTTCTCGGTGATGATCTGGTACCACCGCTTTCGAACCGCGTGGCAAACTAATCAGTCCGGTTTAACTTTAATGATATTTATTTTTCTTAATGATATATCGAAATATCCAATACCAAACAATACCTTTTTTTTAATTAACTTTACAACTGACAACTACTGTGAGAATCTGAAGCGTCATGTAAACATAGCGGCGGTATGTTGTGCCGGGAGGCGGGAAGTGGGTCATGGGGGAACAACAATTTGCTCCTGCGGCGTGTCTGGTCTGTTCCCTACCGTGTTCACTGGTGTTTGTCTGGAATGTTCCTCTGGTGAGTTTCCCTTACAAATATTGACGCAGATTATTATGTTAGGTTCCTCTGAGATATAGAACTTCAAGTAATTATAGGACGCTGGTTTGGTGAATTCAAATGGTATTTTTTTTAAAACCTTACAGGCGGCATTAGCAAACATGGATACTCCCCACGCCAGACACAACACAGTACACGAGTGTTAAAAAAATACAAATTATGACAAAGTGAAAGGTCATCAACTGCATAAGGTAAGAAAACCATTATAATTACAGGAACTAATGATTAAAAGCAGAAAAAAAGTCAAACACGTAACATTTAACTATAATTAAGTACTTAACACTCTCGACACAGTTCCCTAATATATACTTAAAAATAATCCACTTTTCTTTTTCCAATAGTTTAATCTGGTCTCAACAATGACGGACACATAATGGCATACATACATCAGTCATCCCAACAACGCCTTCACTTCCATGTGTGAACAACAACACACCTCAGTCACAGTCCTCTCCAGGTGACCCAACACGCTTGTTCTTCCTTCTATCGTTAGCTACAGGTAAGGAGACGTTCACTACAAACTCCTGACCATATCTTAAAAGAGGTTCAACACTTATGGTTAAGACGAGAAAAATCATCTGAAAATCACATATCCCTTCCTTCCTTACCCTCACCTTCCCTCTCCCTGCTCGCTCACTCCCTCCCACCTCCCCCCCCCTTTCTCCTACCTTTCCTCCCTCTCTCCATCCCTGGTCTTGTAGGAGGGACACACGGACTGAATTCACTGGAGCAAGACAAACTGCCCACATCCGCTATGTCGTATTTTGTGGCCAGACAATCAGACGATAACTGTTGAACGACGGAATTCTTAAAACTTACGATTACTAACACACACACACACACACACACACACACACGCATTACCCAGAAGATATTTCCCAAATTGTCAAAGATTAACCTGAAGAAATGAGACACTTTAAAACTCCGCCGTTTACATATGTATGAGACGTGGGCTGTGATGTGAGGGAACCTGCGCACTAATGACAGGTTATTCCGGGTCGTGATGATGATGATGACGGCTATGAAGCAACTTGTAATTACCTATATTATTATCTTCACAAAACTCACTGATCCCAACTTCACCTCTGACAAAATTAACACTATATGACTGAATTGCTCGTTCATCAGTGTCTCCATAAACATATGAGTGATGACGGATACTGTTACACAAGTATTCAGTAGGAACAAAAAACACTTACGACAGAACTCTTACAATTGTCGTCACGTTTCATTCTCTGATATCACGGGGTATAATTAAGTGTACGAAGACGGTGAAGTTAGCCGGAAGGTAAATGTAGACAAAAAATAACACCACAGACACAGGACCCCGACAGCTACGACGACAACACCTGGGACGACTCATGCGTGCAGTACCTGGTGGTGGTGTTGAGAATAACTCTGCCACAACTTTAGCTACGAAACATTCAAAGTAAATAAAAAGTGTCAGATCATAAACAAAAAACTGTATATGTTGGTGATACGTGACACAGGTTGACGTGACACAGGTTGACGTGACACAGGTTGACGTGACACCGGTAGACGTGACACAGGGACACAGGTAGACATGACAAAAGGTAGACGTGACACAGGTAGGCGTGACACAGGTAGACGTGACACAGATAGATATGACACAGGTAGACATGACGCAGGTAAACATGACACACAGGTAAACATTTCGCAGGTTAACATGCACACGGGTAACCTCACAACACCTGGACAAAGACACCTGCCACACTAACCAACTGCATCCCTTCAGACAATAACAACTGATTGAATAACAAAAACACAAAAAAATCCTAAATTCGAAAGAAAAAAAAATACAAGTAATCCTCAACCACCGAGCCATCAACCCCGGCAGCGTCATCACCGAGGTCAAAAGGTCAGCTGGGGAGGGCACTGGGTCAAAATCTAGCGAGGCAGGAGGAGGTAGGGGCTGGTGCTTGGGGTCAAACACATTATCTGGAAGCAGAGAGAAGGGAGGAAGGAACTCTGAAATTACAAACAACGAGACAAAATTATATTGTTTCTCGCAGAGGCAGAAAGTATTACATGATAAGGACTCTGCCTGCCTGCCTGCCTGCCTGCCTGCCTGCCTGCCTACACACACACACACACACTGCAGATAAATAACACCCAACCTTCTGGCAATAACAAAGGTAGTAAAAGGAGACGCGAACGAAGCAGGATATGGTAGGATTTTATCACGGAGCGTCTAAATGCCACCACTCGGCCGTGTACTGAAGGAGGCAGGACAGAGCATTACCCTCAAAATGTCTAGGAGCGGAATGATCTGTAATGTTATATAAACTAGAGTTGTTAATGTTTAAGGTATCTGTAATGTTAAAATAAACCAAATAACGCGAGTGATGTTATACAATATAATGCACAATATAATGCAGAAAAAATCGAACAAACGAAAGAATTTGGTTTATTTTCCTTTCATTCATTTCCCTCAGCCATGTACAGTACATTATCCATTTTTTCATTCATTACTTTTAGCTGTTCACATTACATCTGTTAATCCTTTGTAACCTTGGGGGATACCTCTAGCCCAGAGTACAGGCAGGATGGCGCAGGATGTGGAGGATTCCTTTGTTACCTTGGGGAATCTATAGATCAGAATACAAACAGGATGGAGCAGGGCGTGGAGGAAGCGATAGTGCCGGGCGGTTTAGTCTTCCAAGGACACCACCGCCAAACACGGGTCCTCAGCCACACATCACTTCCCCTTACTCTCTTACTTCACACACAGAGGAAAAAAAAAAGCTGACAAGTTTACGTAAGCAGAACAAGACACGGTATTTTCCATGCGGTAATACTGCATTTGTTAGCGAAAATAAAAAGAAAACAACCTCAAGCTGCAAAATATCAAAGCTACAAAAATTGTTGATATACAAAAAACAAATACATAAATAGATCCAACAGTTTGAAAAGAAGCTGAATAATTATAACTGTTCTATACTAAATATTTATTGTTCGTGTTATCTTGCCAACATTATGACTGAAGCACAGGTGTGTACTCAATTAAGGACTGAAACAGGTGTATGTATTGATTTAAGGTACTGATGTAACGACGGATTGACAGGTAAAATTGAATATGCCTCCCCACGTGCACATTAAAGGCATAAAAATTGAGTCTGAGGCGAAAATATAGCAATCGCTGCATCTGTTTGTAACAGTGGGTAACTGTATTAGAAAGTGTCTGTAATAATGAGGTTATACAATACAAAGAGGAAGAGGAAGAAAGAGAGGAGGAAGAACAAGAAAAACAAGATGAAGAAGAGGGAAAACAAGGTGAGACACAGAAGATGGAGGGAACTTGTCTCCCTAACCCCCTCCCCCACCCCACCCACCACCCCTCCGTCAGGAAAGTGTCAGGAGGCAGGTTATCTCTAGCCAGGGTCGTCATCATCACCTCCACCGGGACTTGTTCTTCCGCCTCCCACACTCATAACGACCCCTACCCTCACTACTACTACTACTACGACTCCCACCCTCACACTACTACGACTCCCACCCTCACTACTACGACTCCCACCCTCACACTACTACGACTCCCACCCTCACACTACTACGACTCCCACCCTCACACTACTACGACTCCCACCCTCACTACTACGACTCCCACCACCACACTACTACGACTCCCACCCTCACTACTACGACTCCCACCACCACAAAAACATACTCTTGGTTGAGTTTGACCTTCCGGTTAGTGTTATTTACTTATACTTTTTAAATAAGTTGTATATAGCCATTTTATGTTCCCGGTTAATGTTCTTTACGGTTAAAGTTGTTTACCGGTATAGTTTGTGGTGCATTTATCTGTTAATATATAGTGCGTATCTTCTCTGTCAACTGCCCCTTCCTCGTTTCTCATTTTTGTGTTGTTGGTTGAAGGTGTTCAGAAGCCTCACAGTAAGGGATGAATTATTATAGAGATGTTGAAGACAGCGACAAGAAGAGTGTTAAGACGACAAAGAGAGTGAACACACACACTCACACACACACTTCCTCAATTCATATAAACATGGCACACATCCCTACGTCTTCCACAATGGTTCACAACACTTTATCTATCCACTGTACTTCATCATATAAGCGGTACATTGCTATTATAACTAAGGCATAATCGATTAATAATTACTAATATAACAAGTTTTTCCCCGAACCCAAATCGGTTATGCTGACAGGGTAAAAAAGTAATGATAAATAAATAAACAATCGAAAAACAACCTGACACGGATATAAACAGCAGACTAATTACGTTTCTCATAATTGATAATTATAATGAACATCTCTCGTCAACTCTGTGGTTGCTCATTACTAGGAGACTTATGGCAAGGAAAATGTAAAATATCCCACCGCTGCCACCTTATGAACTGGCCCTTAATCATTGATGAGTTAATGGGGCTGGAACATGTAAAAGTATATAGGGTTTTTAGAAGCGAAAACCCAACTGTCTTTTCTTCATTTATTTGGAAAATATATTATATACAGTTCCAAGTGTATATCACGGTAACTTAACCACTGTAACTATGAGTGTTAAATGAGGACGGAGGCTATCTTAAATAGCTCTGCTAAGTAAGTCCTGTCGATGTGAGAGTTTGAGTGAGAATGCCCCAGTGTAGCCGGCTTCTATTACCTGACCTAGCATTTTAGGGTCCTGCCTCAAGGGTGAAACTTACCCATCACGTGATGTAACCATGTCACCCCATAGCTAGTGGAAAGTTACAGGGGTTGATATGATTATATAAGCTGAATGCACTGCCCGACAATTATATAAAAACTAAGGGGCTAGTACATCACATTATCTAACTGCAAAACAAAACAGTAAATGAACATCCAAAAGTATGAAAATATTTGAGGAATCTGAGTGCTCGGTTTCCACCATGAGAGAGAGAGGGGGGGGTGGGGAGAGTTAGCATACACACTACTTAATTTTACGAACAATCCTAAAACAAACGGCTATGGTGATGGTACTGAGGATGGCAACGGTAATTACAGGAATGAATGAATAAATGGAGGTATTAGGTCAGACACTAAATGAGAAACACACCCAGCTGATAATAGTGTGGATAGTGGAAGGAACTTGACGCATGGACATGTGAGGAAAAAATGTTGGAACGTTGGCATAAAGCTGTAAACAATGTTCTAGCGAGATATTGATATTGAAACAGTTTATTTAGCCAGAAAAACACAGATACAGAGAGCCTGAGCTCTCTTGAAGGCACTCGATATGAGAGGAAAGATACTGATGGGAGGCCAAGGAGGAGGAGGAAACAGCGATAGATAAGCCTGTGGTGTGTGTGTGTGTGTGTGTTAATCTCGACAGTGCTGTAATCATAGCACGTTTATAATAATCTCAAGCGTTCTCGAACGCTTTACACCAAGGTAACGTGTTTACTCGCTTGGTTCACATATGTTTGTGACCAAGACGCAGACACCCTACTCCACAACAACTTTCTTCACCTTTTATTTTTTTATCTTATTATTCTTCATAAATTGACGTTGCACATGACCGTAGCGTCTCTCCCCATGTGATATAATCAGAGGGGCCCGTTCATCAAGTCACCTGACTCACTCCTCACCTCACTGATCACACGAACCATCTCTCACACCGGCTAACACTTGCTCGATGCCACTGATGACCTGTTGATCAGATACATCGCTGTGAACGTAACCAAACCTTGCATAACGTCAAGATAAAGGAATAACCAGAGTCATGCATCACTTAACTCGATTTCATCAACAATTCAAAGATCAGCAATAGATAACAAGGCGAACTCAACAATTTACAACACTATACCGTACGGCCGCAAAATATCGAGCCCCTCCCAAACATGAAAGAAAGATCTCATGATTCCACGAAAGCACTTCCCTTGAGTTCAGGGTGACAGCGACCACCCAGCCGTAGAAATATGTGGCCAGGCCTCAACAGGATTCCGTTTTTGTTATTCACATTCTTCATTATTTATCATCTTGATAACGATGGTCGCTAATTTCTCGGACTCCCACACGAGGCTGGATGGACAAGGGTTTCTGAACCTAGATGAACCTACTCCAGTGTTAGTCTAGCCTGTACTTGAAAGATTTTACACTTGGTGTTGGTTATAAGGATAGGATGACCTTGTTTGGATTATCCTTGGTAGAATTGCCTTACTGTTTATCACTGCACACCTGCATATGGGCAATGTTTGCATACCTGCATTATGTGTATAGAGTATATCTGCACTGTAGTCTATACGGTATAAATACTGAATCAATATGAACTTGTATGACGATTTTATTGAATCTATCTCCAACAATAGCTAGTTTATGGAGCTCCATACACCACCGTACAGATATAGTCCACCCGAGAGGTCCCCCAGTAACACTAAACCACACATAGAGCTGCAGACGCGTCACACAGGAACAGCGTCGGTGCGTCATATTTTGGCTTGCAGGTCACATACTAGTAGACCAGCTGGTGGCCAGGGCAGAGGTAAGCGAGTATTATTGTTACGTATGTTAAGTCACTCACTGATGAGGGTGTCCAACAAGTTAACAACCTTGATAGTTACACAGAGAGATAGGTGTGTGTGTGTGTGCGTAAATACCTCTGCGTACGTATGCTTGTTCTTGCTCGCTGGTGTGCACACTAATATCTTGGTCTGAACATACACGTTAGCAGCGCCACACTTGCACGTTTGTGTTGCCCGAAAGACAAGAAGAACCATGTCAACAGCGGAGTCATCGTCACCCCGGAGACTCACGTAACAGGTGTTCAATTTGTGTACAGGGCAGGGGAGGGTAGCTGGGGGATCGGGGGTGGTGAGCTTGGGTGGCTGGGGAGAAAAGGGGTGGGCAAGGGACGGTGGGCGGAGAATTATGGGGTGGGGGTTATGGGTAAGGAGCAGTATGGGAGAGGTAAAAAGAGATGACTGACAAGAGGGTGGAATGTACACATGGTGAAGGGTATATCGCTTCTTGCACCCTTCCCGGACGTCAGGTAACTACGCCGACCCTCCCAGCAATACACACACAGAGTGGAACTGACAACAGAACTGTTTGATTCCAACGAAGACTCGTCAAAAGGAATTGGGAAAGATATTAATATGAATATCGTCCAACGTTACTACTGATGGATGATGAAGGTGTTAATATCCTGCTTACGAGAAGAAAACCATAGGGATACGAGTATCCATTCCAATATCAGAAATACAATGGGAAACGGTTTCGAAGTCACACTATAAAAAGTTGTTGAACAGAGCTTACATAAGGCTTTAATATGGATGTCTCGGCAAGACATTCTGTATATATATATATATATATATATATATATATATATATATATATATATATATATATATATATATATATATATATATATATATATATATATATATATATATATATATATGAGCTGAACAAAACTGAATGATAATATTGGGATAGTTTAGAAAAGTAAAACTCCTGTGGGTAAAAATATGTAGATTTGGACTATTTGGGGAGAAAAATCTGGAAATCTGAAATGAGGTAAAAGATCTGTAATTTCTGATTAATTTGTAGATCTGGCAACAAATGCAGACACCGTCACACTATTAATACAGCTTCAACCGTTCAAAGTCATGCAACTGTACCAGCTCAGTCACCCTCCGATTCACCCGTTTTCTACACTCTGGCAGGACTTACATAAAGTTGGCCGAATTTCAACCACACGAAGGTGCAAATTGAAAATTAATTCTGACTGCCTGACCCACTGACGAATTTAGTGACCCAGAGGCCCTCTATAGACCCTGTCTGAGGTGACGCAGTACATGAGCACGTACAATCAAAGACAGAAGTCGTGTCGGGGTTTTGTCCGAAGATTAAATATAACTCGTGAAACATTAAGAGAGCCTCCTACCACAAGGCAGAGCGCACCAAAAGTTTAGCCCTTTGGCATATGTTTTCACCAAATTTCTCGACACGACTTTTGTCTTTCATTGTACAACACTAGCTCTAATAATAGCTAAACAAATTACCTTGTCAATAACCTCTACATCCAACTCTACACAAACTAATCAACAAGTCTTGAGATTAATTCCCAAATTAATACAAATTATTTAACTGTTACTCTAAGGCTAATGTGATCACTTACCATTCTCAACCAAGCATAACAGATTCTAAAACAAGACAATTTTCCCATTACGACACACACTAAACAAATTCTAATACAAGTAATAAAATGGAACAAATAATTAGAAATATGGAAAAAAGTGGAAGGGAGTAACCGGTGTCTGTGTGTCCGAGCGCCACTGTACCAACAGAAACAAGACACTGGGTCATCACCGTCACGACACAAGCGACGGGCACACTAGGTCAGCGTATGATGATACCGGTAACGGACACACTGACCTATTAACAAGGGGCCGCATACCACCCCCTCACCCCCCCGGCACGACCCTCCCGCCCTGCCCACCACCACACCTGCCAACCTACCACTACCACCACCCTCTTCACTACTATCACCACCAACCCCTTCACTACCATCACCTCAGCGCTCTTCACCACCACCATTCTCCATATCACCATCACTCTACCACCACCACCACCATCCTCCATACTACCACCATCCTCCATATTACCACCATCCCCTCTACCATCACAAACCTTCCAACCACCACCACCACCCCCCGTGCCCCCGCCAGGTGAGTAGGTCAGGAAGGTCATGGTCACCGTTTACTCTTATGACCCAACTCAGTACAGCAGGAGACTCGGTCAGTAATATCACGTTTTGCCGCTACAGACACGTGGCCGAGACCTGCAACACTAGACCACAAGCTAAAAACTTGACGCGGTTAAGTGTGCACGCCACCACCCGACGGACACACACACACATTCACACAAAAATACACACACACACACACACACACACACACGACTACACAAATGCCAAAGTTACCACAACACGGAACTGACGGAATGCGGACTTGATAAAAAGAACAAAGAGAGAACAAGTGTGAGAGGGACCAGCACCACCACCACCTCCTTCACCCACTGCAGCGATAGATATTTTATTGACCACAAAACATGAATACAGAGTTCACACTAAAATTTTACATAAAATGGCTCAAATGCCCGTACCATCCTTGTTACACGCCCGTACCATCCTTGTTACCACGCCCACGCCCGTACTATCCTTGTTACCACGCCCACGCCCGTACCATCCTTGTCACCACGCCCACGCCCGTACCATCCTTGTCACCACGCCCACTCCCGTACCGTCCTTGTTACCACGCCCACGCCCGTACCATCCTTGTTACCACGCCCGTATCATCCACCAATACAGTTACTGTACTTAAAGCCACCAACTTTATACGCAGCCACCCACTGATTCACGTCGACAGAAGGGCGTTGCCGCTCACCTGACATTTCCAGCCTGTTGTGTCCTGTCCAAAAAACTGTTTCCTAAGTCGTACCGTTAAGTGGGCTAGATACATCCATGGCATAGCTAGCAGCTGATAAATAGACTAAATGTCAACAGAAATTCAAGATATACGATAAATGCAAGAATATAAGCACAAATACAGTACTGTAAACACAATACAAAAACATTAACCCAAAAACAAAAATATAAACACAAATACAAAAACAAACACAAATACTAAAGCGTAAACACAGTGAGGTAGTGAGCACCTACTCTCTACTGACTCGCTCTGCTACACGACTGAATAAGCTCAGGATCTCACGTCACGTAGGACGTAATTTCCGGCCTTCAGCACGGAGGGGTAGGTCTTTCCAGCTTTGTGGACCCGCCTGGGGCTAAGATTTAACCGTGTGTGTGGCGTGAGGGATGGGGGAGAGGTGGACGGTCGGGTAACTTGCCTGCTGGCTCCAACACCCCAGGTACTGAGCGCCGCCACAAAGCCAAGATGTATGTTATGGTTATAGTTGGTTGTGTACGTTTTGATGAGCAGCGTCTGTCTAGTTCTCTCTCTTAACTTCTTCAACTTTACTCCCGTGTTGTCTTTGGGGGATGGCAGAGATAGTTACTATGTGGTGAGGAGATAAAAGAGGTAGTGGACGTAGAACGTTTGGGCCACGGGACATTTGGGCTACGGACGTTTGGGCCATGGATCAAAGTAATATAAATAACAACATGATAATCACATAATTATGCGAAATATCACAGTTTATTTGATATCATATATCACAATTTATCATAAGAAATACAAACCTAGCCCAACCAAAAAAAGTTCCTGACCTGAAGGTTGTATTAGGGGATTATAATTTACAATCAGGAAATTTTTGACCCGTGGACCAAACGTCCGGGGGTCGTGGCCCATGGCCTAAACGTTCCGTGGCCCAAACGACCGTCCACTGGTGGTGGTGATTGAGTCATGGCGGCCACTCCCTCCCTGTGCACACATACAGTACCTCTACATGTGAACACACGACCACGATGTACACGCTCACAACTGTTCAATCAACGTTAATACACAAAGGTTAAACAACATTCCACGATGTTCTCTTCTGCTTCGCAAAATGAGAACCGAGTGTAAAGTATTTACACACTAGCCAGGGAGGACCTCTGCCAGTCTGCCTGGTGATGGAGACGGTCAGGTATGGGGTTGGTCTCTTGTTCAGCACTTCCTGCCTCACAATGCACTGTGTGCCGCACCTCTATTAATCTCCTTCTCGCTACATTTACAACACACCAAACACATACACATCTTTAATCCAACCCGTTATAATAATTCTCTTTTAAGCATTCCTGTCAAAACACATCTCGTAGGCCCCAGCCTTCACCACCACGATTCATCAACAACTGATCTTTTAATCATGTTTTTCACACTCGCGGTCTTAGGAAGTTAGTTTGCTCCTATATATTATTCAATGTATAAACAGAAGGAATCCCATTAAGATTAGGAAACCTTAGATTATTTCCCTACATGTTTGTCCCTATCCCCCATCCTCTTCACCCCTCGCACCTCACTTCTGCGTGGATGAAGAAAACTAACTATTCTATAAACGTCAGTAAACACAGTACAAGTTTTACGTTGCAGCAACATAAATCACAGGTTCAGAATGTCAATATTCAATGTGTGGCTTTTGAAAATCATCAGTTATTTGTGTGAGTCAGGTGGCCTTAGGTTCTGGGAAGGAGGCACACAAGCAGGGTTCCCCCACACCATGACGAGACAAAACCTGGGGTTACCCACAAATGTCCCTCCACGTCACACACCAGCGGCACACAACACCCAACCGTTATATATAAAACTTAAGTGTTTTCTATATCTCATTCCTTTGTTTTTGTCAATTTTATTATTTTAAGCAATCTAACCGATTCCATTTCCTCCATTACAGAAAATGAAGATTCTAGTTTCCGCGTAGTATTCAAGTGATTTCATTTCACATTCTGTTTTAACAAAAATAATCATTATAACAATTCACATGTCTATTTCTCCCCCAATGCTATTTCTGGTCAATCCACGCCGTCCTCTGTTGTATTAAGTTAAGGTTAGACAACCCAGCTTAATTCACCTGAATATCAACCACCCTAACGCTAACCTAAAAATTTTTTTTTACGGGGATTAGCGCACCTGGGCACAGGTCACTGATCCACATCGGGACCTGGGAGGCGAAAATGTAATAATTATTCATAGTAAATACAATTTATAATAAAAAGTAAAATAAAATAATAATGATAACAATAATATTAATAACACTGTAATAATAATAATAATAATAGTAAAGAACTATAAAGAAATACAAGAATGAAAAAAAATAGTGAGAAACGCTATATGTATGTTGTGTTGTCCAGTAAGAGAAACAATTGAGACCCTGCAATTGTGTGTAAATGAGGCAGAAAGTCAGATCAACAACCTGGGACTTGGTCACAATTTTCGTGATGCCATATGGCAGCTGCCTCCTACCTAGCTTTAACCTAACATAACTCAATTAATCCCCAGGTAGCGTTAGGGTGTCTAATCGTCACGTGTTCCCTTTTTTATATAATTTCCCCAACTTCCTCTGCTGTAGTCGTCAGCTTCCTGGATCACTACCCCGGCGATGCATCAGACGTGTTGACCTTCACAGAGCCAGTAGATAGGTCGACCTGCCCGCCCCCCGTCTGGCTCCACAATGACTCATTGACACTTGCACCTCTTAACTGCATTTTCCGGCTGAAAGAATACCTTCCTCCCTTCACACTACTAAGAAGTCGGGTTTCTCAGATTTTTTCTTAATTCAACCTCAATAAACTACTTTCTGCAACAGTAACTCAAAGTTAACGTTCATCTCAGGAGTCTAAATTATATATGCTTCTTGATACGTTTATTTTCATGGAAGTTTTTCAGTAATAGCAACAATCATCCACTTCCTCTTCCCCAAAATACCTTAGATATGTACAGTACCTCAATATATTACGATGTACAAGTATAGCACCTGGGGAATAATATAGCTACCTGAATACTATAAAATGAACTTTAAAAAAAAATCCTACAGTGTTCCGAGCCATATTATACCTCCTCTACTGTAATGTACTCCAAGGTTAAGTATAAAAGCCGGGATTTATTGTGGTTTCTTGGCGTGTCTCGTTCAGTGGAGGGCGAGGCAGCACGGCGGCCATTGTTATTGCTACAATGTAAACAACTACACAGCATTATAGAACTAGAGTGTTGAGCGACGTAAAAGGGTAGTGGGTGTATGAAGGCCGCTAGGCGAGGGATATAATGAAACATATAAGCATAAACAGTACTGGCGACACACACACACACACACGACAAAAGCGTTGAATAAATGAAAAAAAGTGACCCCAGTCTTCACACAAAGCAAAAAAAAAAAAATGGTTCACGTGCAGGACACACCTAGGTTCACTCAGCTGTACATGTGTAAGCCTAACTTTATAGGTTTGATAATATAAGTGATTTGCAGTGCTCCTTCAGCCTCTTTGTGTACTAAAAAAAAAAGTTGAGACCCACTTTCCCTGCTCAAAAAAATGAACAATGACATAACGGTAGTAATCTGGAATAAGAGCAAAAATTATATTCCTTTATAGTCATAAGCTTGAGGAAAATGATGAAATTTTTGTATCGACACCGTGCAGTAACTGAATATAGATTCTCTATTATATTACCACGGGAGAAGAACAAACACACTGTATCCACCACAGCCAGGAAGTCTTGTCTTAGTCACAACACTACCACCTCCTTGTACGTCACCTGTCTGCTAACAAGACCAAGGGTGGGGGGAATACACAGGAACTTGTTAGTACTGTACTCTAGTGGAACACACTACTGGGTTACCCCACACTCACTCACTCACTCACACAATTACCAACGGATTATTGAAATTAAAACTTAGTATACATGGGTAAGGCCACACACACACACATCCCTCTCTTGGCCTTTGTCGGGTTAACCTAGGTCAAATAGATGTGCTGTTTACCACTGCTTGTATTCTGTACTGTCTATGTATTGTATATTGTTTGCATATATGTACTGTTTATGTATGTAGTTTGCATACCTTCACTGTCTATGTATATTGTTTGTATATCTGCAATATTAATGTGTATTGGTCTTCTGAGCTCCCACCCACTCCACCAAATACATCCCTGAGTTATTGATATTGAAACAGTTTATCTAGTCAGAAGAACACAGATACGGAGTCGATAATAATAACAATATTAACATGGCTGAGCCAGTTGAGAGCCGGAACTCTCCTGTAGGTACCTGATATATACTGTACATTTATCTCAAGGAAGTATTATGTAACATTCAGTATCATGTATACGTAACATGGTGGTAATAAGAACATATCAGAATGTTACCACGGTTATCACTTCGTTATCTATTTATTTTATTTATTATTTACATTTATATTATAAGTATATACACACTTTACAGTGGAGTTGATATACATAAATATGATAAGGGAGGGAAGCAGTACACCATGGGTTGTATTAAGGTGGAACAAGAGGACAGAACTGTCAGTATCATGTCTAGTAGTTGGAAAATATATTTATTGCAATGGTAATTTCTATCTCTCTACATGATAATTTCTGATAAAACGGTTTGGGTTATACAATAAAGGCATGAATATAAAGAAGGTATTACAAAAAATATTAATACTTATACAATACATATTGTTTAAGAGATGATTTAAACTTTTAAAGGAAGGGGGCGTAGTCTTTGCTCGGATGGGTGGGGGTAAGTTGTTCCACACCTTCACACCGTGATATTTTATGGAGGTCTGGGACTGAGAGGAGCGCATGGTGGGGGGTTGGTGGTCTTAGTAGCTCTGGGTGCCTTAAGTTGTATCTCTGATTATTCTAGAACTGGAAATAATTGTTGTCAATCAAGTGATTGACACATTTGTAAACAAATCGGGCACAGCAGTAGGTGTTAATGTCCTCGAATTTTAAAATTTTCAATTTCGCAAATTGTTCGTTAGTGTGATAATTTTTTTTTTCAATTAGGTCATTGTCCGCACAACTTTCTATTGTGCAGTAACCAGGGGTTGTGTTTTTGAAGAGCCAGAGGCCCCCCGTAGTGTGTGACAGTGTATCAGGTGTTGGTAAACAAGATCATGATAGATTTATTTCATTGCTGTGAGTGACTGACGAATGTGATACAGTATTTTGTTCATGTGTGAGGACTGCATTACCAAGGTACAGTGTTACGTCACTCAGTGCTGTGTTACGTCACTCAGTGCTGTGTTACGTCACTCAGTGCTGTGTTACGTCACTCAGTGCTGTGTTACGTCACCCAGTGCTGTGTTATGTCTCTCAGTACTGTATTACGACACTCAGTGCTGTGTTACGTCACTCAGTGCTGTGTTATGTCTATCAGTGCAGTGTTACGTCACTCAGTACTGTACTACGACACTCAGTGCTGTGTTACGTCACTCAATGCTAACGTTACGTCAACCAGTGCTGCGTTACGCCACTCATTACAGCACTAAGTCACTCAGAAGTTAGCACAGCGCTACATCACTGAGATAAAAATAAAACTTGGTAACTCACAAGGTCGTGGTGGTGTTGACTTCAGTAAATGGGGACTCCCAGCCACACCAACTTCTGGAAAGAAAATAATGTATAAAGTATAAAAAATTAACGTGTATGTATGTATGTATGTATGTATGTATTGTATAAATAGAACATGTAATATTCCTCACACACACATAGTAAATGGCAGAAAACGGGCTTCTAGAGATAATCATGCAGACTATACTCTAAACAGATAATTCACATGACAACAAAGTGTTGGTGGGAGCACTTGAGACACATCAGCCTCACCCACTTCAAGCAAAGTGCGAATGGAAGTTAAAAATCTTGCCTATACTACTAACAACATTTTGAAAGCCATTGAGACGAGTTTTACAAGACGAGATAAACAAGACAGAAAACCTATAAAAAAAGGTAACATGAAGCTTGGCCCCAGCTTATTTCACCTTAAGATTAACAACCTTAACGCTAACCTAACCTCCCCCCCCCCGTGCAGGTAGCATTCGATGTCAAACTTCGACTTTCAACTTCAACCAACCAACAAAATATATTAAGCTCCCACGCCCAGATATAAACCTTACGAAGTTTATATGAAAATTAAGAAAAAAAAACCCCGCTAACATACAAACACACAACTTACACAATTTATCCACATATATAAGTAAAGTATTTTCACTAAGTAAATACGTTTTACACCCACTATGGTACAAAGATGGACAGGTCGGTCATTGCTTAGTCATACTCGAGGGTCAAGGTCCGATTTCTTGTAGTCGAGGAGCTGAACGTGGTCCCACTCACTCAGGGTCTTTGACTGGTGTTGGTGGGTCCCGTGATACCAACATATATGGGAGAGCCAATGTGTAGTTCCGTATTTGGTTAACACAGTATTATCCATCTGTTTGGGAGGCTGTGGTGTGGGCTGGCTCTCCACCACTGCCCTTCATCCTATGGTGGAGACGTTTAAAAGAAGTATTCCCGCTGTTATCATTTCATAAGGTGGTCTTGTCTATGGCAAATCTATGAAGCCAGTGGTAAATTTGACACTGCATGTCGGGTAAACAGGGGTTTCTCTTGCATACCTTCAGGTCAGTTAATAAGATGAGAATAATTACCTATTCCTCATAAACTGTAACTTGAAATGTATCTATATTATTGGTGTCAGATCCTAATATTAAGGAAGTTAACAAAACCAGGATGATCCCAGTATGTTCCCATTAAGGCTTCTAACGTGCCTTATACCATGAAAATGTTCTCATCTTGGGAGTACCGGCGACACACGTTAGTCCTCAGCATACTAACTGGTACTCTCCATTAGTACACACGTTACGTGTGACGAAAGTAGCGGTGTATGACCGTGATGATAAAACATTAATGATGGTTCTGATACCTTGCTGCTCTGAACACACTCTTGCTACACCCTGGGCTCACAATGAGGCATTAATATTGAGGGCATCGTGTGGCTCGTGGTGTGTGAGGAAGTGGGAAGGAGAAGGATAGCTCTTGGAACCCTAACAAGGGCAGTGGAAAGTGGGTGAGGGAGGAGAGAGTCCCTGGCAGCTGAGGGGATATACTGTAGGTACTTACACACAAGGTTACAGGTAACACTCCATATATACACACACATTAGAATAAAATACATAATCAAAAAGTAAATAACATATATGGATATAAAATTACATAATGCTCCACCAATCACTGTAGCTGTGTTCTGGATGTTGTGAGCCACGACATAAACACGCTCTTGTGAGGCCACATGAGGCGATTTCAACAATACGAACGACACTCCCTAAAAAAATGTAAATTCTTCAGTAAAAATGAAGCATTTACGGTTAACAAATTTATTGGCAAGGCTTGGAGTACAGTTTGACTATTCTGAGTAATTCAGTCAGGTCTTGACACTTGAGGGTGCTATCACTTCTCACTGCCATGCAGGACAGAGGTTCATATACAGCAAAAGCCATATTCTATTTGAGGACTAATCAGTGTGGGCTAGCAAATTTTGGATAGACAGCAAGAATGTCCTCAAGCATTCCTGATTCAATGTAGTAATTACATAGTTCATGATACAATAAGCCAGGTGGCCTGAAGTCTATGACAGTGTCACATTCAAATATAAAATATAATATAATGTTCAAGTGTATGCTTTAAAGGTTTATCACAAAGTTTACATACTGAGTGTTCCGGTATGGGTACAGCGCCACTAACTTGCCAGATGTGTCTATATCCTAGCCTAATTCTGGCCATGACTATATCACATTGTCTGGTTCTGTCCTTATGCTGGCCATACCGGTACCTCTTGTCACAAAATTAGTCATATTTACGAATGCTACAACTACCAAAGAGGCCTGGTAGAAAAGTGAAGCATTCCTCGTTATGAGATGTAAGACAAACATAAGTGAGAAAAGCGCGACAGTCAAGTACATGTAAATACGGGACCCGCCTCCTGATCCTGGGGTCGGTGGTTCGATTTCCGGACACTCCCAATTCACCCAGTTGTAAATGGGTACTTCAGTTTACTACTTAGGGAAGTGAATGCGATCGAGTGAAGTGCACTGCACATGCTGCCTTATGTACCGAAGGCTTTGTATACAGTGTGCTACACTCAGGGCCGGATTCAGGAGTGGGCAAAGTGGGCAGCTGCCCAGGGGCCTCCACATGTACGGGAGTAGCTATATCAGGGTTGGTCGACTTGAAACCACATGAATGACTCCAGTCATGTCTCACTTTTGTGTGTGTGTGTGTGTGTTGGGAATTTGTACACTATCAATAAATATAGAGTTAATTAAAAACTTCTCAATGTTCTAATTTCCTCAATATAACTGCATATGGCTTCAAAATTCTCCAAAGAAGTGTTCAAATTTCAAAATTTTCCCGGGGGGCTTACAGCGCCCTCCGGAACTCCCAGATGTTTAGGCTCGCTTCACTCGCCACCCCACCCTCTTGGGTAGTTATAATGAGGGGGGCCTCCACAAAGAGGCTGCCCATGGGCCTCCACAGGTCTAAATTCGGCACTGGCTACACTGTCCCTAACGGGCAGTCATGCTTATAGGGCACACTTTCTTTTCATGTCAGCGTGAAGACAATAAGTTTTAGCTTTCAAACTATCTTCTTCATCGGTGAATATTTTAGTTTATATCCAGTAATATTATGACGTTTATTGTTCTTCATGATGATGGTCTTAATTTGTTATGAAAATTAGACATAATTTCAGTAATAAATGGGGTGCGGCGGCCGAAGGGTTACAGCTCTCACCTCTTGTCATTAGGGTCGCTGGTTCTCACCCAGGAAACTTCCAGTTCACCCAGGTGTGAATGGGTACTTAACTCTATTGTTGGGAAAGTGATTTATGAATTTTAGGTTCAAAGCCAAGCGGTGGAGCCACTGGGCCATTCAGCGCTGTGTGGAGGCGGTCGAGAGCAGGACCAGCATCGGCCATCTTGTGTACTGAAAAAGACTAAGTTTACAATGTGCTGGATCTACACTGCCTGTAACGGGTCGCCAGGCCTAAGAACTTACCTTCACTTTCAATAATAATAAATTTATCGGCGACTTATGTGCGTCATACGATGTACTACTGCGAAAAGTTCTCTCAGTAGGCAAGTGAGTAACTGACTTAGTCTGAATTATAATGAAAAAAGCTTCTGATGCAACAAAATGCAAATGAAAATTTAGGGACGATGACACTTTACTCTGGAGACAACAGTAACACCACACCTACAGTCCTCACCCTGTCGGGCCACCAAACACCACCACAAGAACTGGTGTAGACACAGAACAGGTTTCGCTAGCCTTGTCCTGAGGGCTTCCGTCATTTTGAACAAACGGCACCGTCGCAGTGTTTGAAGCACGGCACCACTGTACAATCAGCTGGTGGTAGCAAGAATTCGTTCTATCTTGGCCGTGCTGGTAAGGTTAGGTTATTATTTGTTTGTATTAATATCTATTACGTTAGGATATGCAATATTAAGCCAAGCATGAATGATCGTCTCTTATTCTCTCTTTCTTACGGAGTGTACAGTGGTGCCGCGCTTCAAACACTGCGACAGAGCCGTTTGTTCAAAATGACGAAAGCCCTCAGGAAAAAAAATCACGTGTCCTGGCCTCGTGGACACAACACCCTACACCTTTCGTAATAACAAGCCTTGGTGGTGGAGCGCCTCCGTCAATGCTGATATATGTCCTCGGAGTACGAATCTTAACCCAGCACACATCCGCGTCCTTAAACATGCTATGGAATGTGTCAGGTACAATTCTGTGACAGAATTGTACACATTTATTTGACAGCAATGATACAAAACCACGTACATCATGGCAGATAAACAAGATCTCGGGTACAGTTATGACCTTCTACCCAAGATCCTTTCCAATATACTGTACATAGTCTTGTTTTCTTCGTCTACCTCGCTTATTAGAAGGAAACATCACCCTAATATAGAGTTACCTCACAAAATACCGTTGTGTTGGAGGCCATGGAAAGTTGTATGACAATAAGATTTATATAATATTTACATTATTTATGAACCATAAACCAATAGCACGCACGCTATTAATTACGTGAGTATGAAAGTTGTGTGCATGATAACTTACCCCTTGATGCTAACAGCGCTGATCAGTGTGTGAGCACGTTAATGAGGACGAGTTAACATGTTCAACACACACACACACACACACACACACACACACACACACACCTTCATCACACTTTAAGGCACTACTGCTACTTCCCTTATCATCAGTGTCCAGAACTGCTACTTCCCTCCTCACCCGTGTCCAGAGCTGCTACTTCCCTCCTCATCCGTAACATCATACCGCTTTACATTGCCAGACTCCCCCGTCACCATGCGCGCTTCGCCCACAACCACGCCTCGCCCACACTGACACCACACCACGCCCTGCCCACACTGATACTACACCACACCACGCCTCGCCCACTGACACCACACCACGCCTCGCCCACACTGACACCACACCACACCACGCCCACACTGATACTACACCACACCACGCCTCGCCCACACTGACACCACGCCTCGCCCACACTGACACCACACCACACCACGCCTCGCCCACACTGACACCACACCACACCACGCCAACACTGATACTACACCACACCACGCCTCGCCCACTGACACCACGCCTCGCCCACACTGACACCACACCACACCACGCCTCGCCCACACTGATACTACACCACACCATACCACGCCCACAATGACACCACACCACGTCACGCCCACACTGACACCACACCACACCTACAACGACACCACACCACGCCCACGACACCACACGACGCCCACAACACCACACTGCACGACGCCCACGACACCATACCAAGTCACGCCTACAACGACACCACACCATGTCACGCCGCCCACAACACCACACCACGTCACGCCCACAGCGACACCACACCACGCCCACAACGACATCACACCGACTCCATCACCCCACACGCTATGCTACCCCACGCCACACACCCCCTCCCCTCCACACGACCTCCGTACTGAGTCACGCCTAACGGGAGGCAGAGAGCCAGTCGCCTTTATATGGATGAACTATATAAACAAAATCAGGAATCATAACACCATTACAAACATATCAGTAAAACAATGACATAATAATATTGTAGAGTTGGGGTCTATTACGGCTGGGGTGGTCTTATAAGTACTGGGGTCTAATTGAACCGGGTATCTATTAGAACTGTGTGTTTGTTAGGGCTGAGATGTATTTCTTTTCTTAACGGGGATTAGCCCACTCAGGCACAGGTCACCGACCCACATAGGGGCCTGTGTGGGGATTAAACATAAATATACACAGAAATGGAAAAAGTAATAGATCAAGAGTGAGAAATAATATGTCTGTTGTGTTGTCCAAGTAAGAGAAACAATTGAGTCCCTGCAATTGTGTGTAAATGAGACAGAAAGTCAGATCAGCAACCTGGGACTTGGTCACAATTTTAGTGATGCCATAGTACCTCCTGTTTGATAGCTGCCTACCACAACATTAAAACTGGGGTCTTGTACCTTCTGTAACCTTAGTAGATGATCCTGTAGTGGTCACACAGCTACTGCCTGGCAGTAGCTGGGGTTAATAACAGAAATACACAAATAGTTATTTTTGTGGTAAAGTTTCAACCCCAAATTGTCTGCTTTCTTGGGGGGGGGGGGGTGGTAAAAATATATTATCTGCACAATTAAAGTGTGATATAAGGAGTAACTACACGACTGGTCCGTGTCAGATACCTTGAACAACTGCCTGTAACCGGATAATTATTTGATGACCTAGGCCGGGCATTGGTGCGCAGAGGTCATTTGAAAGACCTTGAGGCTATATGACATAGACGTCACTTACATGAGTATGACTAGACACTTATTCATAGTAAATTACCGTGGGTGATGTAAGTATATAACATTAATGTAGCTAACCCATATTTACTGTTTGTTAGACAGGGGCTAATACAGTCTGCTAAAGCTAGGGTCTATTAGAACTGGGGACTATTAAAGCTAGGGTCTATTAGAACTGGGGACTATTAAAGCTGTAATCTGCTAAAGCTGGGGTCTATTATAACGGGTCTATTAGAACCGGGGTTTATTAGAATTGGGGTCTAATAAAGCTAGAATCTACTAAAGCTGGGGTCTATTAGAGCTGGGGTCTATTATAATTGGGGTCTATTAGAACCGGGGTCTATTAGCATTGGAGTCTATTAAAGCTATAATCCACTAAAGCTGGGGTCTATTAGAACTGGGGTCTATTAGAGCTGGGGTCTATTAGAACTGGGGTCTATTAGAATTGGGGTCTATTAGAACTGGGGTCTATTAGAATTGGGGTCTATTAGAACTGGGGTCTATTAGAGCTGGGGTCTATTAGAACTGGGGTCTATTAGAATTGGGGTCTATTAGAACTGGGGTCTATTAGAGCCGGGGTCCATCTGACCAGTTCCCTCGATGATAAACTGACTCGCGGCCTCTAGTCTCACATCCGGAGACAGACACACACGGCAGAGAAGGAGAGAGAGAGAGAAACGCCCAGCCTCCGCCACCCGTCCTGCCCCGTATGTTCACCCTCAGCAGCTCTCACCCCGGGGCACCGTACACCGCTACCCTCCCACAAGGGCCACACTACCGTTATCACTTTCCCCAACACCCCATATCAATGAGATTCGCCCCAGTCATCGTAACAGGTCGTCTTCCTCACCCTTGAATATCAATCTTGACCTTAGACTGGTAACACTGTCAAACTTCTTACCTATATCCTGTGACCCAGAAACAGTCGTAGTTCAATAGGTTAGGCTAAGAAAGTTTTAGATTAGGTTAGGATAGGTTAATATGGGTTAGGTTGGGTTAGGTTAGGTTAGGATAAGTTAATATGGGTTAAGTTATGTAGCTTTATGTTAGGTTAGGTTAAGAGAGGTAAGGTTAGGTAAACTTTATGTTAAGTACGACACCATATTATCTTCTCAGTCGTCTAGTTAAAGCCAACTATAGATGATCCCAACAAAGGGCAACTCAATGTTATGGTCTTCTCGTAGTAACTTGAGATAAGGCTTTTAGCTTCTCACATACGGCCAGACAACCGCTAAGGCCTCGTTTCAGTACAGTCTACAACGAGCAGTGTGTGTAGTGTTACAGGTGTTGGACATAGCATCCTTCACCTCATTCTACACCTCATCTTCATCAGCATTCAGCCATAACAGAAATTTCGAACAGGCCGAAGAAAGTGTTCTTATATTATTTTCAAAAGCGGGAACACACTGCTGTTGCCCGGCACAGAGGTGACTGCACCGTTGTACTTCTCTAAATGAATACACACTTAATATTCCAGCGTAGGTTCGCGCCTGCTGAGTTATGTACGCACGCGTGACTCCATTTACGTACGCGCATACACAAGCAGTGGCGCAGAAAAACAAAGGAAAACAAACAAAGAGAAAGAGAGCGATCAACTCCTCCATCAGTATAGATGATGTACAACAATGGTGGTGACAGGAAGGAACACCGCGACTCTACGGTACTTACCACTCCCCCATACACTCAACAAAACACCCATCCCGGAATACACAAAGGAGAAAACCAGGAAACACTGCTGTTGGCACTTCACAGACACAAGATAACGCTGACATAACGACATACAAACACACACAATGGTTGATAAGAAAAACGGTGTCAGAAAAAGTAAAAAAAAATTCCCAGCAGTTGTGAACCAGCGGCGTCATCGTGTGAAGGAGAGTGGTAAGTAGGCCGGAACTGACAAGTATTGGACGCAGTATTCGGACCTTCCAGCGCTGGAACGTGGAACTGATCACTCCAATACTCTCCTTCATGTTAGCCTCGTCGCATTCCTGTTGAAATCATTAGTAACTTGATATATAAAACATCTACCTTTTTGCCCCTTTATCTTAATCCTGTTATTGTTCCTTGATTCTTATGCTTTAACGGTAACCTCACTATTCGATTTACCTTATGTTTACTTTGATGATAACCGTCCTAACGCGAACCTAACCCCAACCTACCCCTCCCCCCTCCCCAGTGGTTAATCTTCAGGTGAAATAAACTGATGTCATAATATATTCAGGTGATTCGCTTATTCTTCCCAGCAGGTGAAGGATCTCTTTGTGTGCTTAATTCTCTCTTTTCCAGCACTGATACATCACACTTGACACATTCCTAAGTCATCAATGTAGACTCCTATCTCTATGTTAATAAACGTCTACCTTTGGAGGTTGACTGCTAGATAAAAGTGAGAGTGCTTGGCAGAGTTTGAGATGAGGCGGAACAACTAGAACACCCCCCTCCCTTCACACCCCCTCCCTTCACACCCCCCTCCCTCACTTATCATCCCCTCCCTGAATTTCATAAAATGTTCTAAGTTACAACTCTGACATATGCTACATCATTTGATTAATAAGGATACGGTAATCATTTTTATAAACATCATTGAAGGGAAAACTGAACAAAATCATTTTCTGCCACCATCTATAGGAAGTAAAGAGTGAGCTGAACTGAAAGGACCCCCCCAAAAAATCACATGTGACCGCTGAAATTCTCGAGTCTTTATTTTTACCGTCGTGGACTTTTCCCACACGAACGACAAGAAACACACTACAGAACAAAAGCCACACGACAGTAAACTCCAGAACAACAACAGCCACACGACAGTAAACTCCATAACAACAGCAGCCACACGACAATAAACTCCTGAACAACAGATTCCACTACTGTTTACCTGTCTTCAGCGTTGTCTTGTTTACAGTCAGAGGGATGGGTCAAGATACTTAAAAGTAGATCAGTATTAACGCCAGGGAATGTGACGTCGTCGGTGGAGTGTAACACCAACCAGAATCAGGGCCAAAACTCTCTTTCTCACACTTCAGTTGTCGTCACTCTCTCTGCCCCCTCCCGCCATGGTTCGCCTACACACCGCTTCTCCCCCCCCAAAAAAAACACTACTTCGCCTCCGAAAACATATAGCTGCCATTTTTGGATTTCTATTAACAGGAAACTTTTACTGAGGTGACCACCGGGTTTAGCTATCCTATCAGGCATAAATTTACTTATTCAGTGAACCGTCTTCTCTCTAACTAAATAAGAAGCGCTAGTCACTTCACAACTTATACTCAGAGCTCTGAAACGGTACATGATATTATTTTGTATCATGTAGACTTGTAACAGTTCATGATCACCACCACACCTTGTATCATGTAGACTTGTACCAGTTCATGATCACCACCACACCTTGTATCATGTAGAATCATCTAACTGAACCGGTTCAAGACCATCATCACCACCATGACCTTTGTATCTTCTAACTTTCTATGAGGGAAAACTGACGGCGGTGAGAGACGGAGGGAGCGAGTTAATCCACTATGACGACGATGGCGAACCTGACATGCACAGGTGACATTATACACCTGACACTCCATCATACGTACACATGAAGGCACAAGGGTGAAACTGCAACATCTGACACTGCGCAACTAACACCGCACATGATAAAACACGCGACAAAACGTGATACAGTACACTTAAGTGTAGGTAAGAATGATTATCATATTTGTGTGAACACGACAGAACACCTGTGTATGGAGAGTTCACTATCATCTCCCAACGTTAAGTTACTCAAGAAAGGCAGCGAGTTATTTACCGTTTGGGAGTGACATGGGCCACCGATTATAGTGTTAAAATGCTTAAATCTCTAGAACCCGTCCATCGCCAATCCAAAGTGTGTGTGTGTGTGTAACTCATTTGCTTTTAAACAAATGGGAGGCCCTCAGCCTTCCTTTTAGTAGCCTGCAGCACCGTCAGTCTGATCGTCATGGTGTTCGCTGCGCAGGAATCACGCCTTCACGAGTTGGTTCAACACGAGCCGAGAGGTTCACGAGCCACCCACCACCTAAACCTCACACTCCCTTGTTAGTGCTCACATTTAACTAATTCTCACAACTTGATTCCCAATTTAAAATTACACTAGGAATTTTCAATATTGTACAGTAAACTCACGACAAAAATATACCTGATAGATAATAATTCAACGAAATTCAAACGAGGAAGCTAATGTTGAATCACACTTGAACACTCAGGCATCCCAACACTTTTACATTGACCTAATCTCCATTGATTAATCACTCAAAGAATCCGAAAAAGAACTTTAAGTTCTGCCAATCACCAACTTGATGATTCTAGTGCTGACACACACACACACACAACCTTTCCGCCCACTGTGCCTCCCTACCAGGCCAGAACACACTTCCTGGGGGGACAGACGCAACAAGCTTACCTCACGCTCTAGGAAGGGCAACTCGCTCCTTGCTTCACCTTTCCGTTTTGTGGCACATTTGTTAGTAACCTTTTTAGTCTCAGTTGCTTATTTACTTTTATTACGTTAAAATCCATCTTTGTATTTTAAATGTATCTCTCTGCCATGTTATTTTTTTAACCAACAAAATACATAAATATATCCACTCGATCCTCCTACAGAAAATAGCAGTATTCCATCTGAGCGTAAGTAGCTGAGGTGTAGAAAGTTAACAGTGATTACTGAACATGAAGCTATTCTTTGGAAATCGCTTTTTCAAATTGAAAGTCATGTTGATTTCAAGCGACACAGCTGCAATTAGTACTAGGTTGTCATATCTTCAGATGGAGTATGGACACATTGGACAGGCAGAGACCAGATAAATTTACGCCACCTCGACTTGTGTAGACACAGTGCTTCGGAACGACACCAAACATCTATTGAAAATATGCGCAAACATCCTCTACGAGTTATATTAAAATCATAAAGTACAGTTATATATTTTACCATTTAAGCACAGTCATGATAATGCAATTTTTCATGATCATTCCACCGTTAACTGCCACCCCCCCCCTACACTCTCAAGGGCCGGAGGGTCACAGACCACAGTCTGTGACTCACAGTCACAGCAGAATGTTTGGCGCTGTTTTCTAACGCCCTCTCTCGGTAAATATTCTACATCATAAGTGCCACTTTCACTATACTAAAGCTTGGTGGTGCGACCAGAAAGTTTCCCGAACATTTGGGGACAAGGAAGTCGGTAACGTCATTAAACACTTAAGAGTCTGCGGTTCAGTGCTTCCTTCCTGAATTATTTTATTTTTCATTGTACTTCAGTCACTACCACGATGGGTCAAGACAAGGATTCTAATACTATAGTATCAGAATCCTTAATTGGTAATGGTAAGCATTAGACCCGTAATCATGAGGGAACAGCTATGACAGTTGGTTTATTCTCACTTGGTCATGTAAACTAACCATTAGCTCAGCCAACGGTAATGCCAATCCCACTTTCCATCATTTTGTTCTATAATACAAACTAATGAGGAATTAAACGTAATTATTCTTACCGTAACATGTATGATGTAACATTTTAATTACAATTACTTAAAAAAGTTATGCAAATACGTCAGTTGAATAGTGAAGCACTTTCCAATTATTATACTTAGAAATATGTGCATTTACTTGCAATGTGTGACTTTAAAAGAAGGGAGATAGTTCACTCTCCTCGAACTACTGTCAGTCAGTTTAACATCAGTTGTAGGAATATTACTGGGAGCAATAGTTTCAAATTCAATTCGAAATCACCTCGAGGAATACAAGTTGATTAGTGATTCCAAGCATGGCTTCACCAGTGGGCGTTCGTGTCTGATAAATCTATTCTACTGTTTTCGAATCAGTGGTTACAGGAAAGGAAACAGAAAGTCAGCATTAATGGTACTAGGTGTCATGACCGTGCTGATAGACTGGCCAATGAGGCATGCAAGAAAGAAAATGTTGACCGTGACCTTGGCCTGTCCAATGCTGTACTTAAAAACATTCATGTCAGAATCATGAACTCTGATCTTGAAGAACTGAGAAATGCAGAGAGACCTGGCAGTTGTAGCATTAGTAAATATGACATTTTGTGACAAGAGGTACCGGTATGGCCAGCATAAGGACAGAACTAGACAATGTGATATAGTTGTGGCCAGATTAGGCTAGGACACAGACACATCTGGCAAGTTAGTAACGCTGTACCCATACCGGAACACTCAGCATGTAAACTTTGTGATAAACCTTTAAAGCATACACTTGAACAATATATTATTGAATGTGACACTGTCAAAGACTTCAGGCCACCTGGCTTATTGTATCATGAACTTTGTAATTACTACATTGAATCAGGGGTGCTTGAGGACATTCTTGCTGTTTATCCAAAATTTGCTAGCCCACACTGATTAGTCTTCAATTAGAATATGACGTCCAGTGTATATGAACCACTGCCCT
This sequence comes from Homarus americanus, assembly GCF_018991925.1. Taxonomy (NCBI): domain Eukaryota; kingdom Metazoa; phylum Arthropoda; class Malacostraca; order Decapoda; family Nephropidae; genus Homarus; species Homarus americanus. Next base: position 568,239 of record NW_024735442.1, on the reverse strand, counting down.
GCATGGCAGTGAATAGTGACATCACCCACATGACTCTGACCTATATATACTGCTCATGAATATGATCTATTCCTTTGTGTTTGAATGTCTGTCCTGCGTGGCATTGAGAAGTGATACCACCCTCAGTGTCAAGACCTGACTGAATTACTCAGAATAGGCAAACTGTACTCCAAGCTATGTCAATAAATTTGTTAAACTAAAAAAACAAGTATCTTCAAATAACCTTCAGAGTTTCGGTAAGTTAATATTTGATTGTTCAATATTTATAAAAAATTATTAGTATTCAATAAGTCTTCATAATAATAAGTAAAGTTATCCATCAAATATATATCTTTTTTTTTTCTTTTCTTAGAACATGTACTTCTTGGTTGGGAGGAATAGCTATCTCAGGTTTTGTGTTATTGTGAAATCCTGCAATGGAACTACCTCCACAGTAAAAGTGAATATTCAGTGAAAAATACTTTAAAACGAACGTTTTCCTTACAGGAGATTTAGTGGTGCAGTCCTGCAGTTTTGCTGCGTTGCAGAGATTGAAGTGAAATGTTGTTCTATCAACCAGTCACTACGAAGTTTAATTGAAAATAAGATTCCTTCGCCTGTGAGATAGTAAAATTCAATCACTTTTTGGTGGATATGAAAGTTGAGTGGCTGTTTAAAATTGTCACTCAATTTTAAACCGCAACTTTCCCCAAACACAGTCCAGGAAGTGAAGGTTACTTAAGCGGCGTGAAAGTGTAAAACTTCTATGATCTCTGACAAAGCCCATTGTCTTATCTCCAACTACCTGCCATTATCACCCACCAGCTGAAATTCTGCTTCATATCTATATCATTTTACACCAAGAAACGTGTCGGAGGGTGGGGGGATGGTTGGGATAGCATTGTATTTTGCATAACAAGACTCCCTAGAACACGTGAACAAAAGCAAAAATATGACAGGATTTACAATTCAATTACCAGTGCACAAAAGAAAATAAATAAGGGCTCGTGGGGGGGAGTTCTCTTGCTTTATTTCACGTTCCACCTCCACTCCTTTTCCTAAATCTAAATTGGACACAGTATACTGTATGGGAGCCCGCGGCACGAAATTTCCTGCAGCATTTCACCTTTCAAACAAAGTGTGTCTGGAAACGGAACATTATATAGCCTACCCCGACCGAAGATTACATTTTAACTCTTTAAACTTTCTTAGGTTAACACGCCCAAAAATATCGACCAAGAACTTGTCATAATTAAACTTTTACAATACTAAAATCGACTCGTGCATAAAGTTATCAAGCAGGAGCTAAGGGCAGACTGAGGAGGTAAGCAGAGCATCAGTACTCACCTAACCTTAGGTCACAGATGATACAGAATTAGTTATTTGAGACTATAAAAAGTTATCGTGTGGGGTAATATTAACCATGCTTAACCTGGATTTTACGAAGTCAAGGGTTATGAACGACAAATCTGAAGTCATTTAGATTTCCGGCACGCTCACCAATCACAAGCAAGAACATGCAAATAAATTTAAATCAATATAATAAGTCAATGGAAAGTTGTTAAGCACAAATCACATTTGTCAGTAACACTTGATGTCACTGTCATGTCCCCGAAGTTTCGACCAGGCAAACAAAATTGTGTACAAGGGAGTAGGCCATAAGACGTACAGTATATACAGTGATTGGCACAAATTATACCAGAGTTTTCAAAACTTTTTAAGAGAAAAAATAAGGTTAGTGTACAATGGGTTCAGTTCCGGTAATAAACTCTGTCGAACTCCCTACTTCACCGTTTTTCTTGTCAAAATACCTCCAACAGTTCAATTCATCGAGTTTCATATACTGTTGCTTCAATCTTAGTCAAGGTGACGCCTCGGTGAATAGATTTGACACCTCTCTAATTTGTTGAATAAAAAGCAGTAAGTGCATGATTCTTTTGTTTCTACGTGTTATGAACGATATTACCGCTGCACTAAACATAAGATATAAAATTTATTACTTCCCAATTGAACAGGGAGATAAGTTGTTTCTTCCAAATAAAAGATAAGCGAGTCTTACTTGAACTTGTACTTCGGGTAAAGACAGCACATGATGATATACAGTACATAAACTAAAGTTGTACATAAAAGTTTAGTTTTTCGTAAAGAAGTTCTCCCTGACAACGAATTACAGGTAAAAAGCCGAAGGGATTGATAAGTCCGTTACAAGGCCAAGTCAGGTTCTGTGTAGCTTATAAGTGTCAACAGTCAAAGGTTGTAAAACTTATAATTTTCTGCTAAATCTCGTGTAAGTAATGAATTTTTTTTCGGAGGTTACTGATTCTGTTTGACGACGACAGAAACAAGTGAGAAATTATGTGTGCAGTACGAGTCAATACTGTCCAGAAATACTTACATCGTACATTAACTATAGGTATAGTAACGATGGACAAGAGTTAAGTATCTTAATTTTCTTCAATTGTTGATATCGGTAAGTGTATTTGCTAATCCAGAATTTGCGCAGTAACACATTTAAACATCAACACCAACATAGGCCGTGCCAACAGATACCTCAATTCAACATAAATGTGGAGTTAGGAAAGCTTGTACATATTTCTCTGTTAGTGTTAGGTTTGGTGCTTGACGACTACGAGTTGAGTGATCAAGTGGTAAAATCAATTTCACAATAAAAAAAATAATCGAAGTCAGGATACTTAGGCTGCTTTCAAATTCTTTATCGCAGAACATGTGCCACTTTGTAAACTTGCTTCAGTTTCCACTCATGGGATGATATTTGAAGCGTTGCGAAGAAACTCTCCAGATGATTGATTAACTAAAGTTTGTACGATGAATATTCCTCTTGACTGAGACGTATGGTGAGTAATGAAATTAAAATTTAAGGCAATGTCTACAAATAACAAAAATTATATTGAGGCTCTAGATGTGTTCACCTGGCAACTGTTACGGTAAAAAGTAAATAAGTTTTTTCCCAGAGCTTCATGATATTTTGTTATTGCAAGTCAAGGGATAGATCTAGTCTACTGACTAGAAATTATCTGACAAAAACGATGCACGCCCTTTATCTGAAGGATAAAAACCAGTGTTTACCGTTTAAGTTTGGCGTCTGGGAAGCTGGCTACTTTAAAGATAATTTTATGAGTTACAACATCTTGTAAGTGAAAGTTGAAGACTAAGCCTTCAACACACAAATAGCCATCGTGGTTGGCACTACACTAATGCCTACCGTACTATACTTCCCCATTCCTAAAGTTAAATTACCATCATGCAACTGGGTCGACTTGGGACACCCCACTTAGAACGGGTCTCCAACCAGCGATCGTCGAGTCAGTAGGTGAGTGCTATATCTACTCGGCCACTATGTCCACACAGTTTATCAACAGTAGAAATATTTTTGGCAAATATCAATGGTTAAGTGAGGTGAATGGGGGCTCAACCTGTTAGCTTATATGGATGCTTCCTAGGGCGGAGTGACCTTCCTCCATGACCTAAAACCTTTGTCTGATGTTCACCCAAATTGTGCATGCCGAGGTAATGCCGGGGCCAACCAGCTGTAAAACTGTAGTAAAACTCTGATAAAAAATGGTGTGTGTGTGTGTGTTAAATGGGTGGACCTACATTGGTTAAATATGACAGGAAAGTTAGTTGACTGTTTATCGAGAAGAAATCATTTAGTTTTGGAGAAAGTTAGGCGAGAGGTCAGTCACAGGTCAAGATCGGGATTTTGCACCAAGCATGTATATACTACAGTATAGTGGTGAGTGTGGCAGGGCTAGGGCTGGGGGTTGTACCCTGGTAAAATCTTCTCGCATGTTTAAATTTCTCCTCCCGGGAACATTGCGAGTGACTTGGCCAATGTGACAATGGAGTCTTTGTTATACTTGTGTCTCGTAACACCTGTAAGACACCAGACTCTCGTAACAGTGATTCTGTGGTGGTGCTGAATTTCATAATATTGATTTACACACTACCAACTTCCTGCCACACACTGCTACACCCCCTCACCACACACAGCTAATAAAACACTCTTTTATACCTAACTGTGGTAATATCGTTCTATACTGAGATGACATGTGGGTCATGAATTTTGCTAACTGTTTCACGTGGTGCTCACGGCGAGTTGTGCTGCAGGAGGTTGAAGTTCACTTCCGTCACGCCCTGTCATAAGTAGGATTTGCCAGGCGTCCCGTTGTCCCTTGTTTAAGTGATTTTGCTAAGTTGAATTTAAAAAATAATAACTCATTCAAGCTTTTACATTTAAAACTTTAAAAATTAACAATAACTGTTTTCGTGCTTTTATATTTTCGTTCAAAATTTATATCTTACTTCACAAAACAATATGATATTTATTTATCTCAGGGAGGTTGTGGCAGCAGTGGTGAGCTTTGTGTATTGTTAAGTCTGCATCTTACCATGAACCACAGCCTATGTATGGTGGGCTGCAGCCGGTCGGGAAAAACTTATTAACAGTTAGGATTACTTGCTAATAGTGGTTATTTTTATACTATGCTTGAGAATTTTAATAAACTATTTCAATAAAAAGAGGTATCGAGGTTGATTTTATTTATATAGCAAACAGTGTACAGTACTATCTTATTGGAAAAGTTGCCCTATCGAGAAATGTCTTTGGTCAAGAATGTCAGAAATTATTCTTAGGCCAAAAGGGTTAAAATTTCGTTTAAATTTATTATTATATATTCTCCATACCAAATGTTAACAATTAGCTTTATATCCCCCAAAAAAAAATATATATATATATATATATATATATATATATATATATATATATATATATATATATATATATATATATATATATATATATATGTGTGTGTGTGTGTAGACTGATGCCCTTCACTTTTACCACCGCCCCTCCCCCACCACCAAATATATGGATATTCCATTTATAGCTTTGTAGGTCGAGGAAAACCTAGAGTGGAGAGCTGCATTTAGATACTTACGACGTGTGTAAAGAAGTCGTCACAATTCAACCATGTTCCAGGATTTAGAGACACTAATAACAAGGAAATAACATTGACGAATAGAAGATATAAACCCCAACCTCACTTGCTTATTATGGTACAGAAAAAGACTATCATAGATGAGGAAACCCTAAAGGGTTATCACACTGGGCAAAATTTCCGCAGCTCTCGGTTCTTATTTCTCCGTTCTTGGTCAAAAAATGGACTTTTCCCATCACACGCCCAGTTGTAGCACCATTTCCACATCGCCGTTGCTCGCAAGAAAACAATAACAAAGATGGCACACAGAGAGTTCCATCTCCCAAAATATTTAATGTTGTTGGACTAGTGCATTACTAATCTCGTTACGGGCGTAAAGATCTTTGTTGTTGAAGCACAGTAATAATGTTATAACAACAAGATGGCAAGACGTCCAATAGTGCTATGCCAAACCCGTCTAAGAACACATACAGTCTATAACTAACTATACGAGCAGTGCAGGCAATAGTGAAAGACAACATTATTCTCAACACTGCCTAGTGTGATCAAGAAGCCTTCTTGGTCAGTGCAAAGGCATTTAACCAGTAAAACCAATGATTCTGCGAAGCAGCTGGTCTTTTGCATAACACTGAATACCAGGAGGTCCCTAACCTAATCGTGGCTTGGCATTTAATGCCATTATGCAAAAAGACCAATTTCGCAAATAGGCCATAAAACACACACACACATCAAGGCTCTCTCCACCATGGAAATGCCATCCCTCAGTGACCTCCACCACCAAGCATTAGCAAGGTTTGGCAGTAGACTACTACACCATCCTCGTCATCGCCGCCACCTGCCACCGGCAGTCCCCCACCCACCTCGCGCAGTCCGCCATTACAACAAAATTCAGCCCATAAGAGCCCGCACTGATAGATATAAGAATAGCACCATCCCATCTATTGTTAAAATAATAAACATCTCCTGATTTATGTACTGTACAGCCCTGTAAATGTATTCAACGCATATCATTATGACTAAATCAAATGTAAGTTTGTATATTTTCAGCCACCGTCTGTGACTTTATTAATAAACCGTTTATTATTATTATCACACACACACACACACACACACACACACACACACACACACACACACACACACACACACACACACACACACACACACACACACACACACACACACACACACACACACACACACACACACACACACACACACACAGCCTTCGGGCTGCAAAACATTTTAAATAAACCGTTAATTATTATTATTATTACACACACACACAGCAAATGTTTTGAATAAGTTCTAATAATCATTAGAACACAACCAACATCGGTAGCCATCAACATATCCCACTGGATTTTTTTTTACAGGGATTAGCCAATCCGGGCACATGTCAACGACCCACATCGGGGCCTAGGGGGCGAAAAAAATAAGAATAGAAAGAAATTAAATTTAATTGAATTTAACCAAGTTTCTACCTCCCCATTCGGAGATGCTGCACAGATCCGCATTGATAGATGTAATGATATCAGCTCTAGAAACAGAACTAGTTTGAGAGTTAGGGGGAAGGGGAAAATGTGTAGAGTGAAGAGTAGAATCATCAGCGTAAGAATGGATAGAATGAGTTGTAGTGTGAAGTAAATCATTGATAAAAAGAAGGAAGAGCGTAGGTGAAAGAACAGAACCCTGTGGGACACCACTATTGGTAGAGAAAGAGCGAGAGATCGATCCCTCGACAACAACTGCCATGGATCGGTTCTCAAGGAAGCTGGAGATTAGAAAACAAAGTAGGGGAGAGAAATCATAAAAGGGAGGTTTAGAAAGCAAAGACTTGTACCATACCCTGTCAAATGCTTTGGAGATGTCGATGGCCACGACAAAAGTTTCCCCATAATCCCTAAGAGAGGATGACCGAAGATGGGTACAGTAGGAGAGATCACCAATAGTAATAAAACTCAGTATTTACCAATTACACTTTCCAAATTAGATGACCTCCCACCAATCACATTTCAGGACGCAATCATTCTGTCAAATTCTAAAATAGATATGCTAGGCCTCACCATTTCCTCTAATATGTCATGGAAGTCACACATCCTCAACATTGCTAAAGCTGCCTCCCGAAAGCTGGGATCCTGTACAGATGCCGTAACTACTTAACTCCTGAGCAGTTGCTTCAAGCATATAAAGGATTCATTCGTCCTAACTTGGAGTACTGCTCTCATATCTGGGGTGGCTCTTCTATCCAACTGTTAGATTGGGTGGACTCAAAGGCATTTCGTCTTATTAACTCTCCTCCTTTAGTTGATAATCTTTCTTTCCTTTCTCTTCGCCAAGATCTTGCTTCACTCTTTCTCTTTTCAGATACTTTAACGGGCAATGTTCGGTGGATTTGGCATCCTGAGTACCGCCGGCAAGGCCGTGGGCTCGTAACACTCGTCTTGCCCGCGGTGCCCACTGTTTCTCTGTGGATGTCAGTCACACTAGAATAACCCGTTATAGTACATCCTTCTTTCCTCACATAGCCAAACTGTGGCATGCTCTGCCTTCTACTGTATTTCCATACTCATACAATCTGTCTCACTTCAAAAAGCTGGTTTTCCGGCATCTTCGTAGTGTAGAGTAATATAATCTTTCCCTTTTCTATTTTTAATTAATTGTTTGCCCCTTAGGAGTGCCTGGGTGGGCTATTCCCGTAAAAAAAAAAAAAAAAAACATACCTAGTTCATAGTCCCACATACTGTACCTAGTTAATACCACCACATTCTATCAGGGGTAAATAGCTAACTTGCCGCTGCAACGCGATATACTGACCTAGACAAATTATCCCATATTAATGCCTGTCAACGTTTACTAAAAACGGGAATTTTACTCACTGATAGAAAAGTTTGGCCAAAAATTTTTACCGGTGAATGTTAGGTCTAACTTAATTTCCAACAATTATTTTCGACACTTGTTTCATCTTCACAATTATGAGAAAGGCAATGGTGGAAATTACCTCACCCGTGTCCAATAAATCATTTGTTTTAAATGCACGAGACATGACAACCTCACCTCAAGTCTCATCGTTCCAAACTAACCTTGGAATGTTACTAAGATAAAGTCTATGGTACAGTCCCCTTCACTAGTGCTTTTACAGGGGCTCGTCATATAAACATTCCACAAATCATTATCTTTGAGATATTTGTTTCAATGTTGTTTTAATTTGATTCCATAGTATGTTTACTATTCGTAGTTTCCTTCTGTTGAATGTAAGCAAAAACAACTCTGCCACAAGACAAAAAACCTGACGAGCTGAATCACTGTCAACTTGTATGGCGGTATCATTGAATAAACATCTACTGTACTTAGGTGTAGTTGGTTTGTGTCGTCTGCTTTGGGGGTACTCCTCCAGTATACAGTAGTCATTGTTGTCAGAAAACTCGTCTGGAAATCAACTCAATTTTTGTCTTTCTCGTGACTTTATCTAAAGCAATATTAACTGAACTGGGATGCTACCGAACAGGGAGGTACTACCGCCTGGGAAGATATTGGAAGCATAATGTGTTGTCTAATGGTAGACCCTGCTGCCATATGTGACCAAGTCCCAGGTTGCTGATCTGACTTTCTGCCTCATTTACACACAATTGCAGGGTCTCAATTGTTTCTATTACATGACAAAACTACATACATAGAGCGTTTCTCACTGTAGACTTTTTCATTCTTGCATTTCTTTGCATTTATTATTATCACAGTGTTGTTATTATTATCATTACCATTAATATTTTATTTTACTTTTTATTATAAATTTTATTTACTATGAATTATTATTATTATTACATTTTCGCCCCCCGAGGCCCTGATGTGGGTCAGTGACCTGTGCCCGGGTGGGCTAATCCCCGTAAAAAAATATACTACTACTACTGTACCACTAATAAAAGCCTCTCGTAAACAAGAGAATCGTTAAGCCTCACGTACACAAGAGAATCTTAAATCAAAACAAGTTTGAAACGAAACTAAACACAAGGTAAACATGAAAGCTACGAGGATAAGGCAACAAGACTCATAAGTTACGCCAACATAAATACTGTATATAAAGTTTGCATAACTGTAATCAAGAAAAGATCTGTTTTTACCTGACAGAAGCGTCCCAAAAACTTGTGAAGTCCAGGCCGTATTTACTTCGATGCACAAATATTAATTCGTATTTCCTTGGGATTTGAATCCCTTTTTCTTGGCGTTTCCTTAGTTATCAGTATGTATGTGGATCACTCTGCACACCTTAAATGTTGAATAGATGGAGTTCTTTCAAGAAGTCCACTAGCAACTTCTTTGATACATACACTTTGGACTTCCACAGGTAACTGGCGGGGCTCTAGGTTGTTGAGCCCGGAATGACCGACTCAGGGAGGTTGCCAACTTGCCATTTCCGTGGAGTGCAGTTGCCACGCTTTACCTAAGTATCTAATTGTTTGTTTGACCTTTTAATAAAATGAGGCAGAAAACAAATTAAATATTTAGACAAATATATGTAAAATCGTTTCATTTAAAATATTCAGCCTCAGGCAATGACTGGAATGCAGCAATAACACTGAGAGTTGCTGTACACAATCCGGGGAGCTTGGAGGCAATCTGAAACATTTTAAAGTGTTGTGCTGTGGTCATCAATCCTGAGCCTCAGACCAAGAAGCATAAAGGTAATGTTGCAGTTTTCACAGTAAATGTCCGCACAGACTTGATGAAATGACTCAAAATTACTAGTGTACTATACTGTAAATGTACTAAACCGATTAGGTGCTCTCAACACTTAAGGATTTTCTTCTGGCTACCGCCAGATGAATTTATTCGGATTGGAGAAAACCTAAGAGGGTTAATGAACAGTCATTTGTTAAGAAATTTAATTTTTAAAAAGAATGGCATTTTTTTAAGAGTATAAGAACATAAGAATGGAGGAAACTGCAGCAAGCCTATTGGCCTATACTGGGCCGTCCCGTTTACACCCAACCCCTACCGCTCATAAATATAATTCATTCAACCTATATTTGAAGCTATCCAGCGTGTTCGAGTTAATGATGATCTTTGGTAACGATCCACTCATCTAGTACTCTTATTTCCAAACCGATGTTTACCTATCTCGCACCTAAATTTAAATTTGTCTAATTTAAAACCATTGCCTAAGAGTTCGCTCCTAGCTGGATAGATGAGTATCATTGTTATATCACATTTGTTTAACCCTGACTTCCATATTGCCCCTTACTCTACGTCTCTCGAGGGAGTGCGAACTAATTAAAATGCTTTAGCCTGTCTGTACTCACGGTTACTAATGCTCAGGATTTAATCCTGGGCATCATTATAAAGTACTCCCACAAAAAATTAACCTAACTGAGCCAACTGACATAACTTCAGCAAACCAAACCTAACCTATAGTATTTCCACGCTAAGCTGGCACGTAAGACGCCCCTCGTCTATAGCTACCAAGCGGACTGCGAAGAGCTGCAGAAGGATCTCTGTGAGCTCCGAGAATGGTCAAAGAAGTGGCTGCTGATATTCAATGTCACGAAGTGTAAGAGGATGCACCTGGGGCGTACCAACGGTAAGGAGGCGTATCATATGTCCCAACGGGGTGAAGAAACTGCACTATTTGAGACTGAATGTGAAAAGGACCTAGGTGTGTATGTTGACAATGAGCTGAAGTTTTTGGGCCATTGCAAGAAGGTAAATCAGGCAAATAAATTATTGGGTCTTATAAGGTCGTTCAGATATCTAGACCAGGGGTTCTCAAACTTGTTTAACCAAGGACCCCTTATATACCATGATGCATACAAATATTGTCAATAATCAAAGAATAAATCATAGTCCAAAGCATTTGCTTATTTCAACCCAAATCCAAAATATACTGCGAATTGGAATCGCCAAATCTCTCACAAACGTTAAACGCACTATTTCTCAAAACTTTTCACGGACCCCTGGTAGCGATCTTCAAGAGTGAAGTGCTTCCCCATCTGGAGTACTGTCACCCCGTCTGGTCCCCAAGATATGCTAGGGACTGACAGTTAGTTGAAAATGTTCAACCCTCTTGAGCAGTGACAACAATGGTGCTTGAGAGATGCTTAGTGCTGACATCATTATTAGGGAGAGCGGGGTCAGTGGGACCGATCAGCTGTTACCACTCTGCCAACAAGAGACTTGAGAGTATACTATAGAGCAACAGCTCATCTGGAATTGAGTGTGGGATTTTGGGGGGAAAATTCACTATTTTACGATAATGTTTTATTAACCCAGTACCAAATGAACCTAAATAATATGGGAATTATGGTGAACTGCATACTGTTGTTATAAAGGGATCGCGGGTTGGTGAGCGGGAGGTAGAGTTGTCCTCCCTTCTCCCCGGCTACACACCAAATAAAATTTGGACAGTATCTTAATATAATTCATATTCTATTCCCATAATTCATTCATCTTAATCCATTTCATAATATATTCCTATAACAATAATCAACCTTTTGGAACAGCTCGATGATTTCAGATTCATTCCGAGTTCAAATCGCTTGATTCATTTTTGAAAATAAATAAAATAAAATACAAATTACGTCAAAGTCCAAATTATAATAACCTGAATTGACGAGGGTACAATGCATGATGAAGTTGACCAGACATATTTTGTGAAAAATCAAAATATTTTAAAAATTTCTGATTTCTCACGAAAGAGTTCAGACAGGCTAGACTGGGCCCTGTTTATCTAGATTTCTTGTTGGTAATGTCCAATTTAGCAGGGGTTACAGTAGAAAAAATAAGTTAGCAGATCACATAAATTAGTGTGATCACCTACTGATTTCACTTAGAAGAGCACATGTCAAAACTTACCGTGCAGATGTGGTTTCCTATGAGTATCGTATCTTCACAATAATAATAATAATAAAACAGACACATGGAGTAACTCACAGGAAAGTCCTGGTGCCCAAGGAGTGAAAAAGAGAACAAGCAAATTTTATAAATATTCATAAAGGAAGCAATTTTATTTTTAGTGATATACATATTTCACTTCAAAATGGCCTCTCTTTCACCACACTATAAGTTCACTTTTCCTTCTTATTCCTCCTATACACCAAACTGGGTTATAAAACATAGCATAATAATAAAAGGTGTTTATTCACTAAGTCTCGGAAAAATAACATTTAAGTATAAACGACAATGCTCACATGGAAGACTTGAGAAGAAACGTTTACTTTTTATACTTCTGAACACTTCGGTATAGTTCTCTGCGACCAAAATATACGCTCAAAACAAGGAAATTGGAATGTTCAAGACAGCTAGCTATGGCAATCTCCTATTTTGTAGTGAGAATAGCAAGTTTTCGTCTTTTAAATTCCCGCACATAGCCAGGGAAAATGACAGCCGTGCATTCTGTATGTAATGTACACAACCAAAGAACATTTATTTATATATTTATTTTTATATATATATATATATATATATATATATATATATATATATATATATATATATATATATATATATATATATATATATATATATATATATATATATATATATATATATATATATACGTGAGAGAGAGAGAGAGACTGATTAACAAGGAGGTTGTGTAATACTGTAACTTAACGACAACTGGTAAAGCAATCATAGGCGGTACTGGCCATAAATGTATAGATGAATGCTTGTAAAAAGTTGCTCATGTTTGACTAATCTGAGTGTTCAGTATGTAAGATACAGTATGAATCTTAGTTGCAGCTTAATACTGAACTGCTAAGAGAAAAATGTAAATGATGTTAATATATGTATGTATAATTTAAATTTGCATAAATTCATTCATTTCTAACTGGATTTTGTGATTACAATCCTTTCTTGATTACTACACATTTCATCCATACTCAATCATTTTTGTTATGAATGGGTGAAAATCTCAAAAGAGTAGCACAGTCATCAGCCTGCCACAACTCTCTCCTACAAGTGTGAAACTCCTGCACCTCGGGTATGGAGCACCAGTGATTCAACTAAGTGTTATCAGCCATAATGCTGCTTCATTGCCATACTGTTTCAAATTGACCATTTAGGAAGATACTCTTTTAACCTATATCTGCCAAGTACTGTATATCCAGATAATTATACAGTACATACATGCCTGTTAACCAAATGTAACTTCACCTTTCTTAAAAGAGAAGAAAATAGGGCAAACTAAATTGACTAACATTACTTTAAAATAGAATGTTTGGTACATTGAAAGTTAATCTGAGAATTTCAGTTAACTCTTATACACAATTTCTAATCTCAAAAAGCTAATTGTTAGAGATCATCCAGAACAAAGTAAATTTCCTCTAGTCTTCAGGCAATCAAAGAGAGAAGTAAATTTGTAAGGCATTGCAAATAGGAACATTGTGAGTTAATACTATTTCAGTTCATAAAGGTAATGGAGTTATAACAAAATCTTAATAGTAGGTATAAGTATCTGCAACCAATCATATATGTAAATCTGTTGCCCAGGGGATGATGATAATGTACAAAATGAGGTCAGTGCCTCTTACCAGAGAAGCCATGGTCAAGTGAATCCCTTAATAAGTAATAATACCAACTGACACGAGCTAAGATACCTTCAGGTAACTCAAGTCCTATTTAGTCACAGTATAAATAAGGAACATTATTTATAGCCAAATGTAAAAAAAAAAAAAAAAAAATTACACAAATTTGTAACTACTGTACTTACCAAAGAGATATATTTTGGCCAAATGCTCCTCTGGATAAAGAGCTGAAGTAGAAAATGAACTATGTGCAAAACAACTGGAAACATATATGTTATGCTCCAACTGTGATTCTCCAATATAGTACTACAATGGGAAGTGAGTGATAATGGTGATAATGAAGATTTGTGACAGATAACCAAGAAGATGGAGACCTTTGATACATTTAGTGCCAAGTATCCTGACACAACATTGGACCTTAGAGGGCAAAAAACTGGACATCTCATGTGGAAATACTGTAGTCTATCTCACCTCAATTTCTGTAACATCCTATGTATTGTTAGTTTTAAATGTTCCATTCAGACAATTGTTATATTATCCTATCAAATTATGAAAATGTAAAACACATAATAAGATACCATTTTAAGATTAACGAATCTCAAGTTTTGCTACCGGTACTGTAATAGTTATACATGATATGATGCTCAGAAATGTGTTGGTTACTCTGCTTCTCATTTTCATAAATAATTTTTTTTTCACAAGATCATAAACTTGCTGAGGAGTTTCAAAGTATGTAGTGTCCAACAAAGACTTTTCTGTACCATGAGACACCAATTCATCTTAACATCAAAGAAATGCAAAATACACTACATCTTATTACAAGGTACTAGCGGATACTAATACTAAAGCTTGTTGAAAGAAATTACACTGTAACAATTAAATACAGTACAGTATACCAATCATCCCACATCATATAAGACACATGGTTTGACTGTCCACTTGGAGTGTGATCATTGTCTTAGGAGCCCCTCCTACATTTCACTTTTTAGGGGAAAAAAGTCCTCAGAAAATAAAAAGTAATAACATTAACTTGTCTCTTATGTCAACAGGTTTTATGATATTAGTTTCCTTAAATTACAGCTGCCACTTTCAATATGGATACTATGTAAAAAGATTCATTCTGACACCAATGCCAAAATTCTTGCAATTGTAAAAAAAAAAAAAAAATGGTTTAACCTTGAAATGCCATTCTACCAATGAGCAACTCTGTACACCCAATAAAACTTGGAGGTTGAAATCCCAAGGCCCAAACTATGTGCCTGAAGACTTCATAAAGATAACCCTTGGGATGAAGGTACAGTAGCTAAAAAAAGTATCTGACAGGGTGGGTCCGATGACTTCCGGAATTATACATACAACTCGTGATGTCTCGGGGGGGTTCGTATGAGTGTCTTCACCCACCACCATTCAGTATGCAACACAGGGGGGGTGAGCAGGAATAAAATAATCGATTAAGTGATTACTAACACATAGTATAAGGAGACAAAATACATATCCCAATACCTATCGTCCATGGTCTCATATTGTTTCACACCGAGTATGCACAGATAATTTTTTTAGCTACTGTACATACCCTAAAAATGGAAAAGACCAAAGAGACACAGGATGCACTTCAGTTAAGATAAGCTATGAAACAACTTCATAAGGAAGAACAAATCAGATCCAGCTCACTTTGGCATCCAAAAGGGAGGGAGTGAATTGCTTGGCCCCATTTTGGTTGCAAAATGGTAATTCACAATTTATAATATGCTGGAACTGAACAATTCTGAATAATAAAGCCAAATAAAAACATAAGGCATGAGATACCAATAAGCTCCTAATGGTATCCTTGGTTTGTATTCCCAAATGGAGCAATCCTACAATACCCATCTATGGCCAGTTGCAGAGTAAGAAAGGAACAAAGTTCCAAGAGGCCGACCTAGTTAAGCTGTTAACTTAAGTAGATGCTACCTAGGCCCTCTCTGGAGGATGGACTTACTAAAACTGATATCCAGAACATTCTACTAAGAGCCATGGTTCCTAAGGTCTAAACAGCTCTTGAATGTATGGTGTGAGAGGCCTGAAGTCTCAAAACCATTAACCCCTTGTGCAAGGGGTCCCCTCTTTTCTGAATAATATCATCTGGCTTTAGCCAAATAAAATAGTGAAGAAGTTAACCTACATGGGATGACCAGACTGTCAAGGAAACTGCTTGGGATGCCCTGAGATCAAACAGTATAAGGGTAAGCTGGCATGCTAACTGTTGCACTTCCAAAGAAAATGGTCCCTAGAAGACTGCCCTGTATGTCATACAGCTGAGGACAAGCACTCAAGACCTTGACTTTTCCACATGCTGACTCAAAGTCCTAGTCAGGAGAACTAGAATTTGGGCAAAATTGAACCAAGTAAAACCAAATCAAATTGGACCAGCGAGGAGCCACTAGAATAGTAATGACTTAGAAATGCCTCAGTTCTTGATGTATAAGGGTGAGAGAGGAGATTAATTGGATCCTCAGTACTCAAGCTATGGAAAATGCAGCCACCCTCACCGAGTCCTGCAGTGGAATAAGAGAAACAATTACTAGGGGATGGTGGTTAAAAAAAAAAAAAAAATCCGAGAGTAACTGGTTCTTGCCTCCACTTAAAGGGTATTGATACCTTCCTAAACAAAGTATTTGCTCTGACGTTAAGTTTCCCTGCAATACTTGTTGCTGTTATTGTACAGGAAATTTGAACCCTGTCTGCACATAATGAAGTACTGATAACCTTAAAAGACACAACTATGTGTAGATTTGATGTACCCAAGGCAGGATACACAGTACAATTCCCAACTCACAACTTTTCTGGAATTCCATGTCAAACCAGATCCCACAATTGGCATTGCCCTACCTTATAAAGGATAAGCTGATATATGTTAGGTGCATCACTACTAAAAACATTTAACTAAAAGACTATCAACTAGGACTGTGGCATAGCATTCATCATCATGAGGTAGTGCTTGAAATAAAAATAACTCAGCTGCATGTAGGTCCTCACTGTGTGATGGTGACTGGATCTGGTGTGTTCCTTGTAACATTCTTCTGTGGCTAATGCCAACAGCAGCAGAGTGGAGTGTAAGTGTTTATGCTTCACACCGGTATGAAGAATAGTCTAATTTTCAAATTTATTCAATATTTATATAACAATCACACAAATTGGGGCCCTGGATTTCAACCACCTACAGTTTCTAGTTACGTATACTGAACTGAGTTGCTCGAGCCTGGTGCACATTATAAAATAAAAAATTCAGTACAGAGTAAAATAGGTAAGTCCTAAAAAAATGATAAAATAAAAATAAAATAATAAGAATAATATCAAAGTCTGCAGTGTAAGACACCCAAACATTTGCTGAAGAACTGTGGAAGTAAATTTTTCTATCATACAATTAAAGCCAGCACCATTTGCTTGCACAATAAAATTAATAAAGTGTACAAAGAAAGTGGGTTGCCTCAAATTAGGGCATACAGTAATTAAACTTCAATACACAATAAGGACCAAACGAAACTGGTAAATGATGTCCGAGTACAGTGCAGTACAGGTATTTATCATTCACACGTTATCACATCAAATGTACACAGTACATCTGTACAAGTATGTTTAGCCTTAAATGACCTAATTTGAATGTTTTTCCCTTTCATTCACTTAACTTTGTATAAACTGTGCAAATATTCAGAGACTTATTAAACAATTTGTGCTTCAGCAGCCTTCCTGTGGATGATACATAAACGCAATTGGTATACCAAGTGTTTTGTATCCATATAAAACTGCATCAACTTTATCCAGGTAATGCATAAATTCTGGTGTTAATACTGTACTTAAAAAAGGGTTATCATTTATTCATATCATTAACAATGATATCAACCTGATACCTTTTGACAGACATATATAAAATTTGGAACACATTGTCTGACAAAAATTTTTAATGGCACAAATATATATACCAAAGGATTCAGTGTTAAACTGGTGAGTTTGTAATTTGTGAACTGATTTTCTTGTGCACGTTTACAAGTTTGTACTAATTGTACTTCTTAATTTACTACTCACATTTCTGCTAAAAAGATAAAATAATATTATACATATCATACTGCTAATATATTATATATAAACATATTTATGAATACAGTACTACTGGTATTATCAACTGTGAGTCTTTGCTACATTATCTAGTTACCATTCAAATAGCTTTCAAAACTGTCCATTCATTCAAAATGTTTGGTATAGCACTGGTATTGTACTTGTGGTACATTTGGCATTACATTAAGTCTCTTAACAATATTGCATGGGGTTGACCTAATGTTTTGCTTCTTCAGTTCCAACAGCTTATGCAGAACAGACCCAATGGGTAGATACTTCAAGTCCTCTATCCAGGTCTCCATTGTTCCCTTATCCCAGTTTAAGAGGCAGCAGTGCAGTCTTCAGTGCGCCTGAGAAGAAAGTATTATAATGAACATATGTAGCACCACATACCCACCAAAGGCTACAGCAAGAGGGCCATAAGCCAGCTGCTCTATGTATGGGACTGACAAGGCTTTGTTTAATAGAAATTTTTAAATAGTTATTAGGGAAAATGATATTCTCCAGAACTTCAAGCTTCAGTTGTCATAACATCAACTTCAAGCACGGATGCACAAACATTAGCCTCCCCTGATGCATCATACGTGTTTGAGGGGGCGTCTGCGGGAAGTGGGAGTGGCCCTGGGCTGAGCAAAGACCTCACTGGGAGGAGTCCCTGTGAGAGACAAATCCTGAAAGAGAAGAGAAGCTATGTTAGTACATGCATGCCAAGTGGTAAGTATTAGCAATGCTAGTGCAAGGTAAATAGCATGGAGAAGTGCTTCATATGAGAGTAAGAAATTGTTAAATGGTATTTTAGAGCAATACAAAAGCATATTTAAAACAGTTTTAATGAAAAGTAGTCAATGGTTAGGAAGTAGAAGTGAATAGAATTTAGCCACAAAACAATTCCCATAGAACAGGGCATCAAAACAGCAACAGTTCCAGAGCAAGTTTGCTCTCAATGCACAGGAGACGAAAGTATGACCTTTACTTTGTATCGGCAAGCAAATACAGTACAGGAAATCTTCCCATTATGAAATATTCTTTAAAATTTTTGTTTTTCTGAATTTTCATATCAGTCTATACATCCTTAATACTAAATCAAATTTTCAAATGATGACCATATAAAATAAAAGATCTGTTCAAGGCATAGTTTGTGATATCTTGTACCCCCCTGTACTTTTAAAGAAATGAGGGACTGATGCCGAAATACCATTTCACAATTGATCCAGGTTTGGGCAACTCACACCAATGTCTATGGATTGAAAACCTTGGCCCCTGATCTTGATGGCTGGAACAAACTACAGTAACTGATTCTGTACAGTTGCCTCTCAAATTTAATTTATGTATTTTTGGAATAACATTGGCATAGTATTTATACCGTTTTTTAAATTTACATTGATATATTTTTGGATTTATGGGATTTGAATTGCACACCAAACAGTCTGGGGGCTGGCAGCATAGCTGAGCCAGCGTTGCCAGTGAGGTACGACACTCACAGGGTGAGGGAGGAAAAGTGCGCGCCACGCAGTAGCATCCAGTAACCATTGTCGAGGGAGTGATTATTTTTCTCGTGATTATCCACGTGGTGTTTCATAACCTTTGGCCCTTATTATGACTGGCAAATGCCCCTCTACATCCAAAGGTACCACCCAGTCCAAGAAGCAGCAAAAAGTCATTACTATTGGTGGTGTGAAATAAAACATAATAAGCTGCATTTAGAGCTGATGTTGGTCAGGTGCTTAGCCTTAGTGAGAGTACCATTCGGACAGAACAAAACAATGCCCTTAATATTGAGGAAAGTGTTAAGTCTGGAACCTCAGTGAGTGACACAAATGAATGAACTTTGACCACGGAGAAGATGCTGAGTATGCTAATCATGGATCAAATCCATGCTCTTGATTCAAGCCAAAGCTCATTTAATTTATGCCAATTTAGCTGTATTCTTTAATTTTTAATGTCTTTATTATTGTGAGTAACAAATACTGTACATGCAATAAAATGAAAAATAAAATACAGTGAAGGAAACATGGATCTACAGTATACGGTACAGATGTACAAATGAATTTTGAGGCTGCTCCTCCTAACCTCACCATTTCCTTTATTTCTTATGGGAAAGTTTTGTTAGATTTATACATTTTTGAGCTACGCAGCCATTTTCAAGAACGTAAATACAGTACTGTGTAAATCAAGAGGCAGATTATACAAACTTTTCAATGACAATAATATCCCTAAAAAAGTCTAGGGGTGCATCAATGGCTACTTCCAGTAATAAGGTAAAGATACTTGCCATAGCACCAGCTGTGCATTCTGTGGCCTTTACTTGGCTCAGTAGAAGAAGGTTATTTCAATATAAGGTCAATCCTCAGTTCATGTTCATTTCGGTGTTACCAAAGTGTACATTCCAAGTGAGCTATGAAATGGTGTTTTGGGGTCAATCCTTCACTTATGAGCTTATGCATCGCTCAAGAAACTTATGAATTCTGAAGCCAGTTAGATACACAAAGGAGGAAGGCAAAAACAAGACCAATCAGGTGCTGCTCCTGCTGCGCAACTGTCCCCCTTGGCCAATGTTCGGCCCATTCCCCAAGTCCCTCTCCCCGACCCATCCTCACCACCGGGATATCAACATAATCAATAGTGACAATTTCGTTTCGGAAAGAAGTGGGATCAGTGTTGAACAATGATGAACAGTGTTTAAGCCAGTGAATTTAGCACTAGACAGTACCAGTGACCCACCAGTGAGATGAGCACCCCTGGGAACCATCCTCTAGCCAGACGGTGTTAATTTCTCCACCCTGGGAACAACAGGGGGTCGGCTTTACACCTGACATAACACAACACCACCTAGAAGAGAGCGAGGTACTGTGACACCACATGTGGCAGCAGGGTCTACCATACTGTAGACAACACATTATGCTTCCAATATCCTCCCAGGCAGTAGTACCTCCCTGTTTGATGGCTGCCTACTGCCTGGTGCTATACTCACTTTGTTTTAACACTTAATCAAAGATATAACCCTTAACACTTAATCAAAGATATAACCCTTAACACTTAATCAATGATATAACCCTTAACACTTAATCAATGATATAACCCTTAACACTTAATCAATGATATAACCCTTAACACTTAATCAATGATATAACCCTGTTAATGTTAGTCCATGTGTATCTGTAATGCTCTCTCAACTCTGTAGAACTTGCAGTAATTATTTTGGCCTTTGGTCATCTCCACTTCCATGGTTTTGAAGACGTCGTATCATTCCAGACTTACCGTGGATACAGATCTTATGTATAATCCGATCTCATAAACTGTATACAGGTATCCCTTGATGTACAAATAGTTTATCCCCCCCCCCAGGTGAATATTCATATCTTGAATAACAACAAATGAGAAAAATGGGGTTCCATTTCCCAATGATAAAAATACCCCAATATCATACCTCCAAAACATGAAATTGGTTCACAAACAAGAACTCTCCATTACTCGGAGAAAATTTTTGAGCATTCCAAGAAATTCTGGGAAAACTCTCTTCATTCCAGGCATTTCAACAAATTTCCAAGAGATTGCATCGTGCACTGACACACGCCAAGCATGTGTGTGGGTCGACTTAGAGTGCTCATGAGTTATGATTGGCTACTTCTGTCATGTGCCTTCTTGGGATGCCAATGATTGGCTCCTAGTTCATTGTCTTCTGCCATTGTATAATCTTATTTACTCGCTCACTGCTGTTTTCGCATGCGATCTGTGTTGTGCAGTACTGTATATTAATGTACCAGCATATAATCAGCCAAAAATACCTTTGAAGCAGTGTTAAGGTATAAAAAATTATTGCAATTATGAATGTAGTGTAGTGTACTTTCAGTAACTGAGAAAGTAGTACTGTATATAGCAGAGTGTACAATGTATGCTAATGTATACAGTGCATATACAACCCCTCCTTCATGGAGGGAGAGGAGAGTGACAGTAACACCTGCTATAGTAGAGGGTACACCCGGTACAGGACAAAGCAGGCTACCCTGTATCATCAAATCACCATTTGACCTGCTTCACAAGCTCGAGACAACAGCATCTGTTTAATTAGTACTGTATAGGTATCTCCCTATTTATGGTGGGGTTGCGTTCCTGAAAATACCATCACAAGTCTAAATATCGTAAATTGGGATCATTATAACATGGGGTTCAATGAGATACGTTCCCAGCCAGTCCAACTCCCACAAAGGAGTCTTCAAAACCATGAAAGTGGAGATGACCAAAGGCCAAAATAATTACTGCAAGTTCTACAGAGTTAAGAGAGCATTACAGATACACATGGACTAACATTAATAGGGTTATATCATTGATTAAGTGTTAAGGGTTATATCTTTGATTAAGGGTTATATCATTGATTAAGTGTTAAAGGTTATATCTTTGATTAAGTGTTAAGGGTTATATCATTGATTAAGTGTTAAAACAAAGTATGTATAGCATGGTAAAACCATTGAGCCCATCATAATCATTATTTAGCTACTTTCATGTTATTTTTCATATTAATATACTGTACTGTACATGCACAATTGAATACAGTACTGTACTGTGCTTCTGCCAAATTAACTTATTTAGCAATATGGTTCAGTCATCAAGAACAAGTAAAGCACATATACTGTATACTCATACTCAACATCATTATCATCAACTTCCCACACTGCTGCTTATAACATTTGTATTCAATATTGTTCAGATCTTGTTAAAACAAACACATCACAAGGAAAAGTTAAATTTATAAAAAGGGATACATGGCAGTAAAGATGACAGTATATATTAGGAAAGACTCACTATCTGGACCTCATTTTAAGCTGCATGCAATTCTTCATGCTTAACACTCAAACTGAAGATGAAGGAGTGATTCTGAAATCCTAGTTTCTAGGTGGCTCTCTCTATTGTGCAATCTAATTTGGGGGTCTTGGCTCTCACACTGCACCCCATTGACAGTTGGAGGATGATCATATAATTGCCCATTTCTCCTAGAAAAAACCCACACACACCACTGCTACAGGCCATCATCTTGATTACAAGTTCAATCTGCCATTTCTGTTTAATTTTCAGGTAACTAACCATGAATTCAAGGGAGGAGGGAGGGTATCCAAGCTATTGAGTTTTGAGCTCTACTAGAAAACAAGATTTCAGGATCAAGCTTTCATTTCCTATTTGGTGCTCCGTCAGGCAGCTTTCATCCACTGAAAACCAGCAAGAACAGTGGGAGGAGTAGGCACTAAAAATGCTCCAAGGACGAGAGACATGCATCTTAGGACAGTTAACTCAACTAAAAATATGGGGAACGAGGGAAGAAAGGGAGAAAGAATGCAGCTCCTACAATTTTCTCTTACTGTACTGTTCTTCAGTGTTATCCTGGGACTTCCACTATTGGGTTTATATTCCCCAACACCATGGATATAACACTGTCCCTTGGATATGGGTCAAGTGGAGTTCTCTTCAGGATTCCATGAACCAGTATTGTATTGGTCAGTATAGAGATATGGTGCACTTGGGAAAGGCTATCTAAACTAATCTCCACCATCAGTCTCAACCACTCTCGGTTGCATGGGACGCAGGAGTCATCAGACAGCTACCATAATATACTGTAGTTCCAAAACTAAGCCCACCAGGTGAATCCTTAAAAAATCTAAAACTGAGAGACAAGTTAAAAAAACAAATCTAGGGAAGCAACATAAACCTTACAGAATCCAAACATGAAGTTTACAATGCAGGATGAGGGTAGAAAGCTGTCTCTCCACCAACCTCCAGACATAAAAACTAGGATTTTACCATTACTTGCCAATATAAAAATATTCACCAAGGAGTAACTTCGAATAACACATCTAAGGAAGGGACTCATATCCACATGGATGGTAACACCTTACCCTTGGCAAAGTATCCACTTCAATGTTTAGTGTTTCAGCAAAATGATTCTCAGTGATGAAATGTAACAGCTTATAAATATATGCCTCAAGAAATACCCCAAAAGGGAAGAAGATGTGTCTGTAATGGGTAGTTACCTATGCCTGTGGGGCTCACTTTCCCTTTCAAAGTCTTTTAAATATAAAATCTCTAAGGTGCTCTTGGGCATCAATTGACTGTTCCTACTCTTTGGAACTTTAGAGGGTTGTTAACTTTGAAGCTGAAGATGAAATTTTAATTTTAATATTCTTTCTTTCAGTTTAAAAGTAACTCTGAAGATTTAATTTCCAAAATTGCACATTACATAATCCATTATCAACCTCTTACGATCATTTTCCACTTTCCACGCTTGCATGGGTTAGCCAGCTCATAGCTGACATTACCTGATGATAGCTCTCAGGTTGTGCAGCCTCTCTTACTACAAAATCATTACTCAGAAATTATCAAACCATTAAGCAAAGAATCACACATTAACAGGTAATAATGCTTGCCTCCTGCCCTACAGGATGCTGCCTTAATTTACAAAGTTGGGGGAAGTGAAGAGTCAAGTGCAGTGCCAGCCAGGATACCTCCCTGGTATTCAACCTGTTTCCACTGTGTCTCCTAATCGCAGTCATACACTTGGGACCCACCTTTAGTTTTACACTCTACATTCATTGATCAGCAAAAAAAAAACTTAAATGGCATCCTGTTCCCCAGTTACACTTATCCTTGTTTTCACAAACTCTGTAGAGTACTGTATTTGTGAATTCACTTAGTCACAAATTGTTAGTGACCCTTTATTCAAGTTTCGCGATCGAAATTAGCTATCCGCGAGGCACTAAGAATTTTTTAGGTGTAATTCCTGTGAACAGCACTTCCACCAGAAAGAGTTGTTCAATTTCATTAATTTTTCCACAGATGTTCTTATCATTATAGTAAGTATTTTAAAAGAGGCAACGAATGAGGAAGGGAGGACAACTCACCATCTCCTGCGATCCCTTTATAACAACAGTATGCAGTTCACCATAATTTCCAAATTATTTAGGTTCATTTGGCACCGGGTTAATAAAACATTGTCGAATAAATACCACACTCAATCCCAGCTGTCCCTTGTCCCTTGTTTACAGAGTGATAACACTGACCCACTCTCACCAGTTGTCTAAGTGCAAATGTAGCCAAATGAAGCCATCATGTGACAAAGATCAGCTGGGCAGTCACCAGCTGACTCTGAGACGTGTGTGTGTGTGTGTCAGTATGCTGTGATGTCACATCTGGGGGAGGAGCCGGGTGTGTGGAAACTGCCGACTGGTGAGTCGAGACGCAGTTACAGCTCAAGTGCTCACTGCCTTCACACACAAGTTCACTTCCTACACATACACACCCAAGCACTTCAGTTTTTTTATTTTATAGTTTTATATTACATTTTCTTATTTCTAAGCCATATTAAAGTAAAGTAATTTTTACTCTCTTGCTCTGTATTAGAGAAAATGGTTTACTAGGGTAGACTATAATATCCCGAGTGATTTATGTCCCATGGGAAGTACTTGTTTACGTGTTTATTTACATACAGTACTTAAACTTGAATTATACATTGAGAAAACAATTATTTGTTAAAATTTATTTGTTTTATTACATAAAAAACCTACTCTGTATAAATATCAACACCATCTCTGAAACATTTATCATTTCTAACCTAAAATATTATGACAAATATAGTAATCTTGGTAGCCATGGTACCATACCCCATTTTTTCCACAAGGTACTAAAATCCAGTATTCACGAATTCATGATGTGCGATGATTTCCAAGTATGTAACCCTTGTGAATCCAGGGGGATATGTGTATATCTATCTCAATATACGTGTTATATCTGTCAAATTATTTTCTGAAAGACTCATAAAGAGCTAAGTCAAAGGTTAAAAGTTACCTTTGTTTTGATAAATCTCCTATATTAAAAGCAAATATTTCTACGGTATGTGTAATTGAACTGTGCAACTAATATGTTGAGGTTCTACCAAGATAGTGTATTGTATTTTGCTCAAACAAATACTTGTATCTTTTGCAAATGCAGAAAATTAATTATAAAACAGTAATATGAGAAAATATCATCCCAAGCCAATATATCTTACATTATTACTACTACTATCTGGTGTTTTGTTTCTCAAAAGCACCAGTTCTTCTAAAGAATTCACTAGTGCTCAAAACTCTACAAAGTTAAAGACTTGAAAATAAAAAGAAATACTGTACTACAATAGAAAATCACAAAAAGTGACAGTTCAACTTCTATCATTCAAATATTGCACAAAGACAAAGTATATTTCAATCTGAAATATATCAGCTGAAGCAGACTACATCCCGTTCAGGCATATAGTTCTGAGACTGTCAACCATGGGAACACAATCCCAAAACAATACAGTAAAACTCACGATGACAAAGCACATGTACTGTATTTCAACTTGAAATTACACTTCTAGCAAGTAATGAAGGAGGCTCTGAATCTAAAATAAATTGGTGGAAGTACTTTCACTTCATCTACAGACCGAGACTTCAAAAATGATGGAGATAATATGTTCCTTAACAAGCATAACAATGCAGCACATTGACCGCAAGTGTTTTATACAATGCAATACTAATAATTTGGAGGGGAAAGGGGGAGGGGGCAACACTTGTGTCCCCTTAAGAGACACCAAAATACTATTCAATATGTTATTCCTAATACAGTACTGTACTCACAGCCAGATTGTTAACACTTGTTGCTCCTCTCATAGATGACTGATGTGGTAGTGTATTAAAGGGACTCATCACAGTGGAGACGGCTCTTTTTAATTTACTTGGAGACTTGTTGAAGCTGAAGGCTCTGCTCACTTTCCTTCCTGTCCGAGTTGCAAACCTGAAATGTAGCATGTGATATGTATGTACCATTATCAACAGTGTGCCAATCAAATGAAATTGAAGTCACTATTAAATTTGGTGCTCCAAAATGGTTCAAATTAACTAACAGTATTATGGATTATATTATGAAAGAGTAGAAGATTATTAAGTCCTTTAAGTATTTTGTGAAAGGCTAAGGCATTTGAAAATATATAGGAGCGCCAAGGAATCATGAAAAAAAAGATATATATATAATTTTAAATTCATGTTTGGTAACAATAGTTGATGCAGGAAAAATAAAATATATAAATCTTTATCACATATGTTTGAGCATAACATGTACATACACTAAAAAAAAAATCCATGTATAATCTTTTGGGGAAAAAGAATAATCTCCTCAAATCTATGAAACTTACCTTAGAGCTTTACTTAATGCAGTGGTAAGGCTAACATCACTAGTCTCTATGTCTAGGTGGTGTGGGTCCATAGAAACGAGGAAATTTTCCTGAAAGTTGGAAAACAGGAAATATATTGAAAGTGCATCCTGGACTACTGGCACATGCACTAATTGCAAACCTCAAGTTTCTACATTTTATGGGGGCAAGGCATAAGGAATGGGAGAGGTTGGCACGTGGAACTTTCCGTTCCTTTGTCTCAGTACTTCAAACTTCACAGTACAGTGGGGTCTCATTTTACGTAGGTCTTGCATGTGCGGTTATTGCTTACGCAATTGGTTAAAATGTGAACATGTTGTAGCTTACACGGTAAGTCCTTGGGTTACGTGGCTAGTGGTACAGCGTTAATTTAGTGATCTCTTGCTTATTCAGCTCCAAATTAGCGATTTTAGTCATTTTAGTTATTGGACATTATAAGTACGTACCATAAGTAATACAGGTATACAGTAATACCCCAGATATGTTCCTGAATAATAGAGCACTACCCAAACAACGCTCTAATGAGCCACCCTAGGCAAATGCGTTTTTTGATGAATATCACTATTTTCACCCTTCCTCTACATGTTGGCGTTGGATGTAACTCCCTAGTTAGACTAGAAATATGGTTGAAAGTCCTTCAAATATAGGGTGTCATTTCGCTGTGTGCTAAGTAAGTAAAAGGTGGTCACATCCCGTTCAGAGTGAGAGGAGCGATTTTTAGAGAGGGCAGAGAAAGACTTTGAACAGTAAGCGATTGATTATGACGAGGCCATTAAAGTTATACGCACTCTTTAGGATTTACGTAACTTCAAGTTGCTACGATCATCGGGGATAATAAAACGAAGGAACTAAACAAAGTAAGATTGTAATACTATTGTCATAATATTGTTTTTACCAAAGATTATACAAACTTTCTCTGCCTTTGTATTCGTATGTTAAATACGTTGGGGGGTGGGGTGTAAGACGAGTGTTTTTGGTGATCATTAACTTGTTTTACAGTATTAGTCCACAATAATAAGAAAATTTTGCAGAAAAATGCAATTATTGTTGGTTTGAAGATCAAACAACCATACATGACGGGTAGTTATTCTCATTCAACTTGCGATAAAATAATAACTATTCACAGGACTAACTTCCAGGTTTCACTGTTCGCTAGGAGAGGATTGAGCTGCAAAAACCCTAGCTTAAAAAACAACAGTTATGGTTGTTTGAACTTCAAAAACTTTAAACACGCTTTTCTCCGCCTTTTAAATTTGGCGCTTCACACCCTTGTAATGCGGAGCGCCTCATATACTGTATGGAGATGCATTTCCGATGGCGTTATTTTTTACTTACGAGATTATATACTGTACAGTATTGTATGTAAAGGGTACAGGTGCAATACAGTATTAATAAACACAGATTATTACAGTAATATATCTTTACTAATTAATTAATAACAAATAAACAATATTTTATCATGAATGACAGTCATTTGATGAATGAATGTGAGACAGTGTGTAGGTCGGTGGGTGGGAGGGAGGGAGGCGGGATACAGTGGATGTCATACGGTTCTACTCTGGCCTAAGCTAATACATCTCTGCATCTCTGAAATTATGATTAAGGTGGTGATGGTGGTGAGGGAGACTGGTAAGGAGGTGATGCATCTATCTGTTTCTTTGGTAACACTGTACAGTCTGCAGCACTGCCAGTTACTAGTGAAAAGCTAATATCTACCCACAAAACTGAGTGTAAGTATTGTACAACATAAATGAGCAACGTTGTATCCATTCATCATTACGTGACATAACTGAAACTGATCCATCTCTGTATCACTGAAATTATGATTTAGGTGGTGATAATAGAGGTAGTGGTGATGACGGGGCGGTGGTGAGAGAGACTGTTGTAAGTGGTGATGTATCTCTCAGTTTCTTTGGTAACACTGCACCTGCATCACTGCCAGATGCTACTGAACAGCTAATATCTACCTACAAAATTGAGTGTAAGTATAAATGAACAATGTTGTATTCCTTCAACATTTCATTACATAACATTTTAAAATATATAGTGAGAAAACAGAAAGGTGTGGGTGATAAAAGATGAGGAGTGGAAAGGAGTACACTTCAGTTAATCACATAAAATTTTATGTTATAATATAAAATAAGATGTACAGTACAGTGGCCCCTCGATTAACGAACACAATTGGTTCCACAGAGTCGTTCGTTAACCGAATCTATTATTTCAATGGGAAATTGGGTAATTGGTTCCAACTCACAGAAAAAGTACATACAAAGTACTGTATACCAGAAATAGAAATAACAAAACATTAAATATAAACTAAATACAGCACTGTACTGTACAGTATACTGTACAATAATAAATAAAAAACAATAAAATACTATATTTTAATTTACTTTTAGGTGTGTATGTCGTATTACCGGCAGCTTTGTTTACATATCAAACAGCTGATTGTAGAGGCAGTCGATGATGACATGCCATATTCTTTACAGAGTGCATTGGCTCTAATGCCTTCCTCATATTTTATAATAATTTCTGCACTGTATATTATCAATATGTGAACTAAATTTCAGAATGACCAAGTGAGTTTTTGGCAGGTAAGGTGTCATTAGGGTTGATAAAGCATCTGGCTGAAACTAACTTAAATGTTTTCAGTCCTTGACGCATGCATACTATCCTCATTTTATTTACTCCGGAATATCTTAAACAAAATTTATATGAAAATCTTTTGGGCACGACAAATTAAAATTCTCTTCACAATACTTACCACATCATTTCTACAGGCAATATTTGCAACAGTTCGACATAATGTCTTGAGGAAAGTTGATTTGGTAGTATCATCTGGTAAGAGGGTAAACGTGAAGAGGCGTTCCTTTAACTCCTGGTTACTCCGGACGATCAGAGCAAAAACATTATGACAATCTGCAAAGGAAATTATTACAGTCATAAATTTACAAAGAATCACAAATGAACCTGGGATGATTGATTGAGATTTATTTTGTTTGATGAAAATGTCATCAGATAAAGAACAAAAGAACTTTGTGTGGACTTGGCAAGTCACCAAGTTAGACTGTCCCTGTAGCTACTTCAACTTCCTTCCATCTGCTGAAGACAGCCAGACATAATTACATACCTTAAGTCACGCCCCCTAACTAGGTCGTAGTCTCAGTACATTTCACTTCCAATGGTGGATTACTTAGTGACGGATTGATGTGTGGAAGGAACTTAAACGGCAGTTGGCGATTAGCATAGACCTCCCATGTGTCAATGTTATTGTTTATCATAGCAGTTATAGCGCTACTTGTAGTAGACTTGTGTATGTATGACTTCAGTTGCGTTCAGATTGTTGAACTAAATTAGAATTTTTACTGAAGAGGACCTAAAAGGGACAAAGCTGGGGTACCTGGAAGACTCAGATAGTTGGAATTTGGATAAAAGGAATTACACTATAGATCAAATAAAGTCTACGACATTGGACACATATAAAGGTGGAGACATTCTGCCTACAGTAGCCTGACATGAATGGGGGGGAGGTTGTTGGGTGTTACTGGGTAAGTACCACAGGAACCAAATTTTACCAGGGTGCTGAATAATAATTCTGGTGCCCTAGCTTCTCTGTGGTGCAATGTATAGCACCTTATACCCAAAATACAGCACCGTCCCTTCCCACATCCATGTACTGGGTGGAGTGAGAGGGGGAGAACGGTGTGGCACACTGAGAGAACTGACTAACCATGGAGTGCGTGCGAGAGATGCACATCTTCCTACAGTTGGTCAAAAAATTTCACGAATAAGTGAATTCACAAATATGGAGGGATAACTGTGTCTACCTAAAATTACAAGTTAAAAAATAACAAGAACAGAACATAGACCTAACAGGCGGGGAATAGTTGGATATATTCTCGCTCGGCCCGACAATTACTTGGCTCTCATTTTAAACAGGACTTATGAGAGTATCTGTAAAGTCGGAATTCCGTAACCCAGGGAGTGGCTGTATTAAGAAAAGTGCGTGAAAAATGTAGTTGTCAGAGAAGACTGAAAGAGAAATGGAATATAAAAAGATATTAAACGAGATACATGATGCCTATTTAATGCTTCCCTCACCTTATCTTTATACCTCCTCTCTCTCTCTCTCTCTCTGTCAAACTCCCTTTTTTTAATAATCATTTTCATATTACATTATTTCAATGTATCTGCATCTCCTGAGCACATTTCCTTCTAATATTCATGATTCTTAAGCTTTGCTTCTTATTCAACCAATGTATTGCTCTCAAACATAAAATTTCTGTAACTTCCAATTTGCTTACTCTGTGTACATCAGGGGTTTCATGTTTACCCATCTTTCCTAGTTACCAAGATCTCTCACCTATAAGATAACTTTATCTCAACAATTCCCTATGACAACTCCATCATTTGCCTCTATTAACAAAGTTCTCCCTCTCCAACTACCAACTCTCGAGATGGGTGAGCACCATGCTCCCTCTTCACTGCACTCCACTTGAACTTGACAAGAATAAACAACCAATGACTGCACTATCTACAATACAAGTACAGTATAACCACCCGGAACTCTCAAGCAACTGGCATTTTGTGGGTGGGGTCAGTTTCCAGTTAGTAATGTCTAATCACATATAAAAAATAAATAAAATAAGTTTGAATTTGGCGCCGTTTCGCCCTGGTTCCATTTGTGGCTACTAGAGGCTGTGCATCCTCCATGTTAGCCAAACAACATACTGAGCACCATCATTAACGTACCTTTAATGAAGAAAAACCAGTTTTCAGTGTAATCGTAAGGAACTTTAGTGATTAAGGAACTTTACAAGCCTGAAAGAGTAGTGAACTATGTGATTACTGTCCCCGTATTTACTCAAGGTCAACAAGTAACATTATATGCTCCCGTACAACAGGATTACACACACCACTGCGTGGTATGTGACGAAGATGTACAGCCCTTTTATAATATATTGACGATATCCTTTTATTCCTCTAGGACATCATTGAACAGGTAAAGGGTGAGCGTGTCACCTCGCCCACTACAGCAGTCACTTAGTTCTGTCACATTCACTTTGCTCATATACATGAGTAACTCTCAAGCATCCGGAAAAAACGGTTATCGGCACACTCAACTCACCAAGCATTCCGGATATTTGAGGTCTTACTGTATTCTGATTAACAAATATACAGTAATAAACCTTTATATACAAACCTTCAGTTTCCCGAATATCAACAATTCTCTTGATGTGTGCTAAGTTCATCATTTCAAGATGTTTATACGTTTTGATGGTTTTAAGAGCGTGCAGGTTGGCTCTACTGGGACTCTTGATACTGTTGTATTTACTCTTCTTTTTACATATCTGGAAATACCACAAAAAAGTTACACTAGTATATAACCACAAGTACAGTATTACATAACTGTATCCAATCATCCATCTCTTAACAAGAAAAAATAACTGGCTAAGTATAATCTTTACATATTACTTTATCACATCTACAAAATAGTGAATAAAGGAAGAAAAAAAAAGAGGGTCGTCTGATTCTGAAAAAAAATGAAATATATATATATATATATATATATATATATACACACACACACAAGTAAATCACTGTAGGTGCACGTGATCCAGGTATATGCTGATAACCACAAGGAATTACTCCAAGTGAACTAAAATTTTATGGGTGAAATGGCAGCATGGGGTGACTTCTCTTCCACCCCAATGCCATCTCTTTTCCCTTCTCCTCCACCCCCATTCTAATTCCCATCATCATCATCAACCAGGAGCCTTCTACATGCACACCTCAAAGTAAGTGTACATACTTTACTGCATTTATTTTTAGTTTGTATGTAATTTTCAGTGAGCTGGAACCAATTACCCAAAAACCCATTGAAACAATGGTTTCGGTTAACGAGCAACCTTCTGGAACGAATTGTGCTCATTAACCGAGGGACCACTGTATTCTTAAAAAGATAAATGACGCGGTATCCTTAAATGCGCACGTACAGTATATGTTGGCGTTCCCAACCCATCTCTTTTTTTTTCTTTGCCATTAGTGGTTAGCTACTTCTATTGTTCCATTGATTAACATTAAATAACGTTACTTAAAACATATACAGTCTCTCCTCGATTTATAACGGGGTTCCGTCCCGACGACCAGGTCGTAAGTCGAAGTGGTCGTACGTCGAAAAGGCGAAAATATTACATAGAAATTCTAAAATGGGTGTCTCTTTTTCTTCTCAGCACCACAATTTAACAGCTAAACAGAAGTTGGATAGGTGTGTACAGTACAGTATTATCGGTGTACAGCTAAGACAAGCTAAATTTAGGTAACTAATTGAAGCTATACATAATATCATTCTCACTTAACCTAAAAGCTACCCTTACTTACCTCTAGGACATCATTGAACAGGAAAAGGGTGAGCGTGTCCCCTCGCCCACTACAGCAGTCACTTAGTTCGGTCACATCCACTTTGCTCATATACATGCGATGAGATGCTACCAGGTTTGGCTGCAAGAATTCTCAGTATAAATATAGCGATTCAATTTGTATCCTAAAAGAGAAAGACATAGTCAAAATAATCTTTAGAACTTTAAATCAGTCACAAATCTTTTATCTATGTCAACTCACTCCTCCAGGGATCTCTCATCTGAGGATGTAGATATTAAATCTAAGTTATTAAAATCTAATAAAAATAAAAATATACTTACCTAAGCCAGCCCCGTACGCTTAAAATAGTGGTACCCAAGAATAAGTGATCACCTAAACTTTAAAAAGGCATTTAGCTATTATTTTAGGGGCTGCTATGAGTCGTAGAGTCTTGGAGGAACTGAGAAGCTAGAATATCCTTGGTGGTGCCGGCTGTCTGCTAGATTTTGGAGAGTTGCGTCTGCCTTCCATGAAGTGTGAAATGATAATGGATTTCTACCGCCTTGTACAATTGCGTGACCCAATCACGCAGTGATACATAAGCAAGAACTAAATATTCATTATTATTTTTCTTTACAACACCATTTCTTAATAGAAATACATATTTACATTTTTAGTGAACTACCGCCACCGATATCGTGTAAATTAAGCGATATTAACGTGATCAATAGAGAGCGGAATACCGCACTACTTCCCGTGAAGTAATCCGTCTTGTGGGTGCCAAATAGTGTTTTTACCACTAATTTTTGTACACTCCACGTAATCATTTCCCTGACCTAACTAGCTAATTAAATCATTAATTAGCAAATTATTTACATATACCACATTGGATTGTTATTCCAAGTCCGATAACTCACAAGATTACTACTATGGTGCTTCAAGGACCTGGAGGATAAAGGTGGGAATTGATTCCCACAGAGGGGTTGACTATTAAATCTCCTGAAAAAGAAAATACAATTTGTAGCAAAGAACTGTGATACACAACAAACAATTTACAACACTCTTATAACATTGAGTTGGAAAGCAAGGAAGGGCAGAGGGGGTAGGGAAGGCTGGGGGTGAATACAAAAGGGGAGGGCGGGGCTACAAATTCTATTAACAGTTCGCCACAAGATACGTACACAAAATATTTTTTATTATTTTTAAATAATTTTTTTCCAAGATTTGTGTCGTTACTCGGGTGGTTTGGTAGTTGGGATTCTTACTGTATGTGTTGTGAAGATGGTAGGTAAGGTTACCGAGGATGGAATGACTAAGCTGAAGTTCCCACTCTCAGAGGCTCCCATTAAAACCAGAAGTGTATATTGAAAAATATGTGGCGACAGTTGCCAGGTGGGAATGTATCCACCACTCCTAATTACACTCATTCTTATGGGGAAAACTGCCCTGATATTTGCAATGACTTTTAGGAATGCATCCTTTACAATAATTGGGGTATTCCTTTACTGTACTACAAGGAAAACAATACATAGGCATAACTGGACTGATGAGCTCAACACTAGAGTTCCATACCCAGCAGCAAGGGCTCTTGATTATTAAACAGAGAGTCAGTGTCTGGAGGTGTTTAAGTGTGTGGGTCGGTGGGCTCAACATGGTGAGATATATAAGTAAGTGTGCCCTTTGGTAAACTCCCTTTACGTGATGTTATATTGTGAAGCTAGCTAGGACGATAGGCAATTGTTTTGAATGTGTAAGTGTCCATTCTGAATAACGTTGTTAATAAGCGAAGAACCATGTATGGAGTAGAGTAATTCCTCATAAGTGTCTTTGTGGTATACAGTGACCTCATGAGTAGCAACATAACTATCACATGTTTTCCCTGTGTTTAAGTTGTTACATGTTAGCCCTATTCCCCAGTTATTCCACCCCTCTCCTTATTCTCCCTTCCTATTGGCTCCCAGGCCAACCCTCTAGTGGTGTGGGGGAGGGACCACAGGCAAACCCCCACCTCCCTCTATCACTAGCCTACCTCCTCCTCCTCCCTCGCTCCATTCCTTCACCTACCAAAAGAATGAGTAAGAATATGAAAAGAGAATTAGAGAATGAAGAAAAAGTAAAAGTAAATAAATAGAAATAAGAAATAAAATAAAGGAAATAAATCTTCATTCATTACACTGCACTGAAAGTATATCTGTGTAAAGAGAGAATATTGAATGAATCATCTATCAAGAAAATGCTCTTCTCTACTTAACTTTCTATCTACAACAAGCATATTAGTATCCTTGTGTCACACCCATTTAATCCTTCTGTCAGTCAACCTCATCATCACCATCAATTCTATAAAGGTGTTAAGACTTACCGGACACATTTCTATGTCATTGTGTATTTCAAATAATTTTAATTTTGCTTCTGTCTTCCTCTTATCATCATTGATGAAGGTCATCACAGATTTAATCTTGTCCAGGGCTTGCTCCAATGCTGTATGGTCTGGAGAGGTTCTATCAGTGTGCTTCAATATGTCTGATGAAAAAAATTAATACAAAATTAGGTAGAAATTATACTTAAAATATTTTGTGATTTATTTGAATCATTTTTTATTCTTGTATAATGTTTTTCTGGTTGTAAAAAATGCAGGAAACTACTGTAGATACTTTTATGTAAAGATTCTCCAATCTACCACCAAGTCTAGAGATCTTTAAACAGGTATTACCTCTTACTGTACAAAAGATTAAACTAAATTGAAGAGAATCCATAGACATAAACACTTCCTTAAGGTGCAGCTCACTGGAAGCCTTGCAACTCTCCATAACACATTTATAAGCACTAATATACGGTCCCTGTGAATCTAGAAAATGACCATTAGGTTGAAAAGAATCTTCCTAATATTTGTTATTCAGAGATAAATTCTAAAGAACCTTCTTCAGGACATGATGGCATGATATTTCCCATTCTTTAATCACCCGGGAATCACAGGAGTCATAGTTCTACTTAAAATTTATAATACAGATGGAGAAATATCAACTTAGAACCAAAAATTTACCAACTAAATAAAATTTATTTTGAAACTTTGAGCAAGGAATATTCACAATTGGGAGCTTGATTGGCAGCCATTCACTACAATTTGTGTTATACTCGTGTTTACTTACAGATTTAACCATTGTATTTTGTAATTACCTATATAATACTATTTGTAGATAATGTGCAGGAATTTAAAATACTAATGCAACACCCCACCGTTTTATCTCAAATAGTAAGCTTGCTATGACTTATTACACACAATTATCTCTCATGTGGTGCAGTCATGTGTTGGTGAGGTGAGTATCCAGCCAGACCCTAAACCCAAGAGTGTTAAGCAGTAAAATCTGAGTAATATTTCAGCTGTATCATAGGATGGATATGACCAATTAACATAAGACAGGAGAAACACTGTTACAACAAGCAACTTATAAAATAGAATGAATTTGAAGTTGTAAACCTTTGCATCAACATTATTATGACTGCAGCACACTTATAAGAATTTGCATTACTTTCACTACTCTTATATATAACAAATTATTAATACTTACCATTTATAAGGAGACTCATGGAAGGTAATCTTTGTACTGGTCGAATTAAAAGCTCTTGTAAACTCTGTCGACCACACTCAGGCTTGTTTTGGGCAATTTTCAGAAATGCGTGAAACCTTGGTCGTTCCAATGAAATTTTATGCAACATCTCTTTCATGTTTTCAAAAAAGTTGATGAAAGGTGGGTAAGCTTTCTCTAAGTCACAGGACTGTAAAAAGAAATAGAAAACACATTTAATGTTATATATTTCTTTCACCATTTAATTCCCAACTTCATTATTAGCAACCCCATATATATGAAGGTCATTTAAAAATCTATTTCATATGAATTTAGAATCTATATCATGTTCGCAGTCATATTTTCTGCCTCTGCTGACGTCCTTGTAATATTTCAATGTGATTCTGGTCGTTTAAAATGTAAGTTTTTGTATAATGTAGTATTACTGATATGTAATTTGTCTTAGTATGCCTTATTGTGGGAAAAAAATAAGTATATATTAAATGCATCCTCCGGAAGCGTGAATTTGCTACCCGAGTTTAACAGTTAATTCATTTATAATACTTCTGATAAACTTCCTACATACTTATGTTTGAAATAATGAATGTATGTATCTTTATAAAATTTAGCTAAACATCTTTCTCGTCGGAAACGGTCATCCCAACAATAATGAATAAACTCATTTAGAAATACATCATTACTTCAGGACGAAATCTGACAGATTTGATGAAACCGCCAATCAGCTGTAAGTCTTGATAAGGAGCAGGGCATCGTTTCTCAACTGACAAAAAACGCACTGTAGCTATAAAGGTTTAAAAACTTGGCCTTTTTATCTATGGTATTTTTCATCAATTGGTCATTGTACATATAGACAATGCAGTACAAACATAACATGTACAGTATCTGTAAGAAAATACTTACATATCTAAGGATAATTTCTCCAATGCTCGCATCATCAGTCCAATTGTGTGCTAAGTGGAGAAGATCATTACGCATTCTTGTATGAACTTCATGAATTGGGGGTAAGTTGCCGAAGATATACCTTAGTTCTTGGGAATCTAACATGGGGCCCCCAGGTGGCACAGTGTTCTCAAGTGGGACCTTTATAACCTGCAGCACACCAGGAAAAACAAAAAGTAATGATCAACAAATACCTCATGGGATACTGTACATCTGGATTCCACAGTTGAAATTAATAAATCTTTGTATGTTCATAACATAAGAGAATGGATATTAAAATATTTTCTAAGACACAATAAAGATAAATTATTTAACTTAAAACATTATTTACACACGTCTACCTCCAAACCAAACACACCTTTTCTATTGCATCTAGAATGCTGACATAATTGCATTCGGTCTTGATTAACTCATGGAATACACGCTGTCTTGAAGAAAGTTGCCGGAGATCAACACTTGGGGGACTAAGGGGAGTTTGGTCACCACTGTGGAGAAGGACACACAGTTAATATAAAGTTTTATGTCTGGCTTTATATATATTCTTCAATAGACTCACATTACATAAAACTTGTACCTTTTATCTCTTACCACACGTACAGTTAACACCACACAGCCAATTTTCTAAATTTACACATCACCATTTTCCTTTACATTCTTTACCTAGAAGGTTGTAAGTGGAGCCTGCCAACATCTTGCAGGAGATAATTACGGTACATGTAATTTTTTTTTATACTGGATGTCTTTATACCTTACATTTTGAAGCACTGCAGGGCATGTGAGAAAAGAAAGTTGCTTAAGAACAGTTTCACCATCATACAAGCACAAGCAAGCAAGCAAGTGGGGGTGCAGATGGTAATTCATGTGTGTGACTAATAACTAAAGTTTATCAAGGAGCTCTAAGGAGGAATGAACCATGAGTATAATCCTAAAAGAGTAAAATTGATATACCACTCAAGGCAGATAAGGTCTTATAAAGGATGAGGAGCTAATAGAGATGGATAAACAAATTAATACCTGTACAGAAAAGAAAGTTCATGTTATCAGAGCAACTTTGGCAAGTTCAAAACTGTGTTGGTTCACTGAAACTGTGTACTTTTATTATGGCCAACTTAAGACCATGAATGTGGGAAAGTGTAGATTTAGGGATAAAAATGAGAAATGGTTCAGAACCCATTGTTGTATGAGTTGGTTTTGGAAGATCCAGGAGTTACAAGGTTAATATTTCCCCAGTATATGACAACAATTAGATATGGGTGTTAGCAAAAGTGATGTTTGTTTCAACAGTCTAAAAACAGTTATGTGGAGGCCTGCTGAACAAATGTGCTAAGATGATGTGTGTCAATTATCAGCATGTGCATATATGAGGTAAGTGATGAACAAGATTAGCCCTGTCACTTGGAAAAGTATTTAGAGAATTTAAGTCGCAAAAATGATAAGTGAAATCTACGATGTAGTGATGTACAAACAACAAAAGTTGCCATTTACTATGCCTCCTGAAACATGGTGTGTGGTTAGGAATGCAAATAATGAAGAGTAAAGGGGAAAATTTTACGAGGAACGAAGAGGGTGTTTGAGACCTGAAGACAGCTTTTTAAGGTAGATAAGTTATACAGGTTAAATTGTATATAAAGCTTAAAACTACAGACCTATAGGAAGACACAACTTAAAACTATATACACCATTAGGAAGACAAACCTTAAAGACTACAGTAAGCAAATGTGAGGAAAATTTAAAAGAAGAAAACTGATCTTAAAACTGGTGAAAGATTTAAGCAAGTAACCCGTCCAAAAATGCTTACAGTACCATACTTATGCAACGTAATCCTGGGCAGCCCAAGCATGTGTAGTCGTGACCAAAATTCCCTCGACACTTGGTAATATCTGATATCTACTCGTCATTGATATACATAATCAATTTATATACATATTGTCAGAATTATGAAAAATACACACCTAAAGGTACAGCATAAATAAATGTCAGAATAAAGTAAAGAGATAATACAACCCCATCTCCTCCCACCTACATACCCTTTAACTATACAGTAGCAGTATTTTATTTTAGCAACTCCTTGGCTCATACATAATATTCGATTAATATTGATTTATCACAAATAAATCCATATAAAAATGATAAGAATACCCAATTCTGGCTCACATTAAAGCTGAATTTAATGTTTATAAAGACAAAACTGCTTGAAAATATTGTTTCAATATATGAGTGAAGAAAAAAATGAAATAAAGAATATTTACTGTGGAAGTCACAAACAAATTCAGGCTTTCGAAGAACATATGTGCCACTATTTCTTCTCTTTTTACTAATTATTAGGTATATGAAAACAAATGACACCAAACATAAAACACTGAATATAATGACCATTTTAAAAAGAATATGTTCTCTGAAAGTGAGACTGTGACTTCGACAGTAAATATTCTTTATTTCCAACTTTTTTCCACACCAATATTAAAAGTTAAAGCTTTCAAGTCGTTATATCTTTGGATATATTAAATTCAGCTTTAATGTGAACCAGAATTGGGTATCCTTACCAGTTTCATATGGATGTATTTGCAATAAATCAATATTAATCGAATATTATGTATGAGCCAATGAGCTACAAGTAAGTGCAAGGGGGTAGGGCTAATAAACCTATTACCATCAGCTAAAGAAAAAGAAGAAAGACTATAGATGTCACATACAGCCAAGAGTGTCGAGGATATTGTCTGCACCTGTACAGCATCTCTCAAGTCCCTCATCAACACCGGTATATCACAAACTCCCTCACAAACCTAATCACTTTATTTTTCCTTACCCGTCTAGTTCATTGTAACACCTGCAAAGCAAGAAAAATAAACATAAATAATGAGCAAACTTCAATAATTACCTTTTATGCAAACTAAAGAAAATTTCCACAAAAACATAACACACCATACAATAAAAACCCTGAGAACTGGACTGATTAAGCCACAGCGATGTCATTAATCAGACAAAATCCCTTTAGTAAAATAATCATACTTATGATATACTTTCAGTAAAGTTGGTTGTCTTTTATTTAAAATGTTAATAGATGTAGGTAAGGTTCTAGAGTCTAGAAGCTTTTAAAGCCACAAAGAATTTGTTTAAGGTTTCTAAGTCTGGACGTAGGGATGTTTAGCCTTGTGCAGTGAGAGATAAAGTGGATGATGTAAATGTGTACAGTATACCTCTGGCAATGAGCTGGATATGTTCATGAAATCCACTTCGTTCTTGGGAACTTCGTTATCATAGACACTTACGATAGATTTAACGAGTAAAATGAAATAGGTTCCAACCCTTCATTATTCTGTACCTTACATACTTTATGCTAAAATTGAGCAAAAAATGCTTTAATAAACAATGAAAATAATACTGTACATAGGACATCATAAAATACAATACGTAGCACATATTCCATGTACAAAAATAGCACCTTCTGCCCTCGAACATCCTATGGATGATGCAGACATTGGACGAGTTCAGCTGAATTGATATATGCATGGGATGAGTGTAATGCATCCATACATACATTCACCTTTCACAATGAATAGTCGAATACCGTTCACATTCCGGCTCTTAATTTTTTCTTATTTATAGTTTATATTGCATTCCTTTATTTCTAAATCACATTAAAGTACTGAAATAATTTCCCAAAACTTTTAGTTTCGTTACATGAATCAGTGGTAACGTGTAGCCATCTCAAGGCCACAGATGTGGCAACATGTGTTATGTTGTTAAGATTATATGGGTGTGTAAGGGAGCCACTTTCAGCGGAGAAAATAAAAATTTCTGCATTATCTCGGGAACAGGACATTTATTGTCGATCTTGGCTAGCACTTAAGAGTTTATCCTTCATGGTAAGGCATTTTCTGCCCATTAAGGGCCTTACCCAAACATACTTACTTGGGCACTTTTCTCACGTGTGGTATTTATGTCGAGAGAGAGCAGGCACGGCTGCACTGAGTACTAGCCATGTGTAGACCGAGTGCAGCACGACTGTTTTTGTGATGCAGGCGGGACCACATAATCAATGCAGCGTCACTCCATAATAATATTGACCCAGAAGATATTCAAAGAAAATGTTCCAATTTTTTTATATTTTTTCCTCAAGATTCGTGTCATTATTCGGACGTGTTGTTACTCAGATGGTCCACTACTCGGGGTTTTTACTGTGTGTGTGTGTAAAGAGTTAGAGCGAAGAGACTAATATTATATCTTCTGTCATTCTGGATTGTACTCCTTGACATCTACCGCATTACATCTCTATACTGTATAGTATACAGTATAGTACTGTATTTAATCTCTGATATACTGTAAGGGTAGAGTACATGTTAACAATACAAATAAATTTTTTTGTTAAGAACTAATATTGTACAGTGGTCCCTCGATTAACGAACACAATTGGTTCCACAGAGTCGTTTGTTAACCAAAACTGAGGGTTGTATCCCTTCAGCCATTATAACCCATTTTTATCAATAAATCATAACAGCTTCAAAGTTTTTTTTTAGTCCACCAAATCCCTGATATCCACCCGATCATGCCTTGACCATAGCAGTCAAGATTTCAAAATTACTTTATCCTTTCACTACAAAGGTGTCTCATTTATAAAAGAAAAAGGTTTTCCCAAGGAAATGCAACTCTCATTCAAGACAGATAGATTTCTAGATCACGGTGATTACCCGAACCATACCTTCACGCCTACCTAACTTCAAAAACCAAGACTTCCGGCCATTCCATTTTTGCTCACGTGATTCAGTCCTTCCCATTCATATTCTTTAATTTAAGGAGGAAGATGAGAAACTGGTCTAATAACTGATTATAAATAGAATTTCAAGATTAGTCCTCATTTATAATAATCCTGAAATCCCACGTTTCAGCTAAGTTAGGATTAAGTAACTCTAAAGAATGAAAGCTAACTCCAAGGTCCTAACATGTAATTGGGATCCAAAACTCAACCTAATACAATAATCATATTAACCTTCACCTTCAGACTAGTTTCCAAAAGGTTCACCTCTTGACAAAATGATACCTAAAGAGGAAGAAGGTTTGAGAATTTTAATGTTAAGCATAATAAATAGACATTGCAATTAACAAATTTTATTGGTACCAGCCATAAAAGCATTCTACACAAACCAACACCCATAGCCAGCTCACCTCAGCACTCCAAAGGGTTGGGGGAAGAATGCTGAGATGCTTGATCCAACCTTGATTACAAAACAAGATTTCTGGATCAGTCCTCCATTTGTGACACACTGGACATACTGTACAGGAGGATTGAGGAAATCTGTATACCACAGCCAGTTACAGAGGGAAGTAGGAGGTAACCAAAGGTCCTAAATACTCTGCACAACTTGCACCCCCCAAATGGAGCCACACACTCCTGGGGTGTTGGCCTAATAACTGTCAACTCAATAGAAAAGTACTGTACTTATATACTCACAAAATCACCCCATAGTCAGGAAGTTATTTATGGCCCTAGACCTTATAAGATAGCTTGCACTTCAACAAGGGTCATTTGGCAGAGGATAATATGCTATAAAACTCTCTGTCAGCACCATAAGTCTGGTAATGTGTATGACCAAGTTACAAGGTATATTATTTGCACACGAATAAAAAAGTGCCACATATTCAGAGTGCTTCCACCACCCTGCTCTAGCACTCTTCTACATAATCAGTATGGTAAAATATAAGAGTTGGATGAATAGTTACAGGTAAACTGGTTTATACAAGTTCTCATATTGCAGATGATGCAAACGTTTGTACTGAATACTAGAACCCATTAACAAAAAAATAAATATATAAAAGAATAACACCAAACACAACTAAATGTATAAATGTACACTGTATAAGTAGATACTAACATGCCTGTGTAACTTAGCCAACTGTCAGTTATGTAACTTACATGGCAAGAACACAATTAATCAGTTCAATAATAAGAAGATTAAGATAAATTTTTTGAGCTCTTAAAATAATTATGTGGTCATTGAGGAACTGACCTGCCAGCAAGTCTGTTAGGTGTTGAGACTGTGTCATCCAGGAGAGACCCATCGGCTGATAGAAAAGCCAAATCACCCACAGACGATCTTCGTTTGCTGCCCAAAGAAAGATCATTAAAGCAGTACTGTAACGTCTATGCAAAAAATAAGCAATACCTTGTCTTAATATCCAATGATTATTAACTCATGTCTATGCTTTCTTAACTTCCCAAATCTATCAACATGTCTTAAATTGCACTTTTCAGTTTCCTGAACATTTAACACAAGTAACAGAAACATGCAACTATAGCCATGTTATAAAGTACTTCATATCTGGACAAAACTATTCTATTGTCATTAGGCATGGAAAACAATAAATTACTTGTTCTGATCACAAGCCATGGAAGCTAGAGCCAATGCATCACCCATCCTTTTTCTTAAGACCCTGGTATATCATCTCAGAGAGACTAAGAGTTAAAGCCAATGCCCTTTGTGATGTCTCCCACACCACTCCTTATAAAATTGCAATTCCTACGTAAAACACACACCTTGAATGAAGACAAACACAAACCAAATGTCAAGGTTTAGGAGTACAGACTGTCTTACACTGTATAAGACTGACTGATTTGCTATGAGTTGAAGGGATTTCCCTTATACAGTATACCTTGCCCTAGAGACACCTCATTTAAAGATAACACTATTAGAAGGGCAAGTTTCAGGGTGTTACCATCATCATGAGTAAGACATCCAGTCCATCATTTGGGGTACTTGAATATTACCAGATATCCCAGCTGAGTGAAAATAAAAATTATGTAGCACTTGAAACCATTCTACAATGTAGCATGGACACCATACTAAACTGTACATGTATTTGTCAATGCTACATATTATACATAAACTGCTAGAGGAGCCTTGAAACACTATTTAA
Organism: Homarus americanus; assembly: GCF_018991925.1. Classification (NCBI taxonomy): domain Eukaryota; kingdom Metazoa; phylum Arthropoda; class Malacostraca; order Decapoda; family Nephropidae; genus Homarus; species Homarus americanus. The sequence continues at coordinate 523,688 of NW_024735442.1, read as the reverse complement.
CACAATGTATTTTTTTTTAAATGAAGCAATAAATATTAAAAATAGTTTTATTCATCTGTGAAATAAAGGCCAGAAAAGTTATGTAATAATTAAAGTTATTGGCATCAATTATTGATGAAATATCTATCCTTCAAGCACATTTCATGGAACTGCCTAAAAACATAAACCCAGCAGGTTTACCCCCCTTAAACAAACCTGGATTTTTCATACAAAATTTATTGTGCCTTAAAACTTCTAGAAATTGAGCTTCTGATGATTCAATCCATAACACAATAAAAAACAAAAACATAATCAGCCTGGTTAAAGGTTGTGAACCACAGTAATTAATAAATGAGTAATTAATCTTTGGCTCTACCTTAATAACTGTACAGGTATCCCTCGTTTAGCGTTAATTCATGTAACGTTAATTAGCTTTAGTGATCAAAAAGAATTTGTAACACACTTACTCGCTTAATCTTATATCAAAATTCAGTTTAACGATAGTCTGACGTACTGGGAAGGGGGGAAACTGGGGATAAGATGACCTGTGAGATGGTAGGTTGCCAATGTTACATGCAATGAAAGTATAAAAGTTGTTGAAAAATCATTACTATACTCTAATGTGGCTTAGAAATAAAGAATATATAAATCTATAAAATAAGAAAAATGAAGAGTATGGGTGTGTATGTGGAGGAAGCGGGATACTTTTAACTACGTCGCCGGCACCGCACTCCCTCCCCCCGATGAGACGTTATTGCATATACACGTCTCTGAGTCAGCTGGGTGACTGACCGGCTGAACTGTGTGGTTTGAGTGTGGAAGGAACCTTTTTTTTTACATATAATATATGCTATTTAATTTTATGATCTACTACTGTATATATAAATTTTATTGTCTATCATAGCATTTTTTTATCACTTTTGATGGATGCAATATGAAATTTGCTTGAAATTTGTTTGAATTAGCCCCATCTTGTGCTCACTAAACTGCTTAGCTCTTAACCACATTGTTTATAAAGAAGCTTAAAGTTAATAAATAAATCAATTAAATTAATACCGTTTACAATGAACACATTTATTAGTAGTAGAACAGTCCTCAATGTGTACAGCCCTGTTGTTTGACCCATTGTTCACCCTCGTTTAGTGATAACTTTCCTTAACATAAGGTTTTCAGGAACTCAACCCCTATCGTTAAACAAGGGATACCTGTATATTAATTACAATGCTGTAATTAAAAACTAACTCTCTACAGTATTACAGAATTCTGTAAACAGTACTATGCTTGAATCCTATTTTCATAAAAAGGATCCTCTGCTGACATGCACCTTCTTGTGACTCAATGACCAGTACAGTACTGAAGCTTACTCTTCTCATACGCATTAAAAACACATTTAAGATTTACACTACATAATGCAAAAAATAAATACCCTGTATAAGTTGACACAATTTTCTCTGATAAATTAAATCTACTTACAAAAAGTAAATATAACAATATGTACTCTATTCCTAACTACTGTACATGTGATGGAACAAGTCTAGCAAGCCTTACAACAAACTATAATGAAAAAAATATAATATAAAAATAAATAAAAAATTTCTACTATTGTTTAACCTACATTATAATTTTAAAAGATCTTATATGGCCACTGCATATTATTGACTAACAGCCTTCCTGATATGATAATTCAAGATAAGAAATTTTTGCCCTTTACAGATTGGTGATAAGTGAATTATGTAGCGTTAAGTGACACCCGCAAAATGTTGATACATCAAACACAACAGTTAAGCACTAGTGGCATTTAGACGATGCACCAAAATGACAATACTGTACAGATATATATAAAACTAAGAATGTTATTTATTATTCTAAAATGTAAAAATTCAATCAAGAACTATCAGTAGAGAAATAAAATGCAAAACACAACACCATCTACAAGTCTGTCCACTGTGGATTTCCTTCAGCTCTAGGCAACCAAAGGGATAACTCATGTATTTGTAAGTACCTTAAATAAGTTATGGAGTTTATTAATATGAAGGGGGAAAGAAATGAGCACCAGCAGCACCTTAACAAATTTGAAGCAACTTACAACACATTCAGTACTATATAGCAAAACATTGTGAGAACATATCATTTAACATACATTCTGGTGATAGCGACACAAACATCTAATATAAGAAGGAGAACTTACCTGTCTCCCTTTTGCACCACTGGAGCATTAATAGTAATAAAAATAAAGATAAAAACAAAAAGAACACAATCTAAACTTGGATCACTGAATGAAGGTGATCAATGAACCTATACAATAGGCTATACACACTTAGTCTTGTAGTTAACACATAACAACATACCCAGTACCCACCCTAAAGATTGTTTTTAGTATAAGTATTCAGTATTTTTTTAAACAAGTATATTATTATGAATTGTTTTGTAACCAGTGAACTCACCAACATGAAACAGCAACCTAATGTACCGGTATTTAATCCTTACTGGAGAAAACATGTTTTGACCTAATTATGATGTATCTGGAGCCAAACTTACACAATAAATACAACTTCTAGGTAGGTCAAGCTATAGTGTTTCTCTTTATTCATAAATGTTTGAATTACATAAGCCAGTTAATTCTGTAATACCAGGATGACTGAACTTTGGCTGGTATTTACTAAATATTCTGGTCACACTTAGTGTGAATGATCTCTGAAAGTCAGGGTGAAAGGTGGTCAGAATCAAAAAGCAACACAGAACTCTTCTGTCATTAGCTGTCATTTATTCCAACTACCTTACTAGATGTGATCACCTATGGTGTTCCCCTTCTATAGCAATTATAAATATCGGTAGTATCTGGTCTACAAGTGTCACTTCATATAGCACCTCAGTTATCACTCACACAGCATGTTTATCCCCATAAACCTCTTAATGTTATATATAAAAGAAAGAATATCTAGATATACTTATATCAAGGATTAACATTAGAGAAACATATATCCAACCTTGCAGGAGGAGCAGAGGGTAAGGTAGATGGGGAATCATCTTGAGCGAGGTGCTGCACTGTCTCTCTTAGGCGTTTACGTCGACGACTTCGTGAACCTGGTGTGTTTGGTGATGAGAACATCTGACGAGGACTTAAGATATTGCTTATATTCTGGAGAGAGGAAATCTTAGTTACTGTGTGTTTAATAAAGTTTTTTGTAGGATAAATTATAACAAAACTAGTATATAAAGATAAAAATCAATTGAAAAAGTCACATATACATACACAGGCACAAATGTTGCCGTTAAAAAATATGAAAACTAAGAGAGTAAATCTAGTCAAGTCAAGGCAACAACAATATAAGTGTGAGTAAAATATAAAAATTCTTTTCTTACCATTTCTTCAAAAAGGTGAAGCTTCTCATCAGGGCAGGCTTCCATTTGAATTGAGGCCCAAAACCATTCAGCCTTGACAACATGCGCTCTAGATGGACAATCGGGGGGCTTCTCAGTAATAGTCTGATCTTCTAATACCTGAAGAACAGTTGGAAACAATTATACGGTAGTCCATAAGATATTTTAATAACACAAGGAGTATGACTTAATAATTACGGTATAACTGACAAAAAAAGGGGGATGGGGGGGAGATCACCTCACAGCTTCAGATCTTCACCATGACACAGTTATGAGAAGACATCATAAAATACAAGATAAATTTGTTATTCAAGAGCCCTAAAATCTGATTGTTGTGAAGACCACTTAAGTTCCTTACAATGATATGATCAAATTTCTTTCCTACTCATTTTTAGATTCATGTTGATTGCACATCCTAAAATATAATCATCATTTAGAATTCTTGAATAAAAAATTACCCCGTCTAAAGTTATTTGTGAGTGAACACAGTATGCTTTCCCTGTTCAGTTTTTAATGTATTACTCATAAACAAAGGTAAAGGTTCATCTATGGAACTCTAAAAAAAGCTTGAACAAGTTACCTTTATGCAAGTGCCTATCAAAACTGAATGAACAAATAACCGAAAATATTGTCTGAAATGTTTAAATAATTAATGATTTCTTTCTTTGAATCCCAAATTTGTCTCTTCTCTTCAGTACGACTAATAAGGCATCTTTGTACCAAATCTCATGTAAAGAGCTTCTCAAGACTGGTTAGGGTTCTGGGGCTGATGAGTCTTTGGGAGCAGCCAAGGTTCCTATGATTGTAAACATGACAGCTGTACCACAAGAAACCACAAAGAAAAGCTTTCTTTAATCTCAGGTTTCATAAAAATTCCTAGTTATCAGGATATACTCTTGCTGCTCTACTAACTTTTTGGATGCCAACTGGGAACCACCAACAAGATTAAATGGGTAAAAGTACCGGCTAATGTAATTTTAAGTCTTTGTAGATCAAATTTAATAAAGTGCCCTATAATACACTTACCACATGCGTTGCCAGCTGGTCATCAAGAGTGGTGAGTATTCCACCATTCTGTTGTACTAGGTCCTCCATTTGCACCTGCTCCTCAGCTGGGAACCCTACTAGCACAATACGCAAGTTTTGGAACACTTTTAATTTGTACTTGGCCTGTTGGGAGAGACAAAATTACATGAATCTAGTTACAATAGTTTCATTTATTCATGGATTTAATCAATTAGTGTTGTTTATCAGTTCTCATCTATTTTTTTCAAATTAAATAATAATTTTCACCCCAAGAGGTTTATTACACCTCTGGAACTAAGCAAATGGATATTCAATCAACATAATATGAGTGGACCGAGAATTCCTTATCCATTCTGAAGGAAAAGAAAGATACTAATCCTTTACAATATAATGCACACATAGTAACATTAGTCTATAGTAATTAAAAGATTCCAATGTGTTCTTATGAGTTTTGGAGTATGGCAGTATCACTTTCTATACTGAGACTCTCACAACCAAAATTGGTATTTCTGTGATGTGAAGTCCCCACTTAACTGATTTACTCAATATCCTACTTAGTGCAAAAATGTGTAATAAGTCAATAAATGTAAATATACCAGTAGTTAATTTTCTCTGTTAATTCTACACCTTTGATGCCTCGTTCCTTATCTATGACGGAGTGCCTCCTGCATCTTCCCCAAACTTTCAGAGACCTTTAAGTCTCATACATATGTTAAAATATATGCTAAAGAATTCTATATGCTGATTTGGCTGCTGGCAAACTCAGCAACAGGTAGAAAAGGTTACATTGAACAATACAGAGGAAAACGCAAAAAGTCAAGAGTTTGCAAGTAAGTAAGCGCAATTACAGAAGTAAATTGTGGAAGTTGTGAATGTGTGGGAGATTATCAAGTGACACTGCAGAAAATAAAAAATGAAGCCAAACAAAGAACAGACCACAAATGAAAGGAACTATTCTTTCCACTTCCCCAATTCCTTTGATGCAAGTCAAATTAACCAGATTACCATATGTAATCACTTTAACCCCATACATTTTAATAAACCAAATGGCCCTCTATAGTTTCAAAGTGTCAAACGAGACCAGCACGATTATCCTACAAATATTCAAACAAACCTCAGCGATATTTACCATGGCTTCAGTATCTGCTCGTGCTTCTGCTTCATCACGGTGAGCCCATGCAGCGTGGACCCAGTCTTCCCCCATTACGGGAATGTTGAAGGTAACTGCATACTGATATTTTTCACCCATTGAGGAGTATGCTAGAAGATGTGTCACGTTCTCTTTAATTTCATTCTTTACACTACCTCCCATGTAGTGGACTAACTTGAGTAGTCTGGACTGTAACAAAATGCATATATTAAAAAAACTTTGTGATTTTCAGCTAGAAAACAAATGTATTGAAACACAGTATGTCAAGAGTGACTAGGGGTGAAAAGATATAGATTGTCTGTATGACAAAAGTGAAAAAATTACCAGGGTACAAATTGTAAGGGATTGTTTTAAAATTACAAAGCCATAGAGGACACTGAAGAAAAACTAGATACATATATTGGTAATTATCTATTCTATCCCTGATGCCATATGCTTTCCCTTCAACATCACCCTCACAATTAGGTTGTTTGAGGAAGTTCCCCTTGACTATCTCTCTAGAACCTCAGCTGGGATGTTATTTTTCTCTGCTAAAACCATGATTATATAAACTTGTTTATTTAGCTCATTTCATTATTACTTTCAAATTAAAAAACACTTCACTATCTTTATTTTTATTTGATGTTGCCTTTTATCACCACTTCTTAATAACAGGCAAATCCTCTCTGCTGCTTTCATCTTGCTTCTTCCTCAATCCAGTCTTTCTTTTAAACCCCGACAATATTGTTGGCTCAATTATTCACATATCAATCCCCATACCTGCCTCCACTGACACATTTTCTCTCTTCACACACTTCATATTGCACCCATGATAGTACTTTCCTTCAATTACTCTACAATTCCATTTGCCACCCACTGTTCCATTTACTAATATAGCCAATCAATGACAGCCTACTCCTCCCAAGAAGTACCTACAGGCTTTCTGTAATAATACTCCCAAATTTTGGATGTACCTGGGGCCTTGTCTTTATTCAATTAGAACTCCTTAGTCCCTGCCTTTCCTTGACCGTTCAAGCTCAGTTTTCTCATTTGATATCTCAACCCCCTCCATCGTCTCTCATTCTATACATTTTCATTACTTCTCTCGTTGTTCTAATAAATCTTAGTACGCAGGTAGTATTTGATTACCTCAGGAAGTTGCAATCCTGCCTGTGGGTTGGCAGTAGGAAGGGCAACCAGCCATAAAAATTTGCCTCAACAAGTCTGATGATAACCAGTTCGCCAGAGCTGTCTCTGGTCTTTGCTGCCCAAGGTTTGCAGAGGTTAGAAGGGGGGATGGGGACATCATGTTCTGTTTTTACTCAACAACTGCCATCAGGTAACCCTGGCTAACCCTCACAAGCAGGGAAAATGGCCATAAAATAATAATGAATGAATGATTTGAATAGCACTCAATAATATTTTTCCTATCCCATACATTTTCACTACTTCCTAAGCATCTTTTCGAAAAAAAATTCCAGGTCTATAATACCTTGAGCAGATCCTACCCTTTTCTCAAGGTATTTTTCACACTTGCTCTTTAATACAAATACTGTACTGTACAGTACTGTATTTGAGGCGCTCAGCATTAGAACGGGGTGAAGCGCCAAATTTAAAAAGCTGAGAAAAATAAGTTTAAAGTTTTTCGAAGTTCAAACAACCACAACTTTGTTGTTTTTAAGCTAGAGGGTTCGTTATTTTTTTACAGGGCAGCTCAATCCCTCTCTTAGTGAACTGTGAAACCTGGAAGTTTGTCCAAAGAATAGTTATTATTTTATTGTGAGCTGAATGAGAATAACTAACCGTTATGTAAATGGTTGTTTGATCTTCAAACCAACAATAATAGCGTTTTTCTGCAAAAATGTTCTTATTATTGTGGACTAATACTGTAAAACAAGTTTATGATCACCAAAAACAGCACTCGTCTTACACACCCCCTCCAAAAAAAATATTAAATAATAATAAAAAACTCATTTGCCTATCAGTATTTATCTTTCCATCCCTATTAAAGCCAAAGATCTATAACATTGTTTAGTATAGTAGTGTGTAATAATAAAGAAACACCACTACACTCATGCCCCCATCATTAACCTCCCCAACGTAATTAACATACGAATACAAAGGCGGAAAGTTTGCATAATCTTTGGTAAAAACAGTATTATGACAAAAGTATTACATTCTTACTTTATTTAGTTCCTTCGTTTTATTATCCCCGAAGATCGTAGTAAGTTGAAGTTACATAAATCCTGAGGAGTGCGTATAACTTTAATGGCCTCGTCATAATCAAATTACTTTTACGCATGGCAACCTCCTGTGCCCACTCATCCTGCCTTTTTTTTCTATAGGGCCTTGGGGGTACGCTCCCGATCCCTGCAATCTGCATCACGTGGTGCTCCACCAACACCACTAGGCTCCCTAACATCACCAACATTCTCATGCACGTCACCTGCACCATCGCCAGTAGCACTTGCGTCACCATAATCGTCACTAAATTCACCACCAAAATCACTATCGCCAGGCACTGTCGTCACTAAACACACGCTCTGGATTTAGGGCTCCTGAACCCTCACCAGAAGGCCTGGCCTCACTCGAATCTTGCTCTAAAATCCGGCAGACATTGCACAGCACTTATCACACCCGTGGAACACGAATAACGTCAATATTATGCCAAAAACTTATAAAAAAAATAGCAGTATAAAGTACACTAAACCTCCTTATGCTATACAACGCACCAAAACTAACAAGGAGGCAGCATCTGGGCGTGCAGATTGGCCGAGAAGCTGTGACGTAGCATGGGAAATCCATTGTGATAGGCTGACTCAGTGGGTATGGTCCACGGGAGGCGCGCTGTCATTAGCTCTCACTCTGAACGGGATGTAGCCACCTTCGTTTACTGAGCACGTAGCCAGATACGTAGCTATTGGCCTGAGGCGGAATGACACCCTATTTTTTAAGGACTGTCAACCATATTTTTAGTCTAGCTAGGGGGTTACATCCAACCCCAACATGTAGAAGAATGGTGAAAATAGTGATATCCAACAAAAAACGCATTTTGCCCAGGGTGGTGCTTCACCCCCTTCTAATGCTGTGCGCCTCATTTGATCCAAACATGCTCTTCCTCTTCTGATCCCACACAATTCTTCCCCAATACACTCCCTGTTTGCACCAACATTCTCACAATAACAATGCTCACATAACATACAGTTTCCAGGGTACTGTATACATACTCTAATTGAAGTATTCCTATCTGATTTTTGCAATACTGTAATATAAGAATGATACTTACAACTTCTGTCTTTTTTCTGAATCCAGTGAAAACTAAATTAAGATCTTTCATGACATGACAGAAGACTGGACGTCGAGTGTACGTTAACACCGGTATTCCACTTTCAGAATATTTTATTAGTGCCGGTTTTCCAAGTAATCTGCAAATGAAATTTAATTATATTTTACTCCTTATGCACTCAATTAATAAACCAGAATAGAAAGTCCACAATACTGAATTAATCTATGTAAATACCTAAATTTATTCTTAATTTTGTTATCACACAGTCCATGAACTTTATTTCGGATAATCTTTCAAATTCCTAAACTTTCTAATTAAGAGGAAATCAGAATACAGTACAGTAGTTCAAAAGTAGTGAAAAACATAATATAAAACAATAAATAATAGTGTATATCAAGTGTTCAGTATATACAGTACCTACAAAATCTTGAAATACTGTACTGTGCTGCACATCCTTCCCCTTTGTTATACACTGTACTGTACTTTTTCCTAATTTGAGCTTTACATGACAAGAAAAGTATCTCTAAAAACTGATACAGTTTTATGAAGTTTATTTACGTTAAAAATCAATGTTAACTTGTTTATGCAGCAACTCTTTAAAATTAGTTACACCTGACATGGTACACTCACTAAAAGATTATTCTGCACCTTTATAGGGCTATACAATATGACACACAGGACCAGGATAACACCCACCACGGCTTCTGTTGCAGTGATCGTTGCGAATGGTTTCAGAGCCAAGGGTGCAAAATATTTTTTTTTGTGAGTGTTCATGATATTATAATTGTCTACATCATTGAACGAGAACAAAAATCAAATGAACATACCTGACTCCAGCCTTATTCAGCTCTTCAAACTCTTCATTCTCAAAATCAGCCAAAATAAAATATGTACAATAAGTGAGATCTGATACAAATTCTAGCCCAGTTTCTGAAGTAACAACAGGAACATTGAATTTCTGGAAAAGAAAATATCACCATGAGGATTCTAACAATAAAGAAGTCTTAAAACAGCATGGTATCACTTGACATGAATAATATAAATAAATAATTTATTCTAGTCTAACGGAGCATGATACAACTTTCCCACATCTTTTAGTTATGCATGTGTGAGGTTAACATACAAAGTGAAGGATAGCAAGAATTTTATTTGCAAATTAAATACCATTACTGTATATTATTTACATATTAATGCCAAATTATCAGTTTTTGTTGAATAAACTACCATAAAGTATTTACAATAACCCTAACAAAATTGTATTTAACAATGACAGTTACCGGTAGTGAAAAGAGCAAATATGATTTTCTCTCGCACAAACACACACTAAGAAGGCCTACAGCAATGACTGGGTGGCCCTCAAAACAATACAGATACAGTATACCAGGAACTTAATATGGTCTAGTCATACCTTCGCTGCATCTAGAGTTTCTACATCGTGTGCAAGGCTGCCAACTAAACAAATTCGAGAATCAGCACCTGACTCTCCATCTGCCTGGCTCACTGACGTCACATCTGCTGAAAACATTAAACAGAGCCAATGAATACACAAAATAAATACTGGTACTTCACCTGTACATTATATGAAAATGGCATCCAATCCATGCCAAAACTTGGTTTAACACAAAACAAGATAAAAATACTGTACAGTATTTGTACAACATTCAATACTGTACTGATTGCCAGTATTATAGTACTGTACTTCCAATGTACACTGTATATAGCTACGTAGATAATGCAATCTATTTTCAGTACTGTGCTGTACATCAATAAACAGTTGTAAGTTTATTTTCTAAGCTGGTAAAAATAACTCAATTGTATAATTTTCTATTTGTCAAAGAAAAATTATGTCCCCCCTCCCCTCCCCAGGGCACCAGGCTTGCTTTCTTGTCAACCCCTTTTCTCATATTAAACATAGCGAGCTAATCCACAACACAAACTGCAGCTTCATAGTATCATTCAACAATGCTATAAAAAATCAGCAAGGAAATCTTAGCAGCTGAAAACATTGGTCACAGGAAAACTATTTCATAAATTGCCAATGAAGACTTCAACTGGCAACAGAAATTGCTATGAAGTTCAATGGAGAAAAATTTCAGCTTCATCATCAATGATGAAAAAGAACAATCATGATAAATGCAAGACAAAACACAATCAAATGTTGTCATAGGACATAAGAGAAGTAAGGGATTATAAATAGTAGCTAATGTAGAACACAACAGCTAAGAAAATGACAAATTGAGTACAGTACTGTACTGTACCAGTCAAAACAAGGTAACTCCACAGATGACACTCTACAAAGCATCTGCGCTGGTGATCAGATTCATGTGAAGATTTTGACATGATGGATAACATAAGTCAAACAACCACTGAGAACATCAATAAAAATCAATGGAAATTAAAAAAAAAATATAATAACAAGGGCTAATGAGAATATTCAGCTAGTTTCTTTTAATACTGTAGTACTGTACAGTGCACATTTTTGTTCGGAGAAAATAAGGGGAAAAGTGGTGCCGTAACAGGGAAGCACAGTTATGGTGTACAGTACAGGGTGGCTGACACTCTTGATCTTTATCCAGTTATGTACAATACAGTGAATTATCTTAAGAACATCTTATTTTTTTTAATGCAGTTTTTTCTTTGTTTGGTACTCTATTGAACTGAGATGCTGCCTGAAATTAATACATATGGTAAATTACTATAAAATTTATGAATTGCAGTACAGAGGTTGTAAAAATGGTGTAGCTATTGTACAATAAACATGACCTTCTGGTACTGTACATTTGTTCAATTCTGTTGTGACAATGACAAAGTTAATTTGGGATGAATCTTAATCAAACATGTGACACACTGACACACTGACATATATTGCCTTTTGGAGACATTAACAAACTACCTTGTCTTTGAACTTTAGAAGCATTGGCCACATATTTTTTTAATACTGTACATATGCATCTTTTATTGTTCATTTCGTTCATTATGAGGAGTGTGTTGTTTATTAAGCACATAACCAATAACTACAGGCCTACCAAGATTTTGTTTCATGCAGTACAGTACTGTACTGTATTAAGAATGAAGAGCTAAAGTAAAACTTTCCCATTTTTTTCCAAGCTCATTAGGCTAGGTTAACTTTGGTTAATTCATTTCCTCTGTCTTCATTCAATCCCTTGTGTAGCCATGGGGTCCCCTCTGTACGGAATCAAATTATCTGCCATTAACCAAATAAAATATTTAAGTGGCATTCCCATAGAGGACGGGTCATGAAGCACCCAGATACCACATCCTCTTCCTAATTTCTAGATATGTGTGTTCCTGGAAGCTTTAACCACCATACTGTACTGTATCAGTAAGTAAACAACAAAAAATCCAAGAGACAAAAGTAAACTAAGAATGACAAAACCATCTGTTCTATAACAAAAAGTAAATGGTGGTCAGTTAACACTGATACTAAAGTACTCATTCTGTTACAGATTAATCTTAAGATATACAGACTAGTAACATGATTTCAAGTTCAGTTAGATACCTAATGAGAAAGAAACACTTTTCTTATAGGCAGTGGATATTTTGCTGTGCCCGGTAAGTTCCTACTAATGCCATTTTACAGTAAATGCGCTCTGACTGGCTGATTTTCCATAACCGGCGAACAACGAGAGAACTATATTTGACCGTGACTCTTGCAGCATTTGGCATTCATCATTATAAAAGAGGCGACATTTACTAGAACCTAACCTAACCAACCAAAGAAACCTACCTAACTTTTAGCGTGCAGGGGAGAGGGAGCAGACCCACCATCATATCAAACAGAAAGTACTGCACTTAACCAATCAAAGCACACTAACAGTAAAATAGCGTTAGTAGGAACTTAGCCGGGACTTTGCAAAATATCCATTACATTTCTTATAAGCAGTTTGTCGTATTTTAGCAAGAACGAACCACTGACCGACACACACCGGCACTCAAGTTTGGCATTTTCAAGTAGAATAGTGGTAATGTATGCTCGTACTAACATAATTCATTGAGGGTTTTTCTTTAGTCCCAGAAATCACAGAGGGGCTCCTGCAAGACATGTATTTGTTGCTGTGACCTACTTGCTTCATACAGTAGTTTGTAAGAAATTGGAATGAAGAAATAACTGAATTTTAATACAGTATGTCTATACTGGATTCACAAAATTCTCAAGGTAACAATACAATTTTCCTCTTGGTTAAAAGTCCTATAATGGCTAGTTTTGGTGTAACCCTCATAAACTATTACCACAATTTATTCAAAAGATGCAAAAATTAATATAAATTGTAAAAATTATCCTCAATATTTACACAATTAACATTACCACATAGCTGTTACTTATACAGATGTGTCATAATATACTTTCCCTCATCAATAAGTGGCAGACACATCCATCAACTTGGTTTCTTTTACCTTCCACAGCACTAGAGTTCACACCTGACCACCTTAAGAATGCAGCTCACCTATATTAGAGGAGGCAGGTGATACAGGCAGCAGCAGGTGACCAATAGACTACTCTTGGTCAGTTGGTCAAGGCTATACTCACCACTACCACATATATACACCATTTACCCCCCATAAAATCCACACACTTTTCTCATACTACACGTGGTTCTAGAGCCCCCACAGCCCATAACTCACCATTAAGCATCATAGACGGCTGTGTTAGTTCAGCCATTTTCGTTAAAGTGTCTAAGAATACCAAACAATTCTCCCAACGTCCGCACAGGTGAACCGCAGACTACCTCCTTCACTTTACTTCAATTTTCTTCTTATTCTCGACTTTCCTTGACACTTCTCCATTCTCAGGTCAATCACTACGTGGTTTATCAACTGCTTATGGTGTTGTTAGGTCAATATTCGTGCCGATTAATGGGGAAAATCACTTGGTATTTAAGTATTTATATTAACATAGACGAGGTGCCATTTAAACGGTTGGTCGCGTGACGTCACCAACACTAACCTGGAGACAAGTGAGGTTCAGCGGCGCCTTGTTCTGCTTCTCTCTATTATTACACAAAATATAAAGGAAATTCAGGTAAAATGTGTATATTCTGAATTATCTTTTAAAATACGTGATATATTTATATTCATTGAAGAGTTCTAGCGGTAAATAATACTCTAATGTAAGACACCTCTACAGTATACTAGTCAACAGAAACTGATTTTATAATAAATATTTCTGTGATGACATTTGAATAATAGATTTGTCTCTTATAGTTCACACAATAACTAAGGTTTTTGATGGTGTATTGTCCTCCTGCCAGTGTAAAACACCTTAGAAGTTAGTGGGAGGGCAAACTCGTACGTTGCTCCAGTAACGTACTTTATGAGATTAAATTTGTCTTCATAGAGTCAAGCGGTCACTAAAGAAGTTATGTTTGGAGATATTTGCTTACGTATTAACTGTCAGTCACATACACATATACAGAATATACAGGACAGATGTCGCTGTCTAAGTATATTTAATAATTACTTCAATGAAAATGAATGAATCCAACTGGCCACCCGCCAATAGACTACACACACACACACATATATATATATATATATATATATATATATATATATATATATATATATATATATATATATATATATATATATATGTGTGTGTGTATGTGTGTGTGTGTGTAAGTCCACATACTATATGGACTGATGATACCTCAAGTACTGTGAAAATATACACAGTAGGTTGCACCAGCTTTACTGAGGGTGTTCCGGTAGGACATAATATTGTGTGAAACCCTTTTGGTGCTAAGCCTGAGGGTACACAAGATGGTGGGTCAGAAACAGCTGCTCTTTACCTTACCTCTACATTAGGTTAGAGGCTAATACCTAACTGACCGCATGACCCGAGTGCCGGGTCACGGTGATCCACCTCCCTCCCCCAAGCGCACCTATCTGAAGAGTTTCCTCTTTAGTGCGACCTGGTGGGGAGGTCCTTCATATGATGCAGGGCGGTCATCCGGCATCTCCAGGAGTCCAGGTATGAACACTGGACTGAGTAACTTTCTCCGAGGTGTTTAAGGCTCCCGTTGTTCTATACGGTACACAGACAGCATAATTATATCAACTGGCAAAAGGGCAATGTTTGAGACTGTTTTTTTTTTTTTTTGCGTTTTGTCGACTTGCAGGATATAATATTTCGCTCTTGTTTACCCTCTTTAGTTTGACTGTAAATTCGTCTCTGACATGGTTGGCGACTTAGTAGTTCGTCATACACTGCCGTTGCAGGAGATAGAGCCTGTTTTATGTGTATATGATAACAACCAGTTAAGGACCCGTGACCTCTGAGTGTCTGAGGGTTGTGTGTCTGTCATGTGGCTTTGACATGATAGGATGAATTATGGCTGAAAGACGCATATGTGTGTGTGTGTATGTGTGTGTGTGTGTGTGAACATACCTGTGTGTGTATGCCAAACTTTGATGCACTGGTCCATACCAAGAGGCCAATTATCAGGAAGCAGCAGTAGCAAATAATAAGATTGATCAAGGTCAGTAAACACTTGATTTGTTTGTTTGTAAGGGTTTCCCACGAGGGCAGACTAAATCCACCTTTCTTATTTTGTCGTACTACTCACTAAGAGGGGATGGCGAAGTGCTCATAATTATGTTACTTGGCCCGCATACTGTGTACTCATATTAAATCTGACCCGCCTTGGCAAATGAGTTTGACACCCCTGCGGTTACACAATATACAAGGCGGACATGCCACCTCGTACACGGAGAATACATAGCTTACTGTATGCTGATGACTTCACCCAAATTATCCGGCATCCAGGCAAGGGCAAACAGATGATGACACGAAAAACAGCCCACGCCATCGAGCAAATCAACGAATAGGAAAAAAAATGGAAAATACAAACCAATACATAGAAACTAAAGATCATACACATTGCCCAAATAAGCCAAGCACCAATCAGTCAACAATGTACCTATACAATACTCCAACGAAGGCAAAATTCTGGGACTCACAATAACAAGAACAGGCATAGCAACACACACAACACAACGCAAAACGTTTGCACAATCACAACTCACAAAACTACGAAGATTTAGCAAAATGGACACCAAAATTCAACTTCACCTATTCAAAGCACTTGTCCGCCCCCACCTGGAGTATCCACCAATACCGTAGAGCATCAAAGCAACTCCCCCCATACACCACCAACATACAAGAACTTCACGAACTATACAATATCGAACCACTGAACACACGTACACACAGCCAAGCTCAGAGAGTTTGGAACAAACTTGAAGAGTTGGAGGACCCAATCTTCTCCCAGTTAAAGAAGAAACCACAAGAACACAAGACACAGCTGGTGGCCCAAGAGCCTCCATGCTAACATAAAAGAACCAGACCCACTTTACACATATATGTGTGAACAAATAACACCACCATCTAACAAACATAAATTAACACCCATTACACCAATGAATGCCTAGCTAGCTTAGCTCCCGCCCCCCTCCACCTGCGGGCGGGCGTCTGCTGTGTGTGGCCACCACCCCAACAAATCAACTCGTCTCAGCTAGGTGGACAGCCCACATGCTATCACCCGTTACTACTTTACTTCCCGTTTCTATGCTTTCCTTCTCACTCTCCTCTCCTCTCCCAGGGCAAGGTTATTTGCCACTTTTCTTCATTATCATCATCATCATCATCATCGAAGGTCATTCTACTCAACGCTCTCAAACAGACAAGATCTCCTCTCAACAAGCTCCTCACCACACAGCAACTCCCTGGCACTGTATATATATATATATATATATATATATATATATATATATATATATATATATATATATATATATATATATATATATATATATAGAAAACACCATTGTGAGTTTCCCTTCTCACCTCGATCCTCAGTGCGAGATCTCCTACATGTATGTGAGCCTAACAAAGAGAAATTTGACAACTGGCCACATACACTACGCTAGAAGATCTCAAAATTAGTACGTACCACAATGACTTACCCCCATCAGAAATTTCTTTTCTTTTTTCAGCCGCAGTAGATCTTCAGAAGATAATAAATAAGCTCATTATTCAGTTTTCATAATATATATTTGTATGGTCTTGTACATTCAATCTTGAATGGTAAAATACCTGACTTTATTTTAGAGATAAAATCATGATTTGTTATACATTGGAAATTACACATCACCATACACTGTAGATATTTTACTATTAATCCTGACAAAACAAGAGAACCGAGATAAACTATGACTAAAGTCAGATGACACTTAATATAGAATAAAGTAAATCAAGAACAGACACAGTTCATCACTATAGCCAGGCCAGTAGGTGAGGCAGTATACACACTGGGCCCACTCAAAACATACATAAATGATATACGGGAAGAACTCTTTGGCCCTCTAAACACTGTATATTTATAAACGTTGTATACATAAGAGTTTTTCTTATTAAACAAACTTTATGATTATCAGATCTGCATTGGAATGAAATGTTCCCAAATTCCCAGTAAATGCCAGTCAATGTTAATATTTTGTTAAATTCGGTAAAGTTCCTGGTAAATGTTAACATCGTGCACTATGTCAATATAGCTTCTGGCATGTCATTTATGAAGTAAACAAACACAACGGGCCCAATACACTGTCATGTGGTACCCCGGTTGTCACAGGTGCACATGCCGATTTCGTATCATTAATATGGTTGATGAAGAAGAGAGATTTGAATATCACATTGAGAAGACAAAAATATTGTAAATATTATACATTACTGGATTATTAGGAGTATGTGTGTGTGTGTGTGTAATACCATTCACAGCCTTGCTGGTGTAACAGTGACCATGGTGAAGGACACTGCTGCACCTCGCAATAGATATATACAATAGTTTAATAACATTTCCAAGAACACTACACAATAATCATTATCATGATGTTACTGTAAATGTGTAGTTCGTATGTTGTCACTACACCAGCTGGTCCTGTGGTGGTCACTACACCGGCTGGTCCTGTGGTGGTCACTACACCAGTGGTCCTGTGGTGGTCACTACACCGGCTGGTCCTGTGGTGGTCACTACACCGGCTGGTCCTGTGGTGGTCACTACACCACCTGGTCCTGTGGTGGTCACTACACCGGCTGGTCCTGTGGTGGTCACTACACCGGCTGGTCCTGTGGTTGTCACTACACCGGCTGGTTCTGTGGTGGTCACTACACCGGCTGGTCCTGTGGTGGTCACTACACCGGCTGGTCCTGTGGTCACTACACCGGCTGGTTCTGTGGTAGTCACTACACCGGTTGGTCCTGTGGTGGTCACTATATCAGCTGGGTCTTAAAGGATGACGCAGGAGGAAGTTGGTTCAGGAGGGTTGGGCGGGATGGTGGGCGGGGAGCGGCCGCCCCTCAGCACCAGGTGATACACGGCCACATGTCCTCCATTTACCCGGTACCGCACCCACCGCGCTACCTCCGGGTCCACTTCAGACCGACCTACACCGCCACACACAAGATAAACATTATACAAACTATCATTGTGTATATATAATAAGTAGGTGAAACACACAAACACACACAGGGCTAAGGTTAAAAAAAGTTGCTTTGAAAAACGCCATTTTGAGTATTTTTATTTATAACTGTTTAGCATGACGGAATTTCCGAGAGAGAGAGAGAGAGAGAGCTAAATAATGATAAACATAAAGGTTGATTGTGAGTAGAGAACACCTACACCAGCCGTCTGGCAGTACTGACTTGAGAGGTAATTGTTACACTCTGGTCCACACATGTAAGGAAAAGAACAAATAGTTAAAAGGATCCTGATGCAGTTCTAGTGTAATCTCAGATATCCGGAATTTTTGGTGGAGTCAATTTCCAGTAAGTAATATCCAATCACATTTAAAAAGTCAAGAAAATTGGCTTGAATTTGGAGCCGCTTTGCCCATGGTTCCATTTGTGGCTACTAGAGGTCCTGTGTGCGTCCTCCATAACACACTGGCCGCCACCATTATACTGATTATAGTTCCGCTTACTTGAATGTTTGTATTGATGTAACCGTTATCACCACCTCATCCATCCAGGAGCTACAACAAACCACAAACGCGTTGTGCTCACTCTAAAGCAGAAGATAGATATATTTACCATGTCCTTTTGTTTATTCCTTTTTAATATTTACTATGACGATGATGTTGAGTTTGAGATGGTAAGAATAAGAGTAACTCAAGCATCCGGAAAAAAAAAATTATCCGACACACTCAATTCCTCATGAATTCTGGATATCTGAGGTTTTACTTCTTCGGAGTAGACTCTGATAAGGTGTGTGGCTGTAGAAGTGGGTGAAGAGTGTGTAATGTTGGTGGTGTGAAGGGTGTGTGGTGGTGGTGGTGTGAAGGGTGTGCGGTGGTGTAAAGGGTTTGTAATGGGTGTCATCTTGAGTGTGTTATAGATGTAGTGTAGATGTAGACGTAACGGGTGTAGCATTACCTCGGGTGTAGACGTAACGGGTGTGGAGGTTGAGGAGGGTGGCTCGAGAGGCGGCCACCCAGGCGTTGAGACGGTCGACAGTCTCCTCTGGTGACTCCCATACTGCCCGCCCACACACTCCTCCTGCCGGCACACCAGGAGCAGTGAGAGATACAGCAGCCTACTGATATAATGACAACAGTGGCCAAGAGGTACAATAACACAGTAGCTATCTAAGGTCAGATTAGTACTTTTACCTGTAGGAAAATGCCTCATACGACGTAAACATGGGATCCACTACCATAGTGTACTGTACAAGCAGGTAGCAAAGCAAAGTAATCTCTGGGGGCAATGAATGTACTAATTCTGAACCCAAAACTGGGCCATGTTGTCTAAATTACTGAGGAACAGTGTGTATGTATGTGTATATATATATATATATATATATATATATATATATATATATATATATATATATATATATATATATATATATATATATATATATATATAATGTGTGTGTGTGTGTGTGTGTGTAATCAAAGCTAATGCGAAAGAAGGATCCGTTCACTAACATACTGTGAATATTAAAGGGAATCTGTAAAAAAATTTCCTCGCATGAACAAAACAGGTGACAGCGACCCACCTGAGGAGACCAGTTTGGGTAGGAAGGTCTTACAGTAGATGCCACTGATGGGGTTGGGTGATATCGGAGCTGTCGCCACACTTATAACCCCAGGTAGACTGGGCACATCTGCAGAGACAACCATTTTTTACGCGATGTACCTCTAGCAGTTGGTCACACACAGATACCAAAACAGCAAGAGAAGAGCGGAGTTTTTATATTCATTAACCACGTAATGGTGTATTTTTTAAATGATCCATCAGCCTCGGACACTTCAAGCATAATGTCATGCTTGTTATATTTATCAACCTTTCGCTTTATTCCTGTAGATATACTACTACTTATTAATAACCAAACCTAAGGAAAGGATTCTACTGGAAATAAGCTTCTGATGGCTTTGTTGGTTATTCTTAGTCAATCTGCCTTAGTTTTTACTATTGTTGTATACCTGCACTGAAAACTCTATACCCCACGGTCTACAGGTATGTACAATACACCGTATACATGCGTTGCCCATATACATGCTAAACTGTTTACCTGCACTGTCTATATACTGTGTACAGTATCTCAAAAAAGTATCTGCCAGGATGGATCCGAAACGCTACATGCAACTCGTGATGTCCCAGGAGGGTTGGTATGAGTGGCTCAGTGCCATACTGATCCTATTACATTTGGTAACCGAAATAAATACACATTGCATTAATTATGTTAAACTATATACCAAAGTGAATGCACGTCTATTGTCTCAGTATCTGTCGTCTGTGGTCTCATAATGTTTTCACACAGTGTGAACAAATGCTTTTTGAGATTCTATACATGCCAAACCAATTAAATCTGCAAAGAGGATAAAAAAAATAATGTAAGACCCCAAGTGCAAACAGCTCGTTTAAAGATTAATATACTCGTATATTACACCACAGGAAGTTACTCATCGATCTCTTATGGCACTCTGTATTCATGGCTAATATGTGGTTGTATATCAAAAGTGATGGATAATCCTGGAGTGTGAGGCAGGATGGCACACGAGAGCCGGGAGGAGTGGCACTTCTGAGGTAACACTTGGGCGTCATGTATGCACTCTGTCGTGACGGCAACTCTCTTCCTTTAGTTGATAATGTTTCTTCCCTTTATCTTCGCCGCAATGTTGCTTCACTCTCTCTTTTACAGGTATTTTAACGGGCAATGTTCGGTGGATTTGGCATTCTGTGTACCGCCGTGGGCTCGTAACACTCGTCTTGCCCGCGGTGTCCACCGTTTCTCTGTGGATGTCGGTCACACTAGAATAACCCTTTATAGTGCATCCTTCTTTCCTCACAAAGCCAAATTGTGGAATGCTCTGCCTTCTTCTGTGTTTCCATACTCATACAATCTGTCTCACTTCAAAAAGCTGGTTTTCCGGCATCTTTGTGGTGTAGATTAATATAGTATTTTTCTCTTCTATTTTTAATTTCTTTTTACTCTTATTTTTTCGCCCCCAGGCCCATTGTGGGTCGATGACCTGTGCCCGGGTGGGTGATTCCCCGTAAAAAAACAACAACCTAGAACATGAATTCATGCCACTCTCATTCAGTTGTAACTTTAGTATTTTCATCTGGTAGCAGTAAACGATAACACTCAGCAGAGGAAACCCCGTCGGTATTGTCAAAGGGTTATCTTGCATTGTAATCTCTCCCAACTGATTAAATTTTCCGTCCCACTGGGGATGAGAACACCTGACGTCACTCACCTGCTGTGTATAATTCCCACAGGTGATTTAGCCTCGAATTTCCCATCGTTGCCAGAACACAAATATTTACCCACTCATTCTTATGTGTAATATATCTATACAACTCACCCTCCACGACGATGTGAGAGTTGTCTTGATGGTCCTCAGACTCGCTCCCCTGCGGCAAGCTCTTCAAATTGTTGTGTGAGAAGTCCTTAATGGGGGGCAGCGCCTTCCTAGGGGTGATGGCGTCACTGTTGTCACTCACCTCAGTAAACTCTAAAGCCAAGTTATATCCTGCAGACGTGAAAACAACGTCGCCTTCGTCACTACTGGTGCTTTCTTTCTCTTCCGTTTGAATCGTCCCTTGTATAGTGTAAAAGATGCGGACGAAAGAAAAGAATTTGTTGAAGACGTGGCCAGGATTCTCAAGTAACCAGGTAGAAGCAGTGGTGTTTTTTCCAGCCTTTGCATGCAGGACCTGGAAGAAGATTATGATATTAAAGGTTCCAAATAATATGAAGTACAGTATTGAAATTAAGCTGAGGGGGAGTAAATCAGTGTATGAATAATTGCTGAGGATTACTGATTAAAATAAACAATTGTTGATTCATGTATTGTTTTTCTGTTCTCCTAAGTGTTTCAAAGTGTATCAGTGTTTGTGTGTGTTTAATAATAATATTAATACTACTACTACTAATACTAATAATTAATGGTTTATTAAGAAAACATGGCAGCCCGAAGGCTGAAAATATATAATGAACAGAGATGATAAGTTACATAAGGTGAAATCGGGGAGTGGGTCACTTGATTGACAAAAGTTTTCAATACAGAAACATAAGAAAAACAGAGTCAACATATAGATTAACTTTAGATCTGGTACTGTGGGAGCTGGTCTGTAGACATTCTTGTGACCTGATGTCGGCGCCAACAAAGTCCTTCCCACTGTCATGATGGCCGTTGTACCTGACTGCTAATCCGCTACCTCACTACAGCTGCAGATGTACCACGGGGTCCGGGTAGGTCCTCCAGCTTACACAGGGTGTTGGAGATGGTTCTTGATCCTCATGTGAAGTAGTTAGGAATTCATAGTTCACTCCTGGTGTAGTTTGGGGTGTTTCTTGGCTTCTCATCCAGTGTTGGGGGTGGCGAGTGTACCGCGGGCTGGATGCGTCAGGTCAACATTGACCGGTAAGTACTGAGTGTCGCTCTAACAGTTGTTTCTTCCTTTCGAGTTTAAATTGTCACTTCTGTATATCAGTTGTGGGTTGATCATCAATCTTTGCACTGTACTGTTAGTGGGAGGATGTTAATAAATCCAGATGGGGAGGAGATGGGGAAGGGGAGGGCCCGACAAACCGGGCTGGCAGCTGTCCCCATGGTCAAGAGACCTCGGGCAGCACCGACTACACACGTCCTTACCTTATGAAGGCTGAAGGAAGTTTATGTGTGTGTGTGTGTGTGTGTGTGTGTGTGTGTGTGTGTGTGTGTGTGTGCGCACGCGCTTAAGTTTTCATATGTAAGTTTTGAACAAATTTATAACCTTATCGGGTCTCGTCTGGGTCAACTTAATCTTTCATCCTCTCATCTGATAAATATTATACGTTGAGGCTGAGCAATATACTTTAAAAGGTCAACTCCAGATGGAAAGTTAATTTTCTGAGTGAAAGCAGAAATTTCAAAGTTCATATTACCGACGTACTGGCCCATGAGATCATACAAACCTCCACTTCATGCGGCCAAACCTGGTAGGATGAGGGAGGGATAACCCACCTGTAGGTTGAGGAAGGTGACGCCATCATTAGTACAGCACCATCTCAAGGCTCGCTTTATCATCTCCGACACCATCGCCTCATCTCTGAAACACAACCAACTTTACGATACCTAATATTATTTACACAAACACACAAAATCTATATTTACACATTATTTGTATAGAGTACGCAAAAAAAGCTGAATTTATAATTGTCATATATAATCATGCATTCCACGGTCATTTTAACCTGTTACTGATCGTATAAAACTACTATGACAAGCTATTACGCTACCATAACACACCACCAACACCTACCACAACCTACTACTACCACAACATCCGATGAGATATTTGCCAGAGTATTAAAGGAGTGTAAGGAAGAGCTTACTATGCCCTTCGCAAAGTTGTTTAACATGTCCTTAAAAACGGGTGTAGTACCAGAATCCTGGAGGATAGCAAATGTAATGCCGATTTTCAAGAAGGGAGATAGATCACTATCCTCTAACTACCGTCCAATCAGTCTAACATCAAAAGTAGGCAAATTACCGGAAGCAATCATTTCAAACTCTATTCGAAATCACCTGGAGAAGCACCGATTGATCAATGATTCCCAGCATGGCTTCACAAGCGGACGTTCATGTCTAACTAAGCTATTAACATTCTTTTCATCAGTTTTCGAATCGGTGGACGAGGGGCACAATTATGATGTGGTATATCTCGACTTTAGCAAAGCCTTCGACAGAGTCCCCCACGAAAGACTAATTAGAAACGTAGAAGCACATGGCATCAAAGGTAATATCCTTAAATGGATTAGGGCGTGGTTACAGGACAGGAAACAGCGAGTGAGCATTAACGGCACGAAATCCGATTGGAGCAACGTGACTAGTGGAGTTCCCCAAGGCTCAGTACTTGGACCAATATTATTTATTATATACATAAACGACATAGATATCGGTGTAGACAGCAACTTAAGTAAATTTACTGATGACACTAAAATAGGGCGTGCAATTAAATCTGACGAGGACTCCGAAAAACTACAGGAAGATCTAAAAATAAATTTCGAATGGTCTGAAAATTGCAGATGAAATTCAATGTGGACAAATGTAAAGTACTCAGTATAGGAGATGTAAACAGGGAAACCAGATACCAGATGAACAACGATGTTATTGAGAAATCCGACTGCGAGAAGGATTTAGGAGTGCAGTCAGTTCTGCTATAATGAGATAGTTGTGTTCTTGTAAAACATCGTGTTATAGAAATTCGAGTAATAGAAATAACAGGACTTATGGAGAAAATAGGGTTAGATGCAGATTACTCGAAATCGAAAAAAAATTAGTAGTTAGCCTAACACAAAGGATAGCATAGTCTAAATAAATGTTACATTCATATCTAATAATGAAATTATACAGTAAATGTAACACTTTACCTTGAAAAAATATGAATATAACTTGATGGGGGAGAAGGGTGATTTTGAGGTTGATAACATCGAGCTTCTCTTCAAGTGTTATAGCCTTTCTTTTACGATCATCACCGGGAATGCGATCACCTAACGCTTCTTGGAGATATTCTTCTTTACCATATTCACAGTTAATATCACAAAATTGGAGAAATAGTAAGCAAAAATCGAGTTACAGCAAACAAGCGTTCGCGTTTTACAAATATCGTTCTTCTATTCATAAATCGCGTTAGAGCCAATTCGCATTGTCAAAAACACGCTTTATAGCAGAACTCACTGTAATGATAAGTAGGAATTTTAAGCCAAGTAAACAATGTGTATTTGCTCGAAACAAGGCTAATAAAGTACTTGGGTTCATACAAAGGAGTGTTAGTTACAAGACTAGCGAGGCCATCCTAAAACTATATCTTGTGCTTGTGAGGCCTCACTTGGATTAGGCAGTTCAATTCTGGTCACCGTATTACAGAATGGATATAGAATCCTTGGAAAGAATTCAGAGGAAAATGACAAGACTAATCCCAGGCATTAGGAACCTTGAGAACAGAGACAGGTTAAAGCATCTTAATTTGCACTCCCTCGCGAGACGTAGAGTGGGGGGTAATATGATAGAGGTGTATAAATGGAAGTCAGGGCTAAACAAAGGGGACATAACAAAGGTACTCAAACTATCCAATCAGGAGTGAACTCGTAACAATGGTTTTAAATTAGACAAATTTAGATTTAGGCGCGAAATAGGTAAATATTGGTTTGGAAATAGAGTAGTGGACGAGTGGAACAAGTTACCATATACGTATCATCATTAACTCGAATACGCTGGATAGCTTCAAACATATGTTGGATGGATATATGAGCAATAGAGGTTGGGTGTAAATGGGACTGCCCAGTTTGGGCCACTAGGCCAGCTGCAGTTTCCTCCATTCTTATGTTCTTAACACCACCACCTATCACAACACATCACCACCTATCACAA
The DNA here is from genome assembly GCF_018991925.1 of Homarus americanus. Taxonomy (NCBI): domain Eukaryota; kingdom Metazoa; phylum Arthropoda; class Malacostraca; order Decapoda; family Nephropidae; genus Homarus; species Homarus americanus. Next base: position 497,946 of record NW_024735442.1, on the reverse strand, counting down.
CACATCACTTCCTACCACAACACACCTCCACCAGAAATACAACACAAACACACTCATCAGTCTTTGACACAACAGGTCCAAGACGCCACACAGCCTACCTGGCCAAGCCCTGAGACTGGTCCTTGGGGGTGAAGTCCATGAACACGACCCTTGGCAGTGGGTGAGGACTGTGGGAGCGGATCTGCTTCTTCCCGTGGTATTGCGTCACCAGGAACACACGCAGTGACCGACAGTACCTGGCGAGGAACACAAAGGAGAAACCCAATAAAATGTGCATAAAAATAAATAGGGGAATAACACAGCAGATTAAAACATGTTAACAACGTATTAAAGATTAATATCTTACGGTATTAACCTTAAGTAAGTGTACACCTCATGACCATACCTGCCATCATGTCCCCGGACAGGACTGTCTGCTGGATGTTAAGATATGGATGGTCTGTGGTGATAAGGAAAACACAGATTTGAGGTCGATCTTCCTAAATTTACTAGAGCAGGCCACCCACCTACTCACCACGGCTGAGAGTCCTCCCTAAAGTTCACAAACGTAAGGTGCCGATGAGGCCCACAACATCTGGGACAGGTAGCGCACCGCACAGACTGGCCTTTAGGGGGGGCGAACAAGGGCGACCACCAGTGGCCCCGCGCGTGTGGGGGCCCCGCGGGGCCCAGCACTAGACCCAGTGACCTCGGACACATTACCTGTTGACTGGTTAATCTGACCTGACGGCTTATGCCACCATCGCAACCGTGACCTTACCATCCATAGTGACAGTCCCATGTGGGTTGGTGAGGGTGGGGTCCTCTGACCGCATAATCTGGGGCCCCGCAGTGGCTGAGTTGTCCGGGGCCCCACACCCTCCTAGGGACGGCCCTGCCCGTAAGACAGTTAAGTCTAGGACCCCAGTAGTTGATGAAAAACCTACTGTTCCAGAGTCCCCAGCTTAGTGTTTACACATAGTGTGTAACATGGTTCGGCTTATGTATAGGATGTTTATTTGCGAGTTTAGTTTAGTCCTCGCGGATCTTGGATGGTAGGTGACCGAGCAATGTAATATCCCCTGTCGAATAGGCAGAAGCATTATATAAATGGGTTAATTACATTTGATTTATATATTCTATCATCCCCTGTAACTTTCCACCGGCTATGAGGTGACATGTTCAGAGCACGTGATAAGGTGTGCCCACGGGAAGCCGCGTCATATTGTGCTGAGTTAAGGCATTAAGTAGCCGGCTCCCTGGCCACCTAAAGCGGGCAGTAGTTTGATATCCTTGACTAGAGGAAGACGTAATTTGAGAGCCATCGTGGATGGTTCCGTCTTCCGTCGAGGGAGGACGACATATATGTCCTTTTCTCCCTCGATGGGTCACTACTCATTAGCATTGTGACTCAACGCCTTACACAGATCGGACCTATAATAGAAGGTCTATTTTACATAGCCTCCGTCCTTCTCTTAACACTCATACAGTGATAAGTTAAGGTGACCTATACTTCGGAACTGTACCCTAGATAGTTCCAAAATAAATGGATAACAGACGATTGGGTTTCACTACTAAAACCCAATATAATATAAATGTTCCCGCCTCATTAACCTCGACAAAATCAGCAGTTAACCGGCTAGAACATGTGTGTGTGTGTGTGTGTGTGTGTGTGTGTGTGTGTTTTGGAGAGTGCGTGCGTGTGTGTTTTGGAGAGTGCATGTGTGTTTTGGAGAGTGTGTGCGTGTGTGTGTGTGTGTGTGTTTTGGAGAGTGCATGTGTGTATGTGTGTTTTGGAGAGTGCATGCGTGTGTGTTTTGGAGAGTGTGTGCGTGTGTGTTTTGGAGAGTGTGTGTGTATTGGAGAGTGCGTGTGTGTGTGTGTGTGTTTTGGAGAGTGTGTGTGTGTGTGTGTTTTGAGAGTGTGCGTGTGTGTGTGTTTTGGAGAGTGCGTGCGTGTGTGTTTTGGAGAGTGCGTGCGTGTGTGTTTTGGAGAGTGCGTGCGTGTGTGTGTGTGTTGTAGAGTGCGTGTCAGTCTGGTAATCAATTTTACATTAATATTGCAATCTTACATAGTAACACACGCTCATAAGATCACCTACTTGGTAAAGCCGTGTTGGTGGAAGGTTAGGGAGGACTTCTCAGTGTCGACGTCTAGGTCCAACAGCCCGGTCAAAGGGGTGTCCTGAGGGAGGCGACGAGAGAACAACATTTTAATACTCTCGGAGAACAACGGCAGCTTAGAAGCGGCCGAGAGTACAATAAATGACAATTCCCGTGATATGTTTTGTTGGTGCAGGGTGGATGGGCGAGCCAGGCACTGTTTGAGCTGGTGGTGTTTTATGATTTTTTTTTACCCAATTGCTTGGTGTTTCGTGACGGTGTTCGGCTCTCAAGTCTTTGATAAGCATAACCTTACCTAACCCCAGTGGGCCTATGTTTACAAAGAGAGAGAGAGAGAGAGAGAGAGAGAGAGAGAGAGAGAGAGAGAGGTGTTATTGTTAGGTCACCCACCAAAGTCTCGACGCCCAGGACACGGACGGAGGAGCTGCGGAAGGACAGGTAGGAGTTGAGGCGTTCCAATACGACGTTCGAATCCTCGTAATCTCGACTGAACAAGTTCTTCTTTCCAAGGTGTGGTGTGAAGTCCCGGTAGCTGAGCAAGGAACGTCCACTCTCAGTGGTGGATTCATCGTCATTTGGGTCCCGTACCCACACCCGCAGACCCCTGTGAGAGGAAACACAGCTTAGAGGGAGAGAAACGGAGGAGCGGGCGTAGAAAAGAGAGGGACAAACAGAAACAAGAAAAGGACAAAAGGAGAAGAGAGGTAAGGTACGATGAATGAGTGGGACGGTGGCAAAGGGAGGGAGGGAGGGAGAATACTTAGAATAGGAATGAAAAGAAACAGGAAACGCACCTCTACCCAGAGAAGATATGGAAGGTGTTAAGTGAGTGAGACTGGACAGGATAGTAGCTGTGGAAGAGGCAAGATAATGGTCTAACAACCAAAGATGACTATTGTCAAGGGAGTGAAGGGTGTGGTGATGGTGGTGGTAATGGTGGTGTTAGTGGTGGTGGCGGCTCTGGGGTGGTAGGGATGGTAGTGATAGTGGGGGGTGGTAGTGGTGAGAGCAGTGGTGATGGTAGTGATGGCGGCTGTAGGGTGGTGATGGTGGCCAGACTTACAAATGATATTCATATGGAGGAAAACACGACGACCTTTGAGTAAGACGACCATGAGGTAGTTTATGTATAGTGTAGACGTCGCGCAATGTTTACAATTATCTCCCCTCGAGAAGATGTGAGTGAGAGGAAAGAGGTTCATAACTATGTTCCTTGTGAGTCTCGGGAGGAAGAAGATCGTTAAGAGAAAAGCAGTATCGTCACTAATATGGAACACACTGGTTTAGAAAACATTATACTTGAGGAAAAACAAATATCGACGATGAGTATGAGTTCAGTCCACTCGATCACTTCTTTGCTGAAACAGAAAATAATGTGGATGGATGAGTCCAAGAATAAACTTCGAAGATCTAGTGAGTTTGACTTGAAACTATTTTTATTCGCGTATATTTTATTTGTGAGTTGTTTCGTAGAGTTAGAAGTACAGTTCCCGAGGCGGACGATGATAACATTTTCATAAGGACTCGCCTTACTCCAGGCTTCTTGTACTTCTTCATCATGAGGAAGTGAAGGGCAGGTGGAAGTTTTCAGTGATTCGTCTCTCTTAACACATGAATCTACTGTATAAAGGACTTTATTTTCACCTCTGGTTGGTCCCCAAGGCTCAAAGTGGTAGTGAAGATAGTGTAGCCAAGAACGTTGACTACTGCACCTCAAAGACAAGGAAAAGGCAGGCCGTGTTGGCACTTCCAGGGTACATTAGATAATTTCATTGGCCTTAACAACACTGACACGAGACAAACACACGTAACAGACAGTGGTGAAGTGGTATCAGACATTATTACCTGATGATTAAAAACCCTAATAATGATACCTGGTGGGTTAGGTTAGGTGTAATCATCAGTTGAAATAAGCAGGGTGCCTAATCTTCATGTGATCAAAAATATAAAGAAAAAGAGATAAATTATGACAAGAAAAACCCAAGTAAGAGAATGGTAGTGTGTGTACCTGAGGTGCGTGGTGATAGGCCAGGAGTCGGGGAGGTAGGAGGGCAGGCCAGCTGAGGTACACGCGAGGCTGTCACATGCCACCACTTCACATCCCTCGCGGTCACTCAGCCATTCGTTGGCTTGTTGCACCGTCTCACTGTAACAAAACACTATCCTTAATCCAGAACTGAAGATTAGGAATCCCAGAATATTTTCCCCTATGATCAAATACTCTAAACCAGCCCCTCAAGTGGTGTTTGGATGTTAAATCATCAGGTGAAATATGGTGGGTGCCGATATGAATTACAAACATTATCGTACAAGTTCACATTGTATAGAGATTTATCAAAGGGGACACATTACTTCACTGTATTAGTAAAGGTTTGGGACAATGTGTTCAGCAATAAGTGTGTTCACTCGCACCACCGACTCTCTTAATTATGTCGTTCTGGACGGTCACTTCAAGTCCATATGTGTCCAGACCTATAAGTGTAGTAGAAGTGGTTCATGGACCAGTAATACTTGGTTTACATACAATAACTCAAGACTAAGGCGTGAGTGTGAAATATTTACGAGTCAACCCACTACATAATTTTCTTATTCAGTGACAGTAAAGATCCCGACCCCGCACAATATTGAGACTATGATTCATTAATAATTCTTCCACCATTCTCTTCACCAGAAAAAATATTATGAAAGCATCAGTGAAAGTTTTAATGAAACATAATTGCTTAATTTATTAATACAAGTCGACGAATTTACTACTAAAATGTTTTGAAAACAAAAACAAAAACATTCCCTTTAAACGCCCAAGCTCTCTCCTCAACAAAGGTAACACACTTGGTAGCTTAACGGATCTACACAGTACAGTTCTGGCTTTCTACACTAAGTGAAAATTTTAAGCATAAGTTATCATAATTAAAAAAAAATCATAAAATTGGATTTATTCATAAGCAAACAAAACTGAACATATTGACACGTATCAGAACCTGACCTGACCTACAACATAAGGAGTGAAATGAACAAACTCACAGTAGAGACATACCAACAAGCAAACAGAAACAAACAATATCCTCACCGGACAGCTGTCAATTGTTTTTCTTCACATCAAGTTTGTATTGCGATAAATATGTATTGCCCATTCCTGATTATTTTAATTGTTAATTAATCCTTTCACTACGATGTCTTCTTATCTATTTTATTCTGGTTACCGCCAGACGATTTTATTCGGCTGGGGAAGTTCCATCTCGTAGCGTCGCTGCTTCTACAAGATATAGATTCAAACATATCCATAATCCATTTGGTCATAAATGCCCCCTTTTACAAAGGACCATCTTACTTAGAAAATTAATTCATCGCCCTCTCATCTTACTGTAACTTTAGCATTTTCATCTGGCTCGCGCTAGACGATTACATTCAGCTGAAGAAACCCTGTTGGTGTTGTCAAAGCATCATTCTACATTGTAACCTTCCCAACTGAAATACTGTACAATGTACAATACATCCCCCCCCGCCTACAGAAAAACACCTACCCCGACGCATCTCTCTCCTCTGCCTCTCGCTAACTGGGCAGATGCTTCGAATTCAGAGTTCAGTGTTTGGGGTTCAGATCTCAGGAAGAGACAGGATTGGCAACGCTAAGTGGTAAACGCAGGAGTGGAGCCAACTGTACTTTCAATATATACTTCACTTAATTAATCATATAGTACTGATAAAATAGGGATTCGACCTTTTATTTGGCCTTTCTGTAATTCTGGTTGGCCTCCTCTAGAAAAACAAACCTGGCAACCTAAAGTCCACAGTGTACAGTAGTTAACTCAGGCATCAGAATCCCATAGACTTGGGAAATTACGGCTCCATTAAGACCGCCATTCAAACTCATATAGGCTATTTAATTCATCATTTAAGATTCGGTTGAATACATAATTGGAAATCACAAACAAAATTAGGTTTTTCTTGTGTCTTTGACGGCGATTTAAAAGAATATTTATTTTTTGTCGCTGATCAATATTTATGAATATATGACCCATCACACCTCGCAATGACAATGGTATACACAAAGTGGACAGGGCTCTGAAGATGAGAGAAACTGTAGGGTATAAACAATGTAACCGTTGGCAACCTGACCTAAAGTAAAATAGGCCCTATTGATAAAAAAATAAGCTTACCTTCGTGCATACCGATGTCGTTGGTAGTGATAGTGGGTCATATCACCATAAATATTCATTTGGCGCTGAATATAAAGTTCATATTATTTTAAATCTCCATCAAAAAGAGAAGATTTTTTTTATGATTTCCAATTATGTACTCTACTGAATCTTTCCAATTTATCCTCTTCATTTGGTTAAGAAATAAAAGGGAAAAGGCTCAGCAACATGGAAAGACAAGAGGGTCCGGACTCTGAACATTCTTGTGTGGAGACTTCTGTGACTGTCAGCCCAACATCCACACCTTCTAGGAAAATGGTGAAGAGTGTCAAGCAAACAAAGTCCTGGTCTCAAAAATCTAAACAGAAATTTTGCAAAAAGAGAAGTTTTGTAATTGGTTAAAAAAAGTCGACCAGATCCATTTCAGCTAAGGATGATGCCTTTTGTTCAATTTGTAATATTTATAAAACCTGTGGCAAATCTGAACTTGGATTGTATATCATATTAATCACACATAAGGCGATTGCTGCCATTTTTCGTTTTCGCCACACTGTCGCCGTTAATCACACGTAAGGAGATTGCTGCCATTTTCCGTTTTCGCCACACTGACTGATGGAGTTGTGGGTGGAGGAGAGGACCTGACTGATGGGGTTGTGGGTGGAGGAGAGGACCTGACTGGCGGAGTTGTGGGTGGAGGAGAGGACCTGACTGAGGGAGTTGTGGGTGGAGGAGAGGATCTACCTGGAGGGAAGAACATGGACGACTAACCTGAAGCTCTTGTAGCTGGTGGAGCAGCAGGAGGAGCTATCTGGGTCCAACGAGGGCAAGAAGTCCCTGTAGACGATGCCGAAATTAATCGCTGATTCCGGGTTCGCCACCCACCGCCCATTCTGTAAGAGGAGAACTTAATAAAAGACATAGCGAGGGAAAGAGAAGTAAAATAGAGAGAGAGAGAGTCAGAGAGAGAACGTCAGCTTGGACCTCGATTTCACATTAAATAACAAGACCCGAACACAATTACAAAGTTTCTATTCGAGGTGTTTGGCTTATGTTTTGGTCACATGGATGATAAAGGAAAACTGAGAAACGATGACGAACCGAAAAACTGCAGCTTAGTCTCTCGCATCACAATGTTTTATCGAAAATATACCCAACAATATTTCCAGTTTGAATGTGACCTGGTGTAGGATATATCAAGAAGGGGGGCGAGAAGGAGGGTGTGCAGGAAGGGTGTGCAGGAAGGGTGTGCAGGAAGGATGTAGGACGTGCAGGGAGGGTGGAAGGTGTGCAAGAAGGGTGAAGGGTGTGCAGGGAGGGTGAAGGGTGTGCAGGGAGGGTGGAAGGTGTGCAGGGAGGGTGGAAGGTGTGCAAGAAGGGTGAAGGGTGTGCAGGGAGGGTGAAGGGTGTGCAGGGAGGGTGGAAGGTGTGCAGGGAGGGTGGAAGGGTGCAAGAAGTGAAGGTGTGCAAGAAGGGTGAAGGGTGTGCAGGGAGGGTGAAGGGTGTGCAGGGAGGGTGGAAGGTGTGCAGGGAGGGTGGAGGAAGAGCAATCTATATCAATCCCAGGTGAAATACCTCAAGGAGCCTCACACACACTACCTCTCCTCTACTGGAGCCTCACCCCCCCCTCGTCTGCACACCTTAGCCTACTTTCACTTGTTACTTTACTTTTTCAAGGTTGTGATCTTAAGTTTTGATGCAAACAAAATAGAGCAACATCAGGAAATGTTATGGGGATTAAATAACATTACTGTACAGTATTATGAATATTGTTGCTCTTCCCGTCCTCGAGTAATGCTGCCAACATAATAGTTGGATAAATAGTTACAAACAACAATGAGCAGTGACCGCCCCAACCGGCGTGAGTAGTAAGAATGTGACCAAAAATGTAAGGTGTTATTATTGAATAACTTGTAGAGTCTACCAAGCTTAGCTCCATGATTACGATGACCTAACCCCCCTTACCCCCCTCCCCCCGCAGAATACATGTTCTCGCCCTCAAGGGGTTAAGTCATCGTAATTTTTATTTTTACGGGAATAGCCCACCCTGGCACAGGTCATCGACCTACAACGGGGCCTGGTGGGGGGAGGGGGGGGATTAAGAGTAAAAATAAATTAAAAATAAAAGAGCAAAAGACTATATTAATCTACACCACGAAGATGCCGAAAAACCAGCTTTATGAAGTAACACAGATTGTAAGAGTATGGAAACACAGAAGAAGGCAGAGCATTCCACAGTTTGGCTGTGTGAGGAAAGAAGGAGGTACTATGACGAGCTATTCTAGGGTGACCGACATCCACACAGAAACGATGGCCACCGAGGGTTACGAGCCCATTGCATTGCCGGCGGTACATAGGATGCCAAATCCACTGAACATTAAAGTAGCTGTAAAAGAGAGAGAATGAACCAACATTGCTGCGAAGAGAAAGGGAAGATGAGTTAAGTCATCGTGCTCAAGGGGTTAATAATAAAAACTAACCGGCAGAGGGAGGTCTCAAATAACCAAGTTGACTTCCTATGCTTCTTAAAGTCCCAGAATTCAATCAGCAACGACACACTTCCTTGTCCTCACACTGTACAAATTAGTATACTTAAATGGGGAGCTGTATATATGTCCGTGAACTTAGTATGACTGTAACTGACCTCCAGAATTTTCATTTATGACAAACTGTGTACTCAACCTCAGAACGGACGAACAACTTGCTCGTTGTAACTTTAAAAACAATTCAAGGCTGACCTGGAACTTATCCGCGGTGAATCCTGTCTCCAGAAGCAGGGGGAGGAACAGATTGTGAGTGGTGCGTGAGGTGTGGCCGTTACTGGGGGCTGACAAGCACTGCCTCCCCTCCCCCCCCGTGCTCCCACATGCCAGGCAATACAACGAACTAACAATTATTACTCCACGTGACTCAATGTGCAGGTGGTGTGGGAGGTGGCGTCACGAAACTGTTATAATGTACAGAGATGACGACCCGTGTGTGCTTTATAAACTACAATTTACTCTATTTTTACGTTCACACTTGTAGTTTACTCCATTATTTCTCCTATTCGTCGGAAACAAAGCTTTCGAGTAAAAATTCACCCCCTTTCCTGAAAAATAAGGATACTGAAAAAACACCAATACAACTCTCCAACATTGTTCTACTCTGATTTATGGTTGAGGCCTTGTTAAAGGCAGCTGGGAGTTTCTCTGTGCATAATAAATCCACCTCTCTAAAACGTGTTCCAGAGACAACTAACACTTGAAGATAACTTCGATCCTTCATGTCACTTCCATTACATCTCACTGGAACGGTAATGAAGTTGTCCTGCTGATCAGGGCTACGGGGCAGGTGTGTTAATTACATGTCCCTCAGGTAGAACTTACGGGTTTTCCTTAAGTACAGGTTCCGCCATTCTGTTTAGAGACGTGATCTCGACACGGCCTTCATCAATTTTCTCAAAATTTAGAACAAACATTATTTAGATCAGGCCAGATAGCAATCTATTTATGGCACGGCGAAAGAACCAGGTCACGGCAGGTGTAGAGGATGGCCTGGTTTCATTGTCTGAACTAACGAGTAGTAAGAGACGAAAGAGACTAATGGACTAACGATGAACGCCACCCCAAGTGTTCTGCCAGAGTAAGGTTGGTGTGTCAGGGATAAACCTTAATTAAGTATGATGGTACAGCAGCATCAGGTTAGGTGTGGCAACTACTACACCAATTATCTGTATTTTCACAAAATTTGCACATGTGCGTTGTACCACAGTGTAAGAGCACGCCGGGAACTGGGCAGAGGACTGAAAACACACTATTAACCTCTTGAGTAAGATGATTAAACTTCTTGAGTACGATGATTTAATCTCCTGAGTACGATGACAAGCCCTTGAGACGATAACTTAACTGCTTCCCCTTGAGTACGATGACTTATCCCCTTGACTGCCACTAGTGTTTAACCTGTTGCCTGTTAAAATCCGTGACAAAGTTCATCGCTACACTTTGTACTTACGATAGATCGACCCTGTAAATTAGTAAATCAGTTCATTACATCATATAAAGTGCACAGTCTTATCTAATGGGATATATACTTAATTCTCAGCAATGTAAACACACACACACACACAGACCAGTAAATAATGTATATTTTCCAGTGTCAGGGTTGCTAAAATACATATACAAGGACCTCAGCTTTCATTAATGTATGTCCTGCGCGTGTGTGTGTGTGTGTGTTAGCACCAATGAGTGGCTCACTTGATACACCCACCCACGAAAGTTCCAAGAGTTATGATTGGTTCATTTCGTTCACTGGCGTATGCTTCCAATATCGATTACAACTGACGCAGTATAGCGTATACAGGAAGATGGCTGGAGTGAGGGAGTCAACAATATAGTGTGCCAGGAACTCCTCTTTGTTTACAGTCAAGTGGACTGGCTTGAAACATCTCACTAACGTCCACCGCGACACAATATGGTCACAATAGTCCCATATTGTTTATCACTGTTTTTCGTAATGTAGTTTTAGAGATAAATTGTTTGCATAACAATCTGGAGCACAATTGTTGCCAGCAGGTGAACTCTTCGTACTTGGAGGTGCAATAATGTAAAGTAAAATGTCGATGGTGTAGCGTTAACGTATTTAGCTGACACCACCGCCATCCAAGGTTCAATGCCCGCCTGGGTTTTCTCCAGGTACTCCTGTTACCTCTGGTACTAACACTGGAAAACCGCGACCAGTTACTAACTAGTAAGTGACGAATAAAATGGGTAAAAAGTAATAATAGAAACCAACATAATGCCAGACGCTGTCTACAACACAGAGGAAGGAAGGTGTTGGTGGTGTGGGCGACAGCTGCCGCCATCCTCATGCCTGTCATGGTTATGACGCCACTCGGCCCTGGGTGGGGTCATATCACGTGTCTTCCTCACTGTGTTTTGGTCACCTTCGCTCTCACCCCGCATGTCTCACTGTTTCTAATCAGCTTTGCTGTTCAAGTTATTCTTCACCGACTTCAAATTTGACACCGAAAATATTCCTAACTAACCTGTATTTCTCACTTTACTCTACCTTCACCGTCAGGAAGGCTGTTAACTAACCTCGAATTTCTCCGCAGTGAAGCCAGTCGCATGTAAGGAGGCGGAGCACATGCTGGTGAGAGGCGCGGCGGAGGTGTGGACAGTGGCAGGGGTTAGCGAGCACTGAGGACACACCCACCAACACACCTACTTGAAGTTGGTGGTAAATACGGTGTTAACACAAAGTACAGTCGAGGTGGTATAGCACTCCTTACCTGAGTGACGGGGAGGACACCTGGTAATTATCGTGTTACGTGAGAACACCTGTTGGTGCCTGGGGGACACTGCAGGTATGTGAGGAGACTTGTTCGTATGTGAGAACAACGTTTGTTATGTGAGGCCAATTATTGGTGTGTGAGGGCAACTGTTGATGTGTGAGGACAACTGTTGATGTGTGAGGACAACTGTTGATGTGTGAGGACAACTGATGATGTGTGAGGAAACTGTTGATGTGTGAGGACAACTGATGATGTGTGAGGAACTGTTGATGTGTGAGGACAACTGTTGATGTGTGAGGACAACTGTTGATGTGTGAGGACAACTGATGATGATGTGAGGACAACTGTTGATGTGTGAGGACAACTGTTGATGTGTGAGGACAACTGTTGATGTGTGAGGACAACTGTTGATGTGTGAGGAAACTGTTGATGTGTGAGGAAACTGTTGATGTGTGAGGAAACTGTTGATGTGTGAGGAAACTGTTGATGTGTGAGGAAACTGTTGATGTGTGAGGAAACTGTTGATGTGTGAGGAAACTGTTGATGTGTGAGGAAACTGTTGATGTGTGAGGACAACTGTTGATGTGTGAGGACAAGAGTTGATGTGTGAGGACAACTGTTGATGTGTGAGGACAACTGTTGATGTGTGAGGACACATATTAGTAAGAGACGACCTAAAATACATGTTTCTCACAGTACAGGAGTCACTTGTTTCAGTCGATATGGTTGCAAGTTATTGATGGATGTATGGCTGTCAGGATAAATATTAAACAAGCCAAAGGTAGAATTTTATAATAATAAACTATTCATCATTATTTTGGATCAGGAGAATTTTCCAAATTTTCGTATATTTGCTTAAATAATGAAGAAAATTATATTAATGAATTGGCAACTCGACTGCAACCAGAGTTGCCACAAGACTCTCACATGTTTGGTTATACATGGTTGTGGTTGAAGATATTTGGCTATACGTGGTTGTTATGTAAGGTAAAGTGCACCCTGTACACTGTTCAATACATTACAGTCAGATCGACCCCTGGTACAGTACATAACAAACAGTTCGACCCCTGGTACAGTACATTACAGTCAGATCGACCCCTGGTACAGTACATTACAAACTGATCGACCCCTGGTACAGTACATTACAGCCCTGAGTTGGTGTTAAACGGTTCGTTATATAGGTCACTGTCACAACAAAACCAGCGATTGCTTCAGCGGGTCTCGGCCACGTGCAATATTTATTTTGTATTTATTTTTGACCAATTCAGTTCCATATGCCGAGTGAAAAAAGAGGGGATTATATGGATTTTTTTATATTTTATTATTATTATTATTATTATTTATTTTTTTTTTTACAGGGACTAGCCCACCCGGGCACAGGTCATTGACCCACATCGGGGTCTGGGGGGCGAAAATGTAATAATAATAATAATAATAATAATAATAATAATAATAATAATAATAATAAACATTAAATTTATATTAAAAATACAAAATTAAAATGAAATAATTATTCATAGTAAATAAAATTTACAATAAAAATACAAAATTATGAATAATAATGATAACAATAATAATAACAACACTGTAATAATAATAATAAAGAACATATATACAAAAATTAAAACAAAAATCAATAGTGAGAAACAACATATGTCTGTTGTGTTGTTAATAGTAAGAGAAACAAATGAGACCCTGTAATTGTGTGTAAATGAGGCAGAAAGTCACATCAGCAACCTGGGACTTGGTCACAATTTTCGTGATGCCATATGGCAGCAGGGTCTACCATTAGACAACACATTATGCTTCCAATATCTTCCCAGGTGGTAGTACCTCCCACCATGCTAGCTTATTTCATTTCAAGATTAACCATCCTAACGCTAACATAACCTAATGTAATTTAACCTGACATAATCTAATCTAACATAATATAGCCTAATCTAACATAACTTAACCACAGCTTAACCTGACCTAGCGTAATCTAATCTAACATAACCTAATCTAACCCAACGTAACCTAATTTAACCCAAAGTGACCTAATTTAACCTAACATGCCCTAATTTAAAATAACCTACTGTAATTTAACATAACCCAATCTAATATAGCCTAATTTAACCTAATCTAACCCCCCCACCCTCCCCCAGTAGCGTTAGTGTGGCTAATCTTCTGGTAAAATTAGCTGGGAGAAGGGCTAATCTTCACGTAATCCAAAAACTATGTTGTGTTTACTCAGCTACTGTCATAATTATGTAACCGGTGATAGTCAGGGGAGAGTGTAAACGCAGATAGTCCAGATTTACGCGCGCTTTCTTTACTGGTGTCCGGTTCCGGCTCAATAAAATCGACTGAGTTACTCTCGCCCGCTCGTGTTCCGCTGACCGCTACATTACCTTCCGAGACTCACCCATGATGACTAATACCTCCCTCACACACTACACTTCTTCCTCATCACACTCACACTCACTACACTTCTTCCTCAACACTCACACTCACTACACTTCTTCCTCATCACACTCACACACACTACACTTCTTCCTCCTTCCTTTCGCACTGTAACTTCATATTTGGCCCGACAGACAAAATCCCACCGACTTATTTCCCTGCAGACAAAATCATAGCGACTAATTTCCTTCCAAACAGAATCCCACAGAATAATTTCCTTCCGACTAGTAATCCCCTTGACAAAATCCCAGCACCACAATTCAGAAAAATAAAAATAAAACCAAATTAAAATAAAAATAAAACCAAATTACATCTACTGCAACTTTCACAACTACTGACTCCTGGCACCACAACGTAGACACAAAGGGAACCATTAATCTATCAGAATTGACGTGCCAGCAGCGTCTCTCCGACCCAATATCTGAGCCCTGGACGTCATCACAACATTGATTTACTAAGAGGGAAGTCACGTGATTCTAACATAGATACCTTGAGGGGGAGAGATTCAATCGTGATAGGTGGATGATTAGTTTCCTCACATGGCTCTCAACATTATGACGGAACACTGTCTGAGCCATACCCTGGGCCATTTTCTAAATACTTGGGACATGCCATCGGGTGGGTCATAGTGAAGGCACGTGATTATCATTCGTGTCCAAATGTCTGGGAGAGTCTGGGACATACCATCGAGTAGATCAAGATGGCTTTAGGTATTGTCAATCAATTTAATTTCATACACCACCTCACCCTTATTAACTACACATTCTGGGAAGTACCGAGTAACATGACCAAACTAAGGTTCTTGCTTTACGTCGACTCCTGAATTAATTACACAGTGATTAACGTAGTTTCCCCACCTCTGGATTAAAGAATAGAAAATGTGGATAACCAATGAGTGATTGTTGTCAGGAGAGATGTTCCACTAACTTCCACAACCTGTTGTGTTTTACGATACGTGAGATGTGGTGAAAGTATGTATAATGTTTCATATTATTACTACAACATTTTCGAAAAAAGATAACCCACAAATTGTAGAATTAATTTACTCCAGTGTATGTGTTTTATATATATATATATATATATATATATATATATATATATATATATATATATATATATATATATATATATATATATATATATATATATATATATATATATATATATATATATATATGTATATATGGGAAAAAGCGGAAATCCCCCCAAGCTCTTAAAGATGCCTCCATCGTCAATATTTATAAGAATAAGGATTACCGGTCAGACTGTGGCAACTACTGTGGGATCTCGCTGCTGTCCGAAGCTGGCAAGATTTTTGCCCGAGTCCTCCTAAACAGACTTCTTCCTGAGGCGGAGAACTTCCTCCCAGAATCTCAATGTGACTTTAGACCATCACGTGGCACCACTGACATGAGCTTTGCTGCCGCCAGATACAAGAAAAGTGTGGAGAACAACGTCGTGACCTGTACATGACTTTCATCGACCTAACCACGGCCTTCGACTCGGTCAACAGGGAAGCCCTCTGGTGGACCCTCAGCCGTTTTGGCTGCCCACCAAAATTCATCGCCATTGTGAGGCAACTTCACGATGGCATGAACGGGAGTGTCCTGCACAATGGCACCCAGTCTGAGTTCTTCCCCATCCAAACGGGTGTTAAACAAGGTATGTGTACTGGCACCAACTCTCTTTTCCATTTTCTTGGCTGCCTTCCGAGGAGAGACGCCTGTGACCAACACGACCAGAGGGACAGTGGGGCAATACTGCTGTACTACGAGGTGGGTGGCGTGATGTCTGGAATTTACCGATCCATCCGGGTGCACTTGTCGACGTAATGGGGTGGACGGCGGGTCAAGATGATGGTGGCCGGTTATACTCAGGTTGTAATGATGATGAAAAGGAAGAGGGGGGAGGAGGGTCAAGGAGAGGATGATTAGCATAAGGAGAAAGAGTGGGAAGGAGGTAGGAAGGGAAGATAAAAACAAGGCAGACGAGGCGGGGGGGGAGGGGGAGGGGGGGGGAGGAGTGTGAGGATTGAGGAAGAAAATGAAGATTCATAAGTAAATGATATGAAGATGATTTGGGGACAAGAGGATGCGGGTAGGCCGACAGCAGGAGAGAGAGAGAGAGAGAGAGAGAGAGATCCACCACCACCAGACTGATATAGGAAGACATGTCTTACAAACATCTTAAATGGATAACGAATGTAAGAGTGGGTTTCATAGGGACCATGATGATATAATACACTAAACACAGAAAGTAATGTGACCAGCATTGAATTCGGCCGCTTTTACTTCCCAAACTTTAAGGTTAGGTACCCATTCACAGCTGGGTGGACTGGAGGTACCCCATGTGCGAACCAGTGACCACGAGAACGGGTGATGAGTGCTATATCCGTTCGGCTACCGCTTCACAAAAATTGGTAATATTTGTTCCCAAACCGACTTCAAATGATAAAGAATCCAGGAAGCAACTCACCATAGATAAATTTGGTGTGCGAATAAGAAAGGTGAAGACGAGAAATCATTCGCGTCTCATTACTGTCAGGTTATAGGAACCAAATTATTCAGTGTCCGTGGTCCAGTTTCATGGCAAGACATCTTATAAAAATAAATAAATAGATTATGTATTGGGCGAGGTTCCAGTTTAAGAATTCAGTCGATGACGAGAGCCCCGACATCCACTAAACTCACATAATTATTAAACACACAGATAATCATAGTCCTCAGTGGACGTCTCTGGTGTATAAGCCAATGCGGTCTTTCCGTTACTCCAGGCTGCCCTTGTTAAAATAATCATACTTAATGATTTAATGGATACTGAGGTTTAATTCAGTAAGACTAGGAGACAGCTTTGTAATGTAAAAGGACCTGGGTTTTGCTGAATTAATTAATTGTTGAGATTCTGTAATTGTCAAATATATGTGTAAAACTATTCATTCTTTTATTTTCATTGTTAATATCCTTAGTGCTTCGTCAATAATTTTGTGAGTATCTCATCTGTCAAACTAATTTGTTACAGCGTCAATTTATTACAAGGGAATGTCTAAGGATGAGATATAACGTCAAAGCCATAGGTGAACTGCTGTGTCCGAGTAGTAAGGGCATACGTGCGCACGTTAGTGTGTAAGCTATATTACGATCGCTGCTATCACTACTACTACTACTACTACTACTACGAATAATAATAATACACCCACGAAGGCCAAAACACGTAGACAAACAAACACGTGTACGCGAATAGTATCCCCCAATACAGTGAAGAAGCCTAGAGAGAGAGAGAGAGAGGCGTATCTACGACATACAGTATAATGTTCAAGGTTATTCTCTGTGGCATTTACGAAAAGTCGATGACTGGCTGACGTGGGGTGGGCTGATGACATTAGACTGGCCCCCTGCTGCCTCTACCCCTCACTCACTCGTCCTCACACACACACACACACACACACACAATAATATCTTCACATTTTTGTAAGGTTAAGAAGAAACGTAAGTGTAAGTGTAGGAAAATTTAGAAAGAAAATAAAAGAAAGGAAAATGAGAGAGAGAGAGGGGGGCAGGCCTTCCCCAGACTATTGTTAACAGCTGTATTCACCATACACTCACCTCCTCACCATACACTCACCTCCTCACCATACACTCACCACCTCACTATACACTCACCACCTCACTATACACTCACCTCACAATACACTCACCACCTCACAATACACTCACCTCACAATACACTCACCTCACTATACACTCACCTCTTCACTATACACTCACCACATCATACACTCACCACTTCACTATGCACTCCCGTCCAGCCAGACTCATCAGGGTGCTACTTGGTTGGCGACACAAACTAGAAAGAGCCGGAATGAACTGCCCGCTTGGCCAGGCAACAGAGGTCAGGACTGGATTGATCAGATGAGAGCTTAAAAATGTAAAGTCATTATTAACTACGATGGTTGAACCCCTGTAATAACAATGACTTAATCCCTGCGATGATTTAGTTGATCGGTCGCTATTGGGACGTAAGGCAACTGATGAGAGGAACACGTAGGAGGGACATAATTACACCAAGGAACATTTCACTAGTCAATCGCCGCCAAACTTATCACCTAAAGGAAATCCTACATTAATCTTTCTCGGTTATAATATTAAATATTGTGTTAGGTTTGGCTCGCTTGGTTAACATCCTGGAGCAAACACGCGGGAAGTACTGGGGGAACACGAGCATACTCCTACCTTCTCCCCCCCCCCTCCATTCCCAACACACACACACACACACACATGCTTTATCTAACCCGATGACTCAACACCCAAACTTTACCTGGGGTTAGATTAGGCTAGCATAAGGGTGGTTAATCTTAAGTTGATATAATGTGGGGGCAAATCTTCAAGTGATCCCGACTGCCTTATGTAAGGGGTCCGATATCTTTCGAACTGAACAATCCACACGCAGGGCTACCAATGCGAGGTATATCTCATGGGCCTTTATCAAAAACCTTCATTCGTGGTATTATTTTGTTTCGTACAAGAATTTTACAGTACTACTATACGTGTCTTACACGTGTAGTGCTCTTACCTATCACACGCATGTTGTCATTAGAGTATTGCAATCGGTGACATTTTATATACTAATACTACACTGAAATTAATTAATTAACCCCAATTAACGTATATTTTGGAGAATAATACTATGACAGTAAATTTACTACGCATATTAAACTATACACTCGACAGATTATTCTCAATTACGGACCTACGTAATTACCCTATATTACTGTGTAAAATAAATTTGCCTAGAAACAATATGGATGTAAAATTACCCTGTACTTACCTGGCCGTTCGCTGCGAGGGACGCGCTTGACATCTCTCCTGTGATTACCTAGACGTCCACGTTACCTACGCCACACGTCGATGATGTCAACACATACCTGTGTTGTAAGAGTACTGTTTTAACTTATATCTGGACTCTGTCTATCAAGGAAGAGTTGTATATTTACATCACAAATGATTTGTAAATACACACGTAGTGGGCTGCTATACCAAAGCAAACATAAATCTCCATAACACTAGATGCTCTAATTGTTATTGCTCGCTGCCCAGCTGACTTTTGTTTACAAACAAAACGCACACACACAAACACACCATCAACCTCCTTCCTCGCACAGACGTGAGGTAAGAGTGTATTAAGGTAATGCAGTAGAATGTAAACAGATGGGAGACGGCGCCGGGAATTCAACTGGTGACCGACAGAAAAACTCCTGGGAGAGTGGCGCCTGGGAGAGTGGAGCCTGGGAGAGTGGAGGCGGGTAAGTGGAACTCACTGACTATCCCGCCTCGATCGGTGCCACCTAAATCAATAGTGACAGTTGCTACTCACATAAGGACCACCCACTACTTGTTGACTTGTGTGTGTACCTGTCCATGGCGTGTGTACCTGTCCATGGTGTGTGTACCTGTCCATGGTGTGTGTACCTGTCCATGGTGTGTGTACCTGTCCATGGTGTGTGTGTACCTGTCCATGGTGTGTGTGTACCTGTCCATGGTGTGTGTACCTGTCCATGGTGTGTGTGTACCTGTCCATGGTCCGTGTGTACCTGTCCATGGCGTGTGTGTCCATACCTGTCCATGCGTGTGTACCTGTCCATACCTGTCCATGGTGTGTGTACCTGTCCATGGCGTGTGTACCTGTCCATGGCGTGTGTACCTGTCCATGGCGTGTGTACCTGTCCATGGCGTGTGTACCTGTCCATGGTGTGTGTACCTGTCCATGGCGTGTGTACCTGTCCATGGCGTGTGTACCTGTCCATGGTGTGTGTACCTGTCCATGGTGTGTGTACCTATCCAAGTGAACAAGGACTGCGGTAAAGAACACTTGTAGTTATCCAGGTGTTGCCAGGGCATCCCTATTAACCTCCTCGCACGCAATACGTCCAGGCTGTTGGTTCCCCCTTTTGTGACCTTATTACGTACAGTAGCTACAACTCCTTCAATATTGCTCTAATTAATTATAAACAAATAAACCTTAACGAAAGAAAGGGTTTTCGCATATGCCGCATCTAATGAGCGCTATCAGAACGAGTTTCCATGGCTGGTTTAGATTTTGAATTTGACGAAAAAAGCAGATTTCGAAAGATCGTTAGATTCACATTATGTTTATCTATCTATCTATCTATCTATCTATCTATCTATCTATCTATCTATTACTAATCAGCGGGAACCACCCAGTAAGGTACGGTAACTACCATTATTGTAGTTGGTGAAGTAATTCGTCCACATTTTCCACGTAAGGTTTTTTGAGTTAAAGGTTTAATTAATTTGTAAAGTATTATATTATTCTTAGTAATTAGTATCATATTATTGTTAGTAATATTAAAGTATTTTTTATGATATAATTGAATA
Organism: Homarus americanus; assembly: GCF_018991925.1. Taxonomy (NCBI): domain Eukaryota; kingdom Metazoa; phylum Arthropoda; class Malacostraca; order Decapoda; family Nephropidae; genus Homarus; species Homarus americanus. Next base: position 477,602 of record NW_024735442.1, on the reverse strand, counting down.
AATCAGTAATGTTGGCAGCCCTGATTGGTCAACACAAGGCTGTTTCCCAAACTGAAAGATTTGGATTATAGTATTGTATTCGTCTTTCTATTTTTCCGTTAAGTTTTCCTTGTTGTTGCTTTTCTATATTGCGATATAAATCAATTTACATTAAAATTTGTATTAAAATTTTTATATACGATAAAGGTTGGATGTATTTTGTTATAATTCCTCATTTGATATTTTTTTTGGCAGGAGGACGGACTAGCGAGGTGATTGGTAACTTGGACCGAGGTAAACAGTGCACGTCGGGACACAGGGCGGGGAGGTGCTGCCGGTCGTTTCTCTTATCTGACCGACTCGGTTCTTTAAATGTATGGTAAGTTTTTATTTGTAGTTTATTTCGGTGGTTAAATTTATACTTGTGTAAACTTCGATATATTAAGGCCATTAGTTTGTTGATTTTGTACTAAATGGGGTTTATTTTAAAAGGACTTGTAAAAAATATTGTAGATCCTCAAGCAGCGGTCGTTAATGCTCGTAATGACATTGACTAGTTATTATAGAGAATAATTTACTATTTTTGGCTTGTATTTAAATTAATATGGTTTAGTTTTGGTCACCGTAAAGACTTTGTAAATATTTAAGTAACGTTTTATTTAATTTACGATCATACTTGTTAATATTAAGCTGTTTTCATTTCCTTACAGATGATGGATCCAATTGGTTGTTACTGCTGTTAAAGGCCAGTTTGCTGCATCAGTGGTCGTCAGCGTGGGTAGTACAGCACCTCGTCAGCGTGGATAGTACAGCACCTTCTTATTTACTGGGGTTAGTAAGTTTGCTGTATACGTAAAGTCTGCTTTACTTAACTTTGCCACTGGGGTCTAGAGGCGGTCGATCGCATCTGGACATTGTTGGCAAGTATTGGGCATGTAATGGCTCTGTTACACCCTGTTGGCAAGTACTGGGAATGTACCGTTACACAGTTGGCAAGTACTGGGGATGTACTGTCTGTTACACCCTGTTGGCACGTACTGGGAATGTACTAGCTCTTACTGTTGACCAGTACTGTACATGTACTGGCTGTTACTGTTCTGTAGTCACTAAACAGCTCACACTCGGTGCCGTCACAAGAGATTGTTCCAACAGTTCACAACTGGCTACAAAAAAAAAGAGCCTTAAAGTTTTCTGGACTTGTGGCATCAACCATAAGCTGTGGCCTCTGGTGGAGCGGGCGTCTGCTAGTTACGAACACTAGACTAAGTAATGCCCTGTTACATGATTATAAACTTGTATTAAGTCATCCCTTGCCTGCCTATAGACTGGACTATGGCATAAACTAATTGGCTTTCCCTTACACAATATGGCAATCACTCGCGGTACTGTTATTATTCATACGCGTCATCTGTTTCAATTTAGGACTTGTATGTCATTTTCCAGTCATTGGGGAACGTTTTGCTTGTTTATGCATCTACAACACGATTTAATGAGCTCGGGAAGCTCATTGCACATCTATTCAACACTTAAAGCTCCCCATCAGGGCGCTTATTTACCTTTATGGTATTATTGCAGTTTGGACCAATATTCGGAACTGTTTTAACCATCACCCTTTACATCTCCTTATTTGAAGTATTTATATAGATATCAATCTGGGGGCAAAGAATGTTAGAAATGAATGAGTTTTCCATACTTTTGGGGGATAACTCGCGGTTACTTCCCCCAGAATTAAAGGTCAAATTAGATTAAATCACACCAAAATAGACAGGATAAACGGTCATTTTTAGTCGTGCACCGGTCTTTCGATCGCTGTTATTAATGTTTTTCTTAATGTTTAGACAGTTCTCTTATTTTTCTTCTATATTTCAGCCGGATATTAAGGATAATATATCTAATTTTTCAATGTTACAATTCCTCAAGACGCAAATGTTGCCAGGATTTGTTTACATCTGGCACCGATCTTTCTTTTGATATTATAAATATTTTTCATATGGTATTTAACGAAATTCGAACGAATTTTGTATTCATTTCCGCCGGAAATCACTAGTTTCTTATCCCCCCCTAATCTTAACGGAAGTTTATTTTTCTCATTAAACCCCAAATGAATTATCAACCAACAAAACCTACCCCCACCCCACCCCCATATTTTGGAAAAAACTATTGACCAATAAGAAGTCTCTCATCCCTATAGCCGCCCCCGCACATGGGTGGTAGACGCTAAGA
>NW_024735442.1:460000-475300 GCF_018991925.1 Homarus americanus | reverse complement strand
TCCATTTGCTTCATTCGGACAAAGTGTTATATAACACAATGAACACAACACAATCCGTCAGGTCAGGATCTTGGATATTTCGTAAAATAAAATATAATATTGGTTCAAATTAAGGATCCTTGATGTCTCAACGAACTGCTGACGCACCTTCCCTAAAACTCGAAAGGTGTTATTTTGGTGAGTATCAGAATCCCGTGTGTATATGCAAATTGACATATATAAAAATATATAAATATGAAATGTGCAATAATATTGGATTGGAATTTGAGATTAGAATAGAGGTGAGTTGGGGACTGAGCCAGGTTTAGTTAGAGATCAGGTTGAGGTGAGGCAGGTTGAGAATTCAACAGGTTGAGTGGAGACAGAATCAGGCTGAGCTCAAAGTTGGGATCGGGTTGAAGTGGATTGGGTTGAAGGCCAGGTTGGTTCAGCTGGATTGAGGTGAGAGTTGAGCTCGACATGTGGTTGAGGTCGGGTTTGCTGAGGTTGAGACCAAGTTAGGGATGAGTTTTAAGATAGGTTAGGACAGGATTAGGATGAAAGCTAGGATAGAGTTAAAGTTGGGGTTAGCTGGATTAGATGGGGATGGATGGGTTAGATGGGTTTAAGTTAGGATTACCTTCACTTAAACTAGGATAAACTAGATAGAATTACAGATTAGTTGAGTTGAGTTAATCATTCAAACATGATATAATAACATTTGAGTCAACTATAAAACAGCCCTACTCACTAAAATATAATTAATCTTATAAAATATTCGGCTTTATCAAGAAGAATTATCCTCTCTGCAACTTTGTTGGACTCTATTATGCAGGTGAATTAATTTTATCATAATATGATAAAATTTCAATTGATTTATATTTATTTTCGCTACCAATACAAGTCAGGATAGTAGTAGAGGTTGTGAGTGGTAAAATAGTAGGAGTGGAAAAGCCAATCAGAGGCAGCTTGGCCACAGAACTCTGTCCAACGCCCACTGAGCCCTCACTGAGCATAAATAACTCAGAATGCAGCAATCAAGTGGAAACCAACGAATTAAACAAGATTCGACGGTCCATTACGACAGAACGGCGGCACAGAGATAAACTGCAGCAACAACTGTTGCAGCAATTGCCAGAAAACTTGAAAAAAATCTCGCGCAGGAGGTGGGCGCCTCAAACTGGCTAACAACGTTACCGATAAGGGCAAGAAATTCACATGCAGTAGTGCCATTGCTCTAAGGTACGAGTAGGTTCAATAGAAGGTTGTGGCTCATCCAACGACATCGACCACGCCATGGTATGTATGGACTTTGTATCCACAGAGGCATGAAGGGACCTCACGGCAAATCTCTACTGATCTGCCGACGTCATGGTGGAACCCGCCCTCCTCCCATTGGACGGTGAGCTCCGTCACACGGACTTCAAACACATCCAACAAGGCCCGTGGGGACGTCAGTCTCGAGGGATTCTGGACGCGGGACAGCAGCTTCTTTGGCATAAGTTTTCGATCCCTTGCCGCATGTCACAGTAACCTAGCTCAATGCTGCACAGGAGGAACAGAACGACAAGATAAGGGCATACGGGGAGAGAATTCAGAACGTTGATCAAGGCAACTTCATCCTCTGATTCACAACCTCTGGTGGGATGGGACCCAAGTGCAGAAGCTTCTACGCCGACTCTCGGAGTGTTATCTGTACAAGACAGCAGCCCAGTAGTTATGTTACAGCCTGAGTGAGATGTCGAGCCCCTTCTCTCCTTGGTCTGCTCTCTGCCTCAGGGGAACGATATCATCGGCCCCAAAGCAAATAACAGTCGCAGACATCGACTTTGAGGCAACAGTCACTGAATGCCTTATAGATCTGCTGCTCAACTAACTCAACACAGCTGGGGTAGCTACTGATGTATTAGATAGTTAATTTTAAGGTAATAAAATGGCGGCGAAGGTGTGGCTATAGAGGATGGAGGCCATGTATAAAAAAAAAAGAATAAAAAGGAGTAATAGGTAGTGGTAGAAGGAGTAGAAGGAGGACGAAGAGGAGTAGTAGGAAGAGAAGAGACGAGGAGGAGAAGAGAAGGAGACGAGGAGTAGGAGTAGTGGTAGAGGAGGAGGACGAGGAGAAGAGATAGAACCATTTAAACCCACAACTGAGGGGAGGGAGGGGAGGTCTTTTTTGTCTGTGGGGCATAATGGCCCACACATTACATTACCGATATTCACAGAAGACCATTATGCCAGACAACCGCCTCTCTCTCCTCCTCCTCTCCTGATGCTCATTTGGTCGCACAATGTGTGTGTAGATGTCTTAAGGAGGAGATTGTCTATGTGAAGATGTCTAATTGTAGGGATGGCTATAAGTGTGGAGATGTCTTAATGAAGGTTTGCAGCATATCTAAGCTAAGGTCATGATGTCTAAGCAATGAGAAATTTTCATATTACGAAAAAGTTAACGCGGGGAAAATGTCCGAATAGGAAGGAAGATGTCTGAACCATGATTTTTTTTTCTAAATTGAGGAAAATCATGTTTACAATACGGTTAAATCTTCCCACTACCCCGGAATATGTATGAATTAAGGTGGAATTTTGTATTTACAAGGAGAACTTCAAAAGCCACGGTTTTAAGCTAAGTCACTTGTTTACGTTGAATGAATGTTTTATGGACGTTCAGACCTGTGTGTGTGTGTGTGTGTGTGTGTGTGTGTGTGTGTGTGTGTGTGTGTGACCAGAACGACATTCACTCTAAGGACAATAAGCGGTACCAAATCGAGGCCACAAGAATGGGGTGTTTAAACTAAGAAAAAGGTATTCTAGCCGCAGGGAGTATGTCTAAACCACGGGAAGTATGTCTAAACCACGATTATGTCTAAACCACGGGAATTATGTCTAAACCACGGAATTATGTCTAAACCACGGGAAGTATGTCTAAACCACGGAGATGTGTCTAAACAACGGAAGCATGTCTAAACCACGGAATTATGTCTAAACCACGGAATTATGTTCTAAACCACGGAATTATGTCTAAACCACGGAATATGTCTAAACCACGGAAGTATGTCCAAACCACGGGAAGTATGTTTAAACCACGGGAATTATGTCTAAACCACGGAAGATATGTTTAAACCACGGAAGTATGTCTAAACCACGGAAGTATGTTCAAACCACGGAATTATGTCTAAACCACGGAAATATGTTTAAACCACGGGAAGTATGTCTAAACCACGGAATTATGTCTAAACCACAGGAAATATGTTTAAAACCACGGAAATATGTCTAAACCACGGAAGTATGTCTAAACCACGGAAGTATGTCCAAACCACGGAAATATGTCTAAACCACGGGAAGTATGTTTAAAACCACGGGAATTATGTCTAAACCACGGATGTGTCTAAACCACGGAAATATATCTAAACCACGGATTTTGTCACCGACGGGCAATATGTCTAAACCAAATAAGTCGCTCAAAAACTTTTACAATAATTATGTTAGGCAATAATGACACAATGGACGAAGGATTTTGACAACCCTACCGAGATAACAGGAGTCGTGGCGTGAAGGTAGTTTATTGAGTGACTACTGTACATGTTAGAGCCTGTACTGTACATGTTAGAGCCTGTACTGTACATGTTAGAGCCTGTACTGTACATGTTAGAGCCTGTACTGTACATGTTAGAGCCTGTACTGTACATGTTAGAGCCTGTACTGTACATGTTAGAGCCTGTACTGTACATGTTAGAGCTCTTGTACTGTACATGTTAGAGCCTGTACTGTACATGTTAGAGCCTGTACTGTACATGTTAGAGCCTGTACTGTACATGATAGAGCCTGTACTGTACATACCCAAAGAGGATAGTCACTAAGAATTTTTTTATTATTTTTTTTCGGATCACCGATATTTACTCCCCAATATTCATGTTTCCTTCCTAGGGGACAGATCAGCATACGATCCTCTAGTGATTCTGACCCACTGAACTGTTGTTGTTTGTAGTGACGAAGGAAGTTAAGTCCTGAGAGGGGAGAATGACTAAGATGAACAGGTGTGGCTGGGAGGGTGTTGGTGATACAGGTGTGATGGTGTTATGATACAGGTGTGGTTGGGGTGGTGTTGGCTGAGGTATTGATACAGGTGTGGTTGAGGTGGTGTTGGTGATACAGGTGTGGTTGGGGTGGTGCTGGATACAGGTGTGGCTGAGATAAGGCAGGTGTGGCCATGACAGTGTACCTGAGATAGAATGTTCATCAGGAAACGTTTTATTTTATTATGATATCGTCGCGAGAGATAAACAGCCGGAGACTAAGATGTTGTCATGGCGATGGTTGACGCTCACGCTTGGTGGTGACAAATGAAATAATAAAATTATATTTTTCTGTTTTGTTTATTTTGTCTCTGCCTCAGTTTTTGTTATGTTTTGTATTATATTATTTTACTATTATTTGACTATTTACTATTTTATTCAGTAACTGTTCTTCGAGTCGGCTATGAAAACTTCCCTATGGTATTATTCTTCCTGTTTTTCAGAATTATCCATGTAATTAGGAATATCTATCTATTTAGTTATTTATAATTTTTTGACAACTGGTTGAATGTCAGACCTGTAACCCTCTCTCCCGTGCTGCCCTGTGACAATAGCGGCCATTCAAGCACTGACCCCTCACAACACTGTATATTCCTGGCAGTAATAAACCCTGACCCTCTGACCAGCTATCCCTCCCCCCTGATCCCCCTTCTGTCCCCCTGGTTCACACGCACGTTCACATACTATAGTCAGAAGCATAAGTACGTGGACACATTTGATTATACAGTACAGGTACACGCACAGTGAGGCATAAGTGTGTCTTGTTTGTTCAGCATCTTTGTTGGTCCGTCTGGGTCCGTCTCCGCACTTACCGCTCCCACAGTTTTGGACTTTCCCATAGTCAGATTTTGCATGTAGGGTGATAGTCTCTCCCCCCCCCACCTCCCAGAGTGATTCTATGGGGTAGTGACAACAAAAAAGCTGTTGTATTGTCGGGAGAAAAACTGCGCCATACACACGCCAGTCCTCATCAGCTGTCATGTTGGGTGCGCAATTGGCACGGCTGAGAGAAGTGGGAGCTACGATACCCCAAACTGAACAGCATTGACACCGGGTTGGGATTGATCGCGGGTTGGGAATGACGGCGGGATGGGATTCATAACGTGTTGGAGTCACTCTACTATAAGGTGGCTTGAAAATACTTTGTTAGACAGGTACTAGTGCTACTATGTTAACAGGTATATTAAAATGCTGTATTCCACCTGGTCATTTACACGCGGTACAGTAAACACACAGTGCGGCGGCCCAGCAGTTACAGCTCTCGCCTCCTGTCCTAAGGGTTCCTGGCCTGGGCACAAGCTAGCTATGGGCGTCTAACTTTATGTTTGGGAAAGTGAAGATGGTCGTATGCAGTGCCGGTTATGTTTCCTACTTGTGGTATCGAAAAAGGGATTTGTCTACTACAGTGTAATTCCTTAACCGGCCTGCATGCCTCTGGGACCACTTCCCCACACACAGCGCCACACTGGTGACTAAAGGTTTTGATGAGGATAACGTGAAGGATAAATGAGACAGTCCCAGTGCTGTTTATTATGACTGTCAGTTTAGTTCCTTAGACCAATTGAAGCAGTCAGGGGTGTTCTCACGCCAAGGGAGAGAGCGAGGAGGAGGAAAGGGTGAGGTCAAGGAGTGAACGATGGAGAGAGAGAAGCGAGGAGGAGGGAAGGGGTGAAGTCAAGGGAGTGAACGAGGGGAGAGAGAGAGAGAGAGCGAGGAGGAGGGAAGGGGGTGAGGTCAAGGGAGTGAACGAGGGAGAGAGAGAGAGCGAGGAGGAGGAAGGGTGAGGTCAAGGAGGAATGAGGGAGAGAGAGAGAGAGAGCGAGGAGGAGGGAAGGGAGTCAAGGGAGGAACGAGGAGAGAGAGAGAGAGAGGAGGAGGAAGGTGAGGTCAAGGGAGTGAACGAGGGAGAGAGAGAAGGAGGAGGAGGGAAGGGGTGAGGTCAAGGGGAAGAGGGAGAGAGAGAGAGCGAGGAGGGAAGGGTGAGGTCAAGGAGGAACGAGGGAGAGAGAGAGAGCGAGAGGAGGGAAGGGGTGAGGACAAGGAGGAATGAGGGAGAGAGAGAGAGAGAGCGAGGAGGAGGGAAGGGGTGAGGTCAAGGGAGTGAACGAGGGAGAGAGAGAGAGAGCGAGGAGGAGGGAAGGGGTGAGGTCAAGGAGTGAGCGAGGGAGAGAGAGAGAGAGAGCGAGGAGGAGGGAAGGGGTGAGGTCAAGGAGGAACGAGGGAGAGAGAGAGGCGAGGGGAGGAAGGGGTGAGGTCAAGGGAGGAACGAGGGAGAGAGAGAGAGCGAGGAGGAGGGAAGGGGGAGGTCAAGGAGGAACAGGGAGAGAGAGAGAGAGAGCGAGGAGGAGGGAAGGGGCGAAGTCAAGGGAGTGAACGAGGGAGAGAGAGAGAGAGAGCGAGGAGGAGGGAAGGGGCGAAGTCAAGGGAGTGAACGAGGGAGAGAGAGAGAGAGAGAGAGCGAAAATTTACAGTACGAATATATTTTTTTTACCACCTCCCAAGATTGACTCAGAATTTGCCAAGAAAACAAATTTGATCAGTAATTAGTCATTAGCTGCGAAAAACCACACGTGCAAAATAACAACACCCTCTCACACGCTATGAAGTATCCACCAGTCAGTTCGGAAGAGGCGGTGTTTGGGTTGAATCGAAACAAACAAAATATATCACATTATATAAAACACATTAGAAAAAATAAACCCAGGTTGGTCGAAAAGTCCCTGTTCACCTGTAATGATTAACTACACAGTGTTTAGTTGTTCCTTGTTATATCTATCTATCTACCTATCTAACTATCTATCTATCTATCTATCTATCTATCTACCTATCTAACTATCTATCTATCTATCTATCTATCTATCTATCTATCTATCTATCTATCTACGACCATAAAACAGTTACATAACAATCATACAGGCAGTATATTTTTTTTCACCATCAAAACATATCTATCTTACCTGTAATCTAACCAGCTCTACCTTTAGTAACAACAACCTGACCATACCTGTGAGCCTAACGATAACCCATAACCCAACCAGTCCTCGTGAACACTGACACTACCTGGTACAGTACAGCACTCAATCAAAAGGGTTTAATTGACACACACACACACACACACACACACACACACACACACACACACAGGGTATTAAAAACAGAGTGTTCATGGCGATAACAAAAGGAGATGACGTTCATTAGTGTAGTGTCTCTCTCTCTCTCTCTCTCTCTCTCTCTCTCTCTCTCTCTCTCTCTCTCTCTCTCTCCATTCTTATACGTGTTTGTGTGTGTGTCTTTTCCTTCTTTGTCATATCTCTCTTCTCATTATCCTCCCCTTCTCTTCCTCTCTACCATCATTATCTTCAGGTGTCTTCTACATCTGCTTGTTTATTTCCTCTATGTGTCTGTCTCTTCCCTCTCTCTATCTCTCTCCCAGCCTTTATCTTTGTCTACATATCTTCCTGTTCTCTTTGTTTTTCAACCGTTGTCTCCTTCCTTCCTCTCTCCCTCCCTCCTACCTCGTTCTCTCCCTTTGTTTCTTTCAACCGTTCTCTCTCCCTCTTCTTATGCCTCTCTCCTTCTCTTCATTCTTCTTTAGCTTTTGTTTGTTTTCTCTCTGTCTCTCCTTTATCTTACCTTCATCTCTATCGTTATCTTTATCACTTTATTTTTACCATTGATATTTAGTCGCCTTTTTTTTTTTTTATTCCATTTGTCTGCATTCTCCTGTTTCCTATTCTCCATTCTTTCCTCCTCTCTCTTTCATCTCACCAGCTTAATATTCTCATTCATCACTCTCCCTCCTTTCAGTCCTCCAACCATCTTCTCCTCCAATTTCTCCCATCTGTCACCTCCCCCACAGTAATAATTATCCTTTCTGTTTAACCATACTCAATCATGTTCTACCTTCCAATCACCTCCTCCCTCATTCCTCTATTTACTTTTTCTTATCAAGATCTTCTCCCTTTTCTCCCTTGATAGTCCACCACTAATGATCTCTCCCTTGACCAAAGGTGGGTGAGGGTTGTGGGTGAGGGTTGTGGGTGAGGGTTGTGGGTGAGGGTTGTGGGTGAGGGTTGTGGGTGAGGGTTGTGGGTGAGGGTTGTGGGTGAGGTTTGTGTAGGGTGAAACACAGTGGGAGAGGGTGGACCAGGGAGGGTGAGAATGGAACACTGCGGGTGAAGGTGGAATGGTAGATGAGGGTGATGCAGGATGGAACAGGGTGAAAAGAGGGTAGGGCAGGGTGGGTGAGGTTGGATGAGTGTGGAGCAGGGTGGATGAAGGTGGAACAGGTTGGGTGAGGGTGGAGCAGGTTGGTGCAGGGTGGGTGAGGGTGGAAGAAGGTGGGTGAGGGTGGAACAGGGTGGGTGAGGGTGGAGCAGGGTGGTTGGCTGGCCTGGCGGGCGGGCGGACGGCTGCGAGAGGAACAACTGGGAGTATCAGGTTACAGCGCACGCCCGCAGCTCATACGTTCAATACCTGCTGTCAGTCACGCTGTAACAAAAGCCTTCGTCAGCTATTGTCAGCCTTAGTCAGCCAGGGTGTATGAGGGAGTCTAAGGGAGGCCCCTGGTCGTTTATACACCCGGGATTATACACACATACACAGGCAGACATCATTTTCACCAACGATATGAACACTCAAGGGGGACAAGTTTAACCAAGTAGGATTTGTTTTCGTTCGTCATAAAAAAGACGACTTGGCTTTTGGGGGATCCGATGCTCTCTTTCTGGGGGTACTGAGAAGAGCATCCAGTCGCATTATCGAGGTCTTGAGAGGGTGTATGGGTGGTGCTTTTTTTTGTGTATGTGTGTGTGTGTGTCTGTATGTGTGTGTGTGTTTGAAAGTTGCTGGCACAATAACAGATAAGGTAATGGAGCATGGGATTTGAGGGGTTGTGTTGAGAAATGTAATTACTTGTAATTACTACGTTGCCAGGAGATGTGTGTGTGTGTGTGTGTGTGTGTGTGTGTGTGTGTGTGTGTGTGTGTGTGTGTGTAAAGCCACATCTGGGTAAGTTTATGTCAGTTGTGTGTCTAGGGCCGTAAGACTCACGTTTATCTGTACTTAAGATAGCAAGAACAAGCTGCAGAAGCTTCATTGTCTAATGTTACTGTTGTCTTATCGCTTGACTGACACCTACCTCATTGTTGCATACGGATCAGGAACACCTTTATACGATTATCTCTCTTGCCTTTTCTTACAATACACACACACACCGTCGACGTGAGAACCAAGACGTTACTTTACAATTAGCATTAACCAACTCAGTGTATTTCTCCTCGCTGACACGTGATCAAGGGCCTTTAAATCCCATGAGCTCCGTGTATAAATCCCTCGGTAATCTCCCTGCTGAGGCCAGAAAATACCTTACCATTCTCTCTTGTTGCCCTAAATCCTAACAAGCACCTTACCCACTTTTGGGAGGGGGGGCCACCGTGGAAATCCTTGTCCCTTCCCCAAATTACTGCGTTTTTCTGTGTCTCGACCAGCTGTCCTGTCTGTCCCAGGCAGGAGGGTAGGGGTGGAGGGAAGGAGGGAGAGGGGAAGGACGGTGTGGGAGGTGAGAGAAGGGGCTAGTAAGGGTGTGGGGGGAGAGGAGGAGAAGAGGAGAAAGAAAGGCAAGAGTGCTGGCACTTGAAGGAGAGAGAGAGAGAGAGAGAGAGAGAGAGAGAGAGAGAGAGAGAGAGAGAGAGAGAGAGAGAGAGAGAGAGAGAGAGAGAGAGAGAGAGAGAGAGAGAGAGAGAGATGAATGTGGTGATGCGTCAGTCAAGAAGGAGGAGGAAGAGAAGATAAAGGTTAAAAGGAAAGATGGATGGAGATAGTAAGAAGACGGGGAGATAGCGGTAGAGAATGAGAGAGACAAGTGTACAGAGAAAGACAGAGGAAAAAAACTTTCGAGTTACAGAATAAGACAGATAATACCTCCCCTTCTCTCTAAGCAACAACACGCCACCACACAGTATCACCACACCACCACACACCACCACCACACCACACACCACACCATCACCACACAGCACCACCACACAGCACCCCGCCATCACACTGTAACAAACTATACACAGCGCCATCATAATTAAGAATCACAGCACTACAAAGTTATTCTTGCTTGATTCGACTTACTGTTTGTCATTGTAAATTCTATCTATCTATCTATCTATCTATCTATCTATCTATCTATCTATCTATCTATCCTGAGGAGTTATTATTTCTGATGTTTCATAGAGTAAATATTTAAATAATTACCAGTGCTCTTTTGTTATGTATACCCCACTGGTGTGTGTGTGTGTGTGTGTGTGTGTGTGTGTGTGTGTGTGTGTGTGTGTGTGTGTGTGTGTGTGTGTGTGTGTGTGTGTGTGTTGTGTGTGTGTGTGTGTTGGTTAGCAGAGCACCAATAGCTTACCAGGGAGGGCAGCTTATTGTCATTTGGGAATTTTCGGGTCGAGTACATTTGTTGTCACTCCTGTAAAACGGACACTACCTCTGGTTTTTGCTGTAATACATATTTGTGGTAGCTGTAACAGGTTTAACTCAACTTATTCTTAAAATTTCTAAATTATTTTACTCTGGTAGGATTTAAGACCTGACATACCAAAGAACAACAGTAAGGTCCAAGGTTAGGTTAGGTTAGGTTAGGTTAAGTTAGGTTAAGTTAGTTTTCGGGTGGTTAAGCTTCGGGTAACCCTTCCGTTCTTCTCACCCCCTTCCCACCCTGTTACCTTATGAAATTTCCTTGTTTATTTTCTTTGATTTTGATAATAACGACGATTTTCTACCTGCCGTAATCTGATATTGACCGGGATTGTCTACTTAATTCACTCATATCTTCTTTAATTCTAGAAATGACGAGGAGTTTTAAATGTTGTACAAAAAGTGATGTCTTACCTTAACCTTACCCTTACCCTTGTCCTTATCCTTAGCTTTAACCTTAACCTTAACCTTAACTTAACTTTAACCTCAAGCTTAACCTTAACCATAACTTTAACCTTAACCATTACCTTACCCTTAACCTTACCCTTAACCTTAACCTTACCCTTAACCTCAACCTTACCCTTACCCTTACCCTTACCCTTAACCTCACCCTTACCCTTACCCTTACCCTTACCCTTAACCTCACCCTTACCCTTAACCTTGCTAGTACAGTCAAGATTCCAGTAAGTACTTAAGGCTGTGTTGTGACGCGCCAGTCAGTTAGGTCCATGTGACTTGTTTGTTCGTATTGATTTTATTTTTTGTAATGTTTCTCTGTCTTAATATTTTGTGTAATGTGTTAGCGATAATTAATGTTTCATCCGACTCTTATAACGGGTTCATAATGTATACTTGTGTTTTGTAATATACATTGGGGTGGACTTTAACATGTATTAGCGTGTATTGGAGTGGACGTTGGCATATATTTTGGGATATATATTTTTACTATATAATTCTGTTACAGTAAGAATCTTGTAAGTGGCTTTGTAAACTTCCTGTGACTAAGAGCATGTCCTATCTGGCTTCTTTTGGCTTGACCTAAATAATCGGAACGTTATTCTCCGGCTTTGCTAATTAATTAATACACCTGTCTTGGGTTTTCCGGCTTCCGTGACTTTGGCTCTGTGCTTGAACCAGCCAAAAAGTATATTAAGGGGCTCTGACTCCTTGGCAAGCTGCTAGTGCTCTCAAAACGTGTACAGCGGTATGCGATAATCGGCTTATCCTCTTTTTATCTCCTTCACTGTCTGTCTGAATTTGTCTTTCTGTCACTTTCTTTCCTCCATATATAACTTGAAAGAGCCTGATTCTATCGCATGCCCTGCCATTGTCCGGGAGATAAATGTACTTTTGCGACTCTGTATGTTACAACAGCGGCTTTGATATCTTGAAGACTCTCTGTGTGTGTGTGTGTGTGTGTGTGTGTGTGTGTGTGTGTGTGTGTGTGTGTGTGTGTGAAAGGATGCTGGCTTGAGGCGTAAGGACTAGGATTTTGCTGTCATACCCCAGGGTGGCTCCTCCTACACACCAGGACGTAGACTAATCACTTCCCCCTTTTGATCTTCGTCTTATCTGGGGATCAACACATAAAGGTCGCCAGGAATTAATTGTAAGGTGGACTGGTCGCTGAGCAATGCCGTGAGTGTTGGGTGAAAAAAGTTCTTTCACTGGAGGAATGAGTTAGTGAGTGAGCGAGTGAATGAATAGGGAAGTAAGTAAGTCAGTCAGTCAGTCAATCAGTCAGTCAGTCAGTCATTCAGCCAGCTAGCCAACTAGTCAAGACTGTTAGTCAAGCGAGTCATATATCATAGGTAATTAATTGTCCTGATCTGAAGTCATGTTTTGGTATTTTAAAGTTAGTCGGTGTTCCTTTCTCTTCTTCCCTACTCTCCCCCCCACCTATGTGTTGCAAATGCAGACCTGAGCATCACGTGAGCTGTGCAGTGCTCCAGGTGGTTGCATGCCTCCACTTTTTATTACTCTAGCTCAAACATTGTGAGAAAGACACCAAAAGCTGCGGTATACAGACTGGCGCTGCAGGAAACACAACCCGGGTATATATACGAGTGTACATAGTAGCTATATTGAACTTCCCTAACCTGGCGGGGAGTCACCTACACAACAAAGTCGTCCTCCGGTGTGTTGTGAGCCAGCGACACAACACGACACCACGCTCCTCTACTGGGTGTTGGCTTACGAACAAGAGTCCCTTTTCTCACTGGTGTTGGTTTACGACACATCACACCCATCCTTTTTGGTGTGAACTTAGGAACACACACTCCTCCTGTTGGGTTAGGTTACGACAAAAGCGAAATCCGTGCCTGCTGTGTATCACTTTCAGTCCAGGCGCGTGTCGTGTTCACCCCCATTCAACTTTATGCGGATACTTCACACATATTAACAAAAAAGACACTGACTCATAAACACGGACCAGTCCTTGTGGAAAACTGATGGTCAAGCTGATGGTCAAGCTGATGGTCAAACTTCTGCAATCGACTAACACCATAAAGGGAGCTTATACATTATTATCTGCTGGTACCGCCGCCAGACACCAATAATGATACTGAATTTGGGAAGGTTCCAGAAGCTATGCTTATAGTTTGCCCCGTCTGCCAGATACCATATGCCTAGTAGCTGTAGTGTCTGCCAGATACACCAACTCTGTACCTGTACTGTACTTCCATCTGTATTGTAATTCTGTACCTGTACCAATCTGTATTGGTACCTGTACCTGTACTGTACTTGTACCTGTACTGTATTGTACTTCTACCTGTACCTGAACTGTACTTCTACCTGTACCTGTACAGTAATTCTGCCTTTACCTGTACTGTACTTCTACCTGTACCTGTACTGTACTGTACTTCTACCTGTACCTGTACTGTAATTCTACCTGTACCTGTACTGTACTGTACTTCTACCTGTACCTGTACTGTAATTCTACCTTTACCTGTACCTGTACTGTACTTCTACCTGCACCTGTACTGTACTTCTACCTGTACTGTACTTCTACCTGTACTGTACTGTACTTCTACCTGCACCTGTACTGTACTTCTACCTGTACCTGTACTTCTACCTGTACCTGTACTGTACTTCTACCTGTACCTGTACTGTTGTTTATGGATTTATGTACTGAATTTAAAAATGGCGCTTGAACGTGTGTGTGTGTGTGTGTGCGTGTGTGTGTGTGAAACAAATTAGGTGAAGCTGAGACGATAAAATAATGGAAGTATTGTACGAGGGTGAACAGATAGGTCTCGCCAGCAGCCATAGCGATGATTGTCTTGATGTATATCCCCCCCCCTCTCTCTCTCTCTCTCATTTAGTCTGTCTTCCCCTCCCTCCATTCCTCCCTCCTCTTCACTACCCCTCCCGGCGTGCGACTGGGTATGACTGTCTGTTTAACAAAGTGGCATGCCCCACCCTGTTTCTCTCCCTTCCTCATTCCCCCTCCCTCACTTCCTCCCTTTCCCCCCGTCCTTCCCCAGGTCAGAGGAGCGTGTTTCAGCTGCCTTTTCGTTGTGTAGATAATGTTAATCCCATTTGAAAACTGGGCCCTTCAGCCTGCCGTCAAGTGGTGAGTGGCCATCGTCCCAAACCCTCGACCCAAAGCCGCGATAAAACGTCCATGTCCACAAAATCTTTCCCTTTTGAGAACTTTCCTCTCACTCCATCTATTAAACAGTGACTAATTCAACATTTGCTGGGATAATATTTATGGTCTTGGGGTTTTTAAAAGCTTGGGAGCAGGTGGAGTGTTGGTGGAGGGGAGGTTGTTGAGGTCTCTGGTGAGTAGTCGGACGAGAGGTTGACTACGAGGGGAGGTCCATCACGGCCCCTCCATTGATGAGGTCCAGGTAAGAGGAGGAGGAACAAGCCAGGTAAGAGGGGGGACAATCCAGGTAACAGGAAAAGGAACAAGCCAGGTAAGAAGAGGAGGAACAAGCCAGGAAAGAAGGAGGAGGAACAAGTAACAGGACAAGAGAGCGAGAAGGAGTAAGATCCAAATAATAATAATAATAATAATAAGGGTTGACACCTAGTATAAAAAATGAGTTAATCAGCTAGTCAATCAGCTAGTCAGGCTATTACTTAGTATTTGTCCATCGTATAGAGCTCTGTCATGCAGGCGTCAAAGTTGGTCATGTGGTATAATTACCCCTGAACCTATAGCATATATTCGAGTCCCTCATTATGTAGCGGAACGATATATACAAGTGTCTTCTTTACCGTCACTTAGTCTTTGTTAAGTAATACGTCAGTCTTATATAACTTAATTCCAAACGAATCACCTGAAGAATCACCACCCGAGCTTATTTTACCTAAAGATGTACAGGAGCACCCTAACCTAACCTAACCCTCCCCCTCAAATAACGTCAGGGTGGTTAATCTTTAGGTGAAATAAGCTATGGTGGAGATTCTTCAGTTGATATTTTTAAACTTACTGAAGTCTTACTATACTTAGAAATATATAACTTTTTGTTGTTACTTTACGTCTTTCTTGTGGGATTATTTTTCTGGGGATGTGTTGGTTGTTAGGTTTGCCTCTGTCTACCCAGCAGTAATTGGGAACCTGGATGTTAATCGATTTGTGGATAGTGTTTCGGGGCAATGGTTAGCCAGTGCAGTTGGCGAGTTGTCCGGTCTTCTCGGATTATTCCTTGACACTGGGTCATGCAACTCGTTAACTCAGGGTGTGGTTGTTGTGTTGGCGACAGCTTCTACACCTTAAACAAAATAACGCCTTGGTGGCCCAAGGGCCGGCCATCCTCGTTACCGA
>NW_024735442.1:442500-457500 GCF_018991925.1 Homarus americanus | reverse complement strand
TCGCGGACTGAAGAGGAAGGTACCGCTGGGAAGGAATGGCAGGGAAAAGATCATACAGAGGAGAGGGGGAAGGGGAGGAGACGGGAGAAAGGAGTCTTGTTTGGAGTATCTGAAGGAAGGAGAATTGTGGTAGAGAATTTGTCTAGTTTAGGGGAAGGCGTGATGGTTAGGAAAGAACTGGCAGGGAGAAAGATGAGGAGGACAAATTGTGGTGAAGATACTCGTACACAATCTCAAGGTGTTAAAATATCTTACCATCAGCTATAAAGTGTTGTACTGTATGTTTGAACCTATTCCTAAAAGGTTACACTTTCTAAGCTATTGTTCAAGTGTCTAGCCTTATATGTCTGCCTACACACTTTACAAACTTTCGTGTGGCATATGTCGGCAAACGGAGCATACTACTAGAGGTACTTATTTATATCCGAACTTTCGCAGACGTGAGTGAAATGAAATCAACAACTACTCGATGTTAATTCTCTCTGAAGCAAGGCGGGCAAATTTGTGTCTGGCTTCTGTGACAAGTGTGTGTGTGGGGGGAGGGTGTTAGGAGCAAGTAGTAAGGATCAGTAGTCAGTGATGATGAGGCTGTGTGTGTGCATGACCTTGTATATATGTTGATATTTATCCATGTTTTTATTATTATTATTATCATTATTATTATTATTACTATTATTATTAACGGTTTATTGAAAGAGCATGGCTAAAAATATACAGTTACATAATTTGGGAATGGGTCACTTGATTGACAAATACAGTAATACAAGTAACATAAGTGATATAAATATGATATAATAACAAGGAGTCTTATCGTGTACCACCCATGTCTCACCTTACCGTGTACCACCCATGTCTTACCTGACCGTGTAGCACCCGTGTCTCACCTGACCGTGTACCACCCATGTCTTACCTGACCGTGTACCACCCATGTCTTACCTGACCGTGTAGCACCCGTGTCTCACCTGACCGTGTACCACCCATGTCTTACCTTACCGTGTAGCACCCGTGTCTTACCTGACCAAGTGTCTTACCTGACCGTGTACCACCCATGTCTTACCTGACCGTGTAGCACCCGTGTCTTACCTGACCGTGTACCACCCATGTCTTACCTGACCAACCCATGTACCACCCATGTCTTACCTGACCGTGTAGCACCGTGTCTTACCTGACCGTGTAGCACCCATGTCTCACCTGACCGTGTACACCCATGTCTTACCTGACCGTGTGACCGCACCCATGTCTTACCTGACCTTACCTGACCGTGTACCACCCATGTCTTACCTGACCGTGTAGCACCGTGTTTACCTGACCGTGTACCATCCATGTCTTACCTGACCGTGTACCATCCATGTCTTACCTGACCGTGTACCATGACCGTGTAGCACCCGTGTCTCACCTGACCGTGTACCACCCATGTCTTACCTGACCGTGTACCACCCGTGTCTTACCTGACCGTGTACCACCCATGTCTTACCTTACCGTGTACCACCCGTGTCTTACCTGACCGTGTAGCACCCGTGTCTTACCTTACCGTGTAGCACCCGTGTCTCACCTGACCGTGTACCACCCATGTCTTACCTGACCGTGTACCACCCGTGTCTTACAAATCGTCAGATAATTATGATTGGATCTTCGCTCAGTAATGCCTTGGACGCTCCACCTGGCGGGGATAATTTGGGTAATTTCGCCCAATAGGATGTGATTTATCCTCCTCTCGTGGGCTATTACCAAGGAATTAACGAGCAAATATGCAAATTATCGAGACTTAGGCTACTCATACTCCCCCCTTACCCCCACTACCCACCCCCCTCACCCCTCATCCCTCACCCACAATTTCCTTGGAAAGAGTTGACATACATCTTGATCTTATGACAGGAGCTGCTGCCTGATGCATATACACAGCGGCGAGGGAAAGTAATACTTGCCAGCTTACAAGCACAGCCCAGGAGCCAGACATTTACTGCAGAAGATAAACGTAAATTAGTAATACTTGATGGTCTGTAATAGACTTTAACCAGACTAGCCTTTTGAGTATCTCTTGATCTAAGACTTGAAGACCGAAGTCTTTAAGACCTGTGATGGAGTCAAAGCAAACTTCACGTCTGGTAACCTGTTTATATTAAACTCAAGACTTCAACTCTCTAAGACTTTAGACCTGAAGAAACGAATGAAGCTTTTAAGATTCAATTTCAACCTCCAGAATTGTATTCCTAATGCTTGAAGATAGACTCAATCCTCATTCTTATCGTCACACACTCGGTGTTGAACACCCGAGAGTTAAATTCGCAAGTTGATAGTTCAGGTTAAGAACTTCAAACCCTTGACGTACGACGGCAATCTTTAATGTAATAATCTCTCTTAAGTCGCACGTCACGATCCTACAACTTGGTCTAAAACACAGAAGACGCCATTCTGAAAACTCAATCTGAAATTAATATTGTAACTCAAACTATTTTAAACTTTTCAGTCAAATAGGAGATTAAAATGGAAAACGTATCTTAATTCCAGAAAGTATTTTACATTTAGATATCACCATTTGTACTCTTTAGGTTTATATTTAGAGACAATAGAGTAAAGTTATGCTTGGATTGTCAGATTACATTTCGACTTAGAACAATCGGCCGTGGCTAAAACAGAGGCCTCAGTATATAATCCCCTGATGAATACATACCCCCCAACTACCAACACAGGAGCAACTATGAAATACAGATTGAATATAAATGTGGAGCGGGAATAAACACGGAGTCGAGAAGTCTATGAGTGGAGTATTATAGCCGGAGTTGAGCGTCAGTTACACACCTGAGCAATAAATATAATCGTAGAGTAATAATATCAGGTACAAACGCATAAGACTCGCCAAAGACTATAATCAAAGTTTATAATCTTAACACGTGAACGCGGGTTCGTGGATCAAGACCAAGGAGCATAATCGCGGAGTTTATGAATCGTGAACGTAAAATCTAGTCAGAAATTAGTCAAGAGATAATGACGTACAAAAAAAAAAACCCGCGAATACAGAGGCAAGAAACTCCTAAACATTATACACAAAACGCGAATAGAGACTCAATTGATTCATAAGAGTACACATAAAACGCGAAAACAAGATTCGAACCAGAATATAGCTCCTGAAGAACAATCTCAGAACCTGAATAGATTCTGAAGAACAAGATCATAACTCCAATTTATCACCTGAAGAACAAAATAACACATGAGAAACAAGAAAACACCTAAAGATAAGTTCACATCTGTGGTACAACGTAACATCTGAAGATCAACAATTCGCCTGAACAATAAAATCACACCTGGACAACAAGATCAGAAAACATGTTCATAAAATATTAATAAGACGAAGATGGGTTTAAGCTTGGCCAGGAGGCTGACTCGTGTTGCCAGGTAGTGTAACACAAATTATTGAGGACCAGATTCTCCCAAGTAGTATGATGCGCACCGCTAATTGTGCCCTCCTACCACTACCTTGATAATGTGGCTGAATATAAAGTGTATCTCACAAAAAAAAAAAATACTTGCTGTGCCTGTAGCTGAATTTATTGTATGTTGGGCGGGTGTGTGTGTGTGTGTGTGTGTGTGTGTGTGTGTGTGTGTGTGTGAGGAAATAGTTATGTTAGTGTGGATATAATAACTAATGAATACACAAATCCCCTCGGCGGTGCTGTGTATGAGTCTTGTTCTTTCATTTCCCGGTAATAAACACAGTCACTACAGATTACTGGGTCAACACAGAAACAACCTTCCAAGATTACTGTATTACCCGAGTTATGTATATTTGACACACACACACACACACACACACACACACACACATACACACACACACACACGGACGCTCAGCTTAATACAATAACCGTGACCATGATGTAGAAAAAACTTGTAGATAAGAGGCAACAATTTTGACAATATCCTCAGTAGCTAAACCACCAAAGAAATCACATCGTGTTGTATTTTCTGTGATTTTATTGTTTTGTATTTTTGGGGGTTTGACTTTGAGTAAATTATAGATGATATAAACATTGATTTAGTTAGAGATGAAAGAGTTGTTTGGTGTTCAGTTCGGCTCGGTGGTTTTGTCGTTTGGTTGACCTTGAGGCCGACAGTGAACGACCTGTGTTTATTAGTAGTGACCTCGTTGTCGTCTTTCTCACTCTGTTCCTTGCTTGCTTCTTCTTGTGCGTTATTTTACACTATGAGTATCGTCTGCGTTATTTTACACTGTGAGTATCGTCTGCGTTGTCTTGTGCGTTACTTTACAATACGTATCGTCTGTTGTGAGTAAAATTAAAAGCTGATCCTTCTGCATATTGTAAGAATATTTTTTTTAACCTGTTTCTATATTTGCAAGAGATTAGAATTTAGCAAGAATGTGAGAATTTGCATTTTGGTTACTCCCCAATTTCGGTTGTGGCCAGACTACGATATATCTATATACGTAGTGAATTAATTTGTATAGTCCTTTGAAAATAGATAAGGATTGTTTATATAGACAATTGTAGAAAGATAACAACATGATTGATTATTAATTCCATTGTTGATAAGTTATCTCCACGGAGGCTGTATTAAATAAAAGGAGAAAATACTAGGCAGAAGTTGATCACTGCAGACACAAGCAAGGACCCCCCTCCCCTCCACACACTCACACACAACAGCTGGGGGTCATTATTCATCAGGATCGTCTCACTTATGACCAGCCCCTTATTGTATTTCACTTATATATAGAACTATTCTCGCCTCACACTGCTCAAGCCGAGCCTGAATGCGGATATAACTGGTAACCGATAGAGGGAGTTCTTTACTATATATAGCTACATCAACCTTATTATAACTTCTGAATCCCTCACGGCAGGTAGCTCAAAGGTGAACCAACATTCTCAGGTTGCAGATACTGTAGTGTAGATGAGATTTTTTCCTGAATTTCTAGTTTCAAGTTTTTTTTAACGCCGTTGGTTAATAATGTACGTGAACTTGTAATGACTGTTTCTCTTGCTCAGAAAATTAGTAATTTTAGAATAAACAGTACGACATAAGGGGATATATGGGAGCAATAGGGGTTGGGTGTAAATGGGACTGCCCAGTATGGGCCAATAGGCCCGCTGCAGTTTCCTCCATTCTCATGTTCTTATGTTCTTGTTGAACGATGAAATTTTGATAAAACACAAATAAACGTAATTTGGTGATGCATGAGAAGTAATAACCGGGGATAAGGAGTTATTTTTAATGTATTTTTTTAAGTGGGAGAGAACAATGATATGTTACTGCAGTTGTAAATATTATGTATATATATATATATATATATATATATATATATATATATATATATATATATATATATATATATATATATATATATATATATATATATATATATATATATATATATATATATATATATATTTTAGATAATTGTAGAAACTTGACTTGTGTTGAGAGGTTGTCTGGCTGGTGCTGGTGTTCGGGGAGATTTTGGAGGAGGATGTTGGGATGAGACTTGACTCAGATCTTCCCATATCACGAAAAATTCCAGGTAACCACGAAGGCTGTAACAAGGCCTTCAGGAGGACATGGTTTCAGGAGATACCTGTAGTGGCTTCAGGATGTGGAGAAGATTTACGAGTTCATTGTTGTGAGGTGTGTGTTGTATTACCGGGCACAGGTGACGGTGTACTGCAGGTGTTGTGAAGTGTTGCGTCCATTAAGAATATATATATATATGTCTCTCTATCTCACACACACACACACACACACACACACACACACACACACACACACAACCTTCCGGGTATTGACACATGTGCAATTTAAATGAAGGCTCAAGTCAGTGAGCTGCCGACGACAGACAACACCCTGACAAGTGTGGCAGGACAAATATTGACTGAAAGTGAAATCAGCATCTGTCTTCATTCCTGACAGGTGTATTGACAAAAATTTAGTGTATGATTGAATATCGACACCTGTCTGTACTCCTTACAAATAGAGGTTCATACACGTGTGTAGAGAGAGAGAGAGAGAGAGAGAGAGAGAGAGAGAGAGAGAGAGAGAGAGAGAGAGAGAGAGAGAGAGAGAGAGAATAACTAACAAATAAAACAGGTTGACAGTGAAAGAATAAGGAATAACATCAGCCAGGAGAGAGAAGTAGAGAAAAAACGTGAAGAAGGAGAAGGTACAGAGACAGGTGAGAGAAAGAGGATTAATGTCTAGATACAGTAGAACCATGAGGTGGGAATGAAGGTGAGGTGAGGGTGTTGAGGGAAGGAGGGTTTGAGTGGGGAGGAGGGTGTTGAGGGGGGGGGTGCTGTTGAGAAGGGTGCTTAGGGGAAGGAAGGTTTGAGGGGAGAAGAGGAGGAAGGGGGTGTTGAGGGAGAGGGAAGGGGGGGTGTTGAGGGAGAGGAAGGGAGGGGTGTGTGGGGAGAGGGGGAGGGAGAGGAGGGGGGGCAGTGTTGATGTACCGCCCTTACTTCCTCACTCTCCTAAACACACACAAATAAACAAACCCTCCATACGCCCACACCCTGCTCACGATGGCGCACACACACACACACACACACACACACACACACACACACACACACACACACACACACACACACACACACACATGTTTCTATCTGTCTGTTTCTGTTTCTCTCTCTCTCCCTGGTCTCTCTTTTTTCTCTTCTTAGTTTCTTTCTATGTTCTCTCTCCCTGTCTGTTTCTCTCTCTCCCTGGTCTCTCTTTTTCTCTTTCTTAGTTCTCTCTCCCTGTCTGTTTCTCTCTCTCTCCCTGTGTCTCTGTTTTTCTCTTTCTTAGTTCTCTCTCTGTGTTCTCTCTCCCTGTCTGTTTCTCTCTCTCTCCCTGTATCTCTGTTTTTCTCTTTCTTAGTTCTCTCTCTGTGTTCTCTCTCCCTGTCTGTTTCTCTCTCTCCCTGTGTCTCTCTTTTTCTCTTTCTTAGTTCTCTCTCCCTGTCTGTTTCTCTCTCTCTCCCTGTGTCTCTGTTTTTCTCTTTCTTAGTTCTCTTCTATGTTCTCTCTCCCTGTCTGTTTCTCTCTCTCCCTGTGTCTCTCTGTTTTTCTCTTTCTTAGTTCTCTCTGTGTTCTCTCCCTGTCTGTTCTCTCTCTCCCTGTGTCTATCTTTGTCTCTGCCTGTCTCTCTACCCATCATGTCTCTCCCCGGTCGATGGTTACTTGCTACTGAATATTTAGGTTTTAAGTAGTTTAGGTTAACTCTAGGTTGGTTTAGTACCTCTAGGATGATGGTTTAACTCCCTTGTTGGGTGTGGGCTGTTGTTACTTAGGTCAATGGTTTAATGCTTGGAGGATGATGGTTTAACTCCCTTGTTGGGTGTGGGCTGTTGTTACTTAGGTCAATGGTTTAATGCTTGGAGGATGATGGTTAACTCCCTTGTTGGGTGTGGGCTGTTGTTACTTAGGTCAATGGTTTAATGCTTGGAGGATGATGGTTAACTCCCTTGTTGGGTGTGGGCTGTTGTTACTTAGGTCAATGGTTTAATGCTTGGAGGATGATGGTTTAACTCCCTTGTTGGGTGTGGGCTGTTGTTACTTAGGTCAATGGTTTAATGCTTGGAGGATGATGGTTTAACTCCCTTGTTGGGTGTGGGCTGTTGTTACTTAGGTCAATGGTTTAATGCTTGGAGGATGATGGTTTAATCTTTAGAGATCGATGGTTTAGCAGCAGCAGCAGCAGTCTTTATTAACAAAAAATACGGATCACCTGAAGATTCTCTCCCCCCGCCCCACCTTAATTCACCTGAAGATTAACCACCCTAACACTAGGTGGGGACTGTGGTTAGGATAGGATAGGATAGGATAGGATAGGATAGGATATGCTCGTGTTTCCGGGGCGGCGACGGGCTGCCAAGGGAAAAATCTGGTACCGTATATTCCGATAAGCGACGTCGCCGGATTACTGAAAGATTTGTGCAGAATCTGGCTAAGTCGGAGCTATTTACACACAGACCTTCCCTCTTCCATCCCCTCTACCACACACACACACACACACACACACACACACATACACATGCATAAAGAATGGTTAGTGATATCAATGAACGTTTCAGGTGTAAAACTAACATTAGCGACTTCCTGCCCTGTTTCTGATTTTCATTAACACGTTTATATATGTGTATATATAAATCCGTCCATATAGATCATTATAAAACTGTGATTATCTCTGAAATATCCTCCCGAGTTGTTCGTGTCCAGGTAGGAGGAGGAGGCGGTGTTGATAGAGCTGCAGCCGTCCACTCCCACCATTAGTTAAGCGACGGTGGCCCAATAGGTGTCCCCTCCGAACTGTTTCATTAATACTCCTACCCACCCATCTACCCACCCACCCACCCATCTACCCACCCACCAACCCACCCCAACTATTAATGGTCTGGTTGAAACTAGTGACACCCTCGCCCTAATATTAGCAGCCAGCGTTTTTTTTTTTTTTTTTATAACAAGACTCATGTTTACCAGCGCTAATTCATCAGCTCGAGAATTTGTAGTTATATTTCCCGCGTCTCTGGGGATGAATCGCGCCGGATAAAGAAAACACTCCAGCGTAAAATAGGCTGCTAGTTACCTACCTCTCTAGGGTCTGCTAGTGTGAGTTATTTATTTATTATTATTATTATTATTATTATTATTATTATTATTATTATTATTATTATTATTATTATTATTATTATTATTATTATTATTATTATTATTATTAGTATTATTATTATTATTATTATTATCATACTTATTCTTGGACACGTGTAAGAAAGGGGGGGGGGGGTTGAGGGTAAAAACACTGTAAGGAAGGGGATGAGATCAGTAGCCTCGGAAGGTAAGGTGTGGGTAGGTGACTCAGGTGTTGCTGTCTCACCTGATTAACTCCACGAGTACAATTATTTAATGTACTGAATATAGTTATCTTAACCCCGTGAGTACGATGCTAACCATTTGCTTATGATGCCAGCCCCTTGAGACTATGATGTCACCTATAAGTACAATATCTTAGGCCTTGACTACAATGCCAACCTCTGGAGTACAATGACTTCAGTTAACCTTAAGAATATGATGGCCTTAATGTTCTTGAATACGATAACCCAACCCTTCGAGTAAGATGGCATTATGTTCAAGGGATTAAGTCCTCGTACTTAAAGACTCGAAGGGTTAAGACATCTTGATCAATGGATTAAATTAATGTACTTAGGGGGGTTAAGTAATCGTACTCAAGGGATTAAGTTATCTACTGAAGTGACACTCTTACCTGCTCCCGTCTTGTTTTTCTGTGTAGATTTTCACTTTTATGTGTGTGTGTGTGTGTGTGTGTGTGTGTTGACCTTGTGAGAAGTAGATAGTTATATAATGGACGACAATAACAGCCTATGAAACAATAAAAAACTAGTAAAGAGTAAATAAAAAATAAATAAAGTGAAATATGAAATAAAATAAAATAAACAAGAGAGTAAAGAGTAAATAAAATAAAAGTGAAATATCAAGTAAGATTCACAAACTATCATAATTTAGCTCAGCAAGGAACATTTACATGCGTTTCACAGTAAAATAAATGATTACACACATGATCCTAACGTTCCCTAACAGCTGTGCCCACTACAGAACACTTGTATCCACTACATTACAGCTGTATCCACTCCATAACACGTGTACCCATTCCATAACACCTGTATGCACTTCATAACACCTGTACCCACTCCATAACACCTGTACCCATTCCTCAACACCTGTACCCATTCCATAACTCCTGAACCCATTCCATAACATCTGTACCCATTCCATAACACGTGTACCCACTCCATAACACCTGTACCCACTACATAACACCTGAACCCATTCCATAACACCTGTACCCATTCCATAACACCTGTACCCATTCCATAACACCTGTACCCATTCCATAACACCTGTACCCATTCCATAACACCTGTCCCCACTACATAACACCTGTACCCATTCCATAACACCTGTACCCATTCCATAACATCTGTACCCATTCCATAACACCTGTACCCATTCCATAACACCTGTACCCATTCCATAACACCTGTACCCATTCCATAACACCTGTCCCCACTACATAACACCTGTACCCATTCCATAACATCTGCACCTAACCTGACCATAAAGTTTACGACCACCAAACTCTAGTCTAGACATTTGGTTGGGTTAGGTTGAGTTGGGTTGGGTTGGGTTGAGTTGGGTGAGTTAGGTTGAGTTGGGTTGGGTTGGGTTGGGTTGGGTGAGTTAGGTTGGGTTGGCTTGGGTTTCACACTTAAATGTATATGTAAATGGAGTTGTTGTTGTTCTCGAGGAAGTCGTTCTGGGGTAGAGGGCGTTATGCACGTCTTGGTGTACCTAGTGATGTCCAGAGAGCCATACAGACTCCAGCTTAGACGATGATAGACTCTTACCTATATTATCTTCATTTAGTACAGGAATATACCATTTCCCGTCAGACCTTAACACTGGGAGTCCACTACTACTATTACTACTACTACTACTATTACTACTACTTTTTTTAAATTTTTTCTACTTCTGTTACTTTTTTTTAACGTGGCCTCCAGCCTCCCCCAATAGCCACACCTTCGCCGCAATTTTATTATCTTAAGATTAAATATCCTAATACATCTTACCTGAGTTAGTTTAGCCGCAACTTCTACCTTTTCTACTACTACTGTTGATAATAATAATAATAATAATAATAATAATAATAATAATAATAATAATAATAATAATAATAATAATAATAATAATAATAATAATAATAATAAGCGAAGCTGTAGAGGACCGGTCGCCTGGTGTCCCTCAAGGAGGTTCGTCGGTCTTGGGGGAAACTTTTTGGTGTTGGTTTCCGGCCAAAAGTATGACGGGTCGACAGGGACTAAGTGTAGGTGTTGAGGAGCTGGTGGTGAGGCCTGGAGGGGTTCTCTGCCAGTCACACGCTAAAGTTAACTACTGTGAAATGAAGCTACTTATCATGTGACTTTCTTGCTCAGTTTGTGAAGTTTAGCTTTAATGGAAAATGGTCCACCTCAAGATTGGCTTCCTCTCCTCTCCTCCCCTCCCCCGTTCCCAACCACCACCAGCTTATTTCACTTCTAGATTAATCACTTTAACCTAACCTAAGCTAATCTAACCTAGCCTAGCCTAGCCTAGCCTAGCCTAGCCTAGCCTAACCCACCCAAGTAACGTTAAAGTATAGTTAATCAGCCGCTCAAATAAGCTGGCAGAGGAGAATAAATCCCGAGGTGATACATAAAAATATTCCGTATGTCTTACGAGTGTCTGAAGACTTAAGATCCATATACTAACGTTATCGATAAGACACTGAACGAACGGTATAACTTTATGGAGGTTACGTCACGCTCTATACACTTATTACAGTAGAATTGTGTTAAAGGTTTTGGTTAATCTTAATGGACTTTGTTAATCTTAATTATTATCGCCTGTATAATACTCCCCTTGTAGAATTTAGTAAGAAGCTGACCATAACTCACATTTATTACTCACAGTATGAGCTTCCTGCACATCTTGCCAAACCTTTGTTAAGATAAACTATTGATATGAATCTAACTTATTTCCTATGTGTTATTTTATGCTTTGGATATTATAGAGACCATAATGGCGGTTAGTGCTGTTTAGTGTATATGTCGAGGGTCTTTAAGTGGTGATTTTTTAAATTAGTTTCTACACAACAGAACCATTTACAGGGTGATTGAAAAGTGTGTGTGTGCACCTGCAGTGATTAAAAACCCTTCCTTGTTGTACTGTACCTATATACTGTAACTACGCTGTTAACTGTACCAAGTGCACAGGAACTTTTCGATTACTCTGTACTGTATTAAGAACCGAGATATATATATATTAATGTATTATTTCTTATCACCGTTTTTGTCACCCCGAAGACTGTGGCACTTTGGTAATATGATTTGTTTTGCATGTATACACTTCTGGGTATTTGATGTCTAGGTTAGGTTAGGGTAGGTGAGGTTAGGTTGGGTAGGGTAGGGTAAGGTAGGTTAGGGTAGGGTAGGGTAGAGTAGTTAATAGTAAGCTAAAGTAAGGTGGGGTTTATCTGCAGGTGATGCGGTTCTCCTCTATAATTATACACTCGTTCTACAGGTGAGACAGGCGGCCAGGTATTGACAGTAGTAAGTGCTTTAGATCATTTGAATTGTAACCAAACTTATTTACTCCTCCTGTGATCTTTTTTTTTTCTCATCATTTTCGACATATTTAATCTATAATGACTTAGGGGTTCTGATACCACTCGACTCCCTTTACTTATGAGGATTCGAACCAGTGATTCATAGGTACACCGAGAGAGTGATTCATGCCAGCGCGCTAATGTCGATGATCTCAGCCACTTATTAGATTATATTAACCGGGAATATATTTTAAGGGAAAGTGGGAGTTTGTTTACGTGGATTATGTAAAACAGGTTAATGTGAGGTTGTCAGTTATTGATGTATAAGTGAAGTATGACTGAGCTACTGGCTATTTGCATGTCATTATACTTAAATAATTTTCACAATAAGAAACTGAGTCGAGTAGAGTAGAGCGGAGCAGAGCAGAGCAGAGTAGAGTAGAGTGGAGTGGAGTGGAGTGGAGTGGAGCGGAGTAGAGCAGAGCAGAGCAGAGCAGAGTAGAGTGGAGTAGGACTATAATGGAATATGTTGACGTAACTGGGTATAAATGGATAAGTGTTGTACAGTATTATAACAGACTTTCTGGTGGAGGCGACAGAGGCTCCGTTGTCGACGTAAAACAACAGTTTACGTTGAGCGGTGTTTGGATGGCGGTGTCAACAGGGAAACAGATGGAGGGCCGAGCTATGTCTGGTGTGGTGGTAGGGGTAGTGTTGGTGACGATGGTGGTAGGGGTGGTAGGGGGAGTACTGGTGGCGATGGTGGTAGGGGTGGTAGGGGTAGTACTGGTGGCGATGGTACTTGTAGCAGTGATGATGGTGGTGGTGGTGGTAGTAGGGCTGCACCTGCCCGGCCAGTCATTTGTAATGCTGAGCTCGTCAGCTTGATACCTCGTCATGCTTTCTTAAATACCTGCAATTTATCTCACTAAGACACAAAACAAATGGTGGTTTGTGACGCAAATGTACATTATATATATATATATATATATATATATATATATATATATATATATATATATATATATATATATATATATATATATATATATCAATAAAGACGCTTGGAATGTATAACATAATTTATTCTTGACACGGCACGTCGGAAGGTTAGATGAAGATAAATCTGAGTAATTTTTGTAGATGCTCATCTTGGTGGAGTTCATCACCATTCCAGTGTGAGGGAAGATTACTATACTGTATGAGTTATTAGTTCATTACACACCCGACTAATACTGTACATTACTCTCATTATATTCAGTCGTGCTGGCAACTTCTCTGTTCATATTACACATTCGTGTGTGTGTGTGTGTCACCCTAAATACAAATAATGGCGGTTAAGCCTTGACTTTTAAGACAACCGACGATTACAATTGATTAGCGCTTATCGGTACTGTTCACAAACTGGACAAAAAGGTCCCAGCATAACTGTACCGTAAGACCCAATAAAAAGTGCATTTGGGGTTGGTGCAGGCTGGCCTAAAACAGAATAATAAAGTCTCTTGAAGGGTTCACGAGGCAGTGTATACAGAATTGGCCTCAATGATTATAAAACAACATTGCATGACAAATTTGTGGAATTAAACAATATAATCAACGTAAAAATACTTATTTGAAATATCAGAATCCTCTTCACTTCGGTACGTTGTGTGGTTGCTGGAGATCTATTTCTACAAAGCTAATAATCTGTGAAGTAAATTATGTGCTACAATCCATTAAAGTCTCCAAGTACTTTTTCTTAATTTCAGCTGTTTTCTTGTGATTGTCTTCAACCAACTGAGCTTGAAGTCACTCTGTATGGTTTAACGATGATATATTATATGACCAGGAGCCTCTTGGTGACGTCAGCTGACTCGGTGGTAAATGTCGGACGATCTTAAAATGACCTTTAATGTCTAACTTTTCTTAAGGTTGCGTAATATGTGTGTGTGTGTGTGTGTGTGTGTGTGTGTGTGTGTGTGTGTGTGTGTGTGTGTGTGTGTGTGTGTGTGTGTGTGTGTGTGTGTGTGTGTGTGTGCAGTAACATTACCAGCACAGAGTGCACACGACACCTCGCCTGAGACTCACCATTGTCTTCGGCTGAGATAATTCATCCTTACTTTAAATAGGTGAGCGAGGCGAGGACACTAATAGGTCATCACTCAGCCATGGCCAGCAAAAACACCACTGTACGCAGGTGTACTTGAGAAACACTACACAAACTAACCCGCTGTAAATTCTGTTTATGATGTAAAAGTTCATTCATAAATATGTAAAATTTATTAATCTCTCTTTTAATGTCGGTGGCGGGACAAGTTTATCCTAGTACAATAGAGGAAAGAATATGTTTACTGCTCTCCCGGATTCTGGCGTCGTCTGGGTGGAGGGCAGAAAACACACTCACGGAAACACATCACGTTGTTGTCGACAGTGGGATCAGCCGCCGTTATCAGTAAGTCGTACCTGGACTGCGGGAAAGAGGAGTCAATAGCCACAAGTATAGCTCAAAGTTCTCCATCCAGAACTGACCATCTCTCCCTTATATGAGAGGAACAAGTACTAATGTTGTGACTGTTGAGGTCTTCGTGCACTGAGTGTCTCACTTCAGGAACAAATGCGTATTGCTTTTCTGAAGATTTTATTTATCTTCAATTGTTTCTTCCATGCGTTAATTCCTCCAGTTTTCTGCAACTGTTCTTGAAATTTGTGAGCAATGCACAGTACAGTACAGTACAGTACAGTACAGTACGTACCTTGATTGTAATTCCAAATCTCCTTTGTTGTCTCCCTTAGGAGCTTTAAAGGTCAAACAGACGAAAAGGTAACATTTGGCCCGAATGTTCCTCTCACTTTGACACTACATATGTACAC
>NW_024735442.1:417500-440000 GCF_018991925.1 Homarus americanus | reverse complement strand
TGTGGTTAGGTTAGTCTTAAGGTTAAATAATATGGGGGTATTGTTCACGTGATACGGCTCCATCTTGGTTTTAAATCGTTTGAATTCTCACCATTGTTGTTGTCGAGGCGAGGAAATTGTTCTGTCCTTAATCACCAGATACGATCTTACGTAAATCTCAAATACATTAATTGCTCTTTGATATGTTTGTCGGTCTGATGTCATCTTCTACGACAGCTTTTGTTTGATACTGTCTCATTCGTCATTAGGAAGAAGAAGAAAAAGGTTAAAAAAAATTCTCAATGAGCTTAACATGTTTCACATCTGCCTGCTTGGAATACTTCTTTTAATGTGAGTTGGATCGTTCACTGAGATAACTAACTGGTCAGGTAACATTTCTCTTAACACGATCGTCTTGCGGGTTGGTAGTAATTTGTGGATGTTTGTGATTTTAGTGACAGCTAACGTGAAGACCAAGTGATCTGAACATTGACCGTTCTCTGGGGGGTATGTACAGTAAGCACCGTTATCTGGGGCACATCAAGCAACTATCTCTATGGAACAGAACAACAGGAGCGTTCTCTGGGGTACACATGATTGAGATAATAGATTTTACTCTGATAACATTTTGATAATCTGTTGAGTATCAAGTGCTCTACTATTCCTCAGCCAAGAGTTTATCTTGTGTGGTTCTCCCTCTTGGTACGGACCACAAGGCTTCGCTACTCTGCCTGTTCAACGTCAGCGTCTTGGAGTGTGTCCGAGGTCTTGTAGGAGTGTATTTGGCCTCGTGTGTGTTGGCCGCTGTGCCAGTTGTTTCTTTTATTGTAGTAAAACGTTTTGGGATCACATGAAGATTAGGCTCCAATCTTTATCACCTGAATAAACACCCTAATTTAACCTGACATAACCTAACTTAACCCCCCTCTCCCCTCCCGAGTGTAAAGGCGTTTAATCATCAGGTGAGACAAACTGGGATTAATGTTTAAGTGATGTGCATTTTGTAACTCAA
This sequence comes from Homarus americanus, assembly GCF_018991925.1. Taxonomy (NCBI): domain Eukaryota; kingdom Metazoa; phylum Arthropoda; class Malacostraca; order Decapoda; family Nephropidae; genus Homarus; species Homarus americanus. The sequence goes on along the minus strand of NW_024735442.1, from coordinate 439,009 downwards.
CAATTCCTTAAGAAACTTTAGCATAAAGTGGACGACCGATGATGATGTGGTAGTTTGTTTGGTGCTTGATGTTTACACGGCGCCTCAACAGGTTCAGGAAGAGGGTCGAAGTCCCTTTATGGTGCACGTGGAGTCTTACGATTCATCTGAATATATATAGCACTTGTTAAACATAGTATTTAGCGTCTTAGGTCAAGATCTGTAGCGGAATATGTTGTTATTTACACAACTGTACCCGTTAAAGAGATATACTGATGAAGGTACAATTTTAGGGAGAAATCATCTGGATATTTTATTACGATTGATCCACTAAAACCACTTCGTGTCTTTTTTATTTAGCATATTTTTCATGTTTCGTTCCTGTCAAGTAAGAGTCGATTAACCGTAAACAAACGCATATTTTGAATTTGTTTTACTGGTAGAAATAGTTACCTTGTCTTAATGTCTCCAGCAGTGTTTTAATGTTCCTCCCGAACATCTTCACAAGAGGGAGGGAAAATCATACTTTGTTTTCCTCTTTTTGAAGTTCTCGGGGCAGACTTGTTTATATGTGGTAGCTCTTACTGTTATCTCTCTGTATTGGTGTTTAGTTACTAACACCTGTAAGCAGTTCTCATCTCCTCTGTTGTTGAGTCTGTCTCCTGAAGGTAAGAAAGCTTGGTATAGGTGTAGAAACCTTTTGAATGAAGTTTTCACAAGTATTGGGTTACTTTACTGCTGTACAAGTTGACATTCTACTTAATAGCTGAGAGTTTTGCGTAAAGTGTATAAGTTTATGTATATACGTTTCTCTCTTTCACAGTTTAGAGTGATGGGCCCGGTGTGTGTGTGTGTGTGTGTGTGTGTGTGTGTGTGTGTGTGTGTGTGTGTGTGTGTGTGTAGATTGTGGTCTCAATTTATCATGGGTGACGATGTTATCAGTTGTATTAAATCTTCATTACTTATGAAGGGGAAGTCTATTTTCTTTCAGCGTCTTATATATTTTTCTTTATCTCTGTTCTCTTTATCTGTTGGATCAAGCCAAGTCTCTCCTAGAGTTTGTTCATCCGTGATAGTTATCGTTTGTCTCAACTTCATTTCCTGTGTAGGACCATCATGTTGGAGCCAGGTTGAAGCTTCCCTATCATGTTGTTTTCAGGGAAAGATCTCCAGCGTTGTGTTGCGAGATACGACACTTGTTTCATATCTGCGGGACTCGGGAGAATAAACACAGACTGAATATTATGACTTGAGAAGCACAGCCGCCCCAGGACCGTTCAAGGGTGTGTGTGTGTGTGAGAGCAGGTGCGTGCGGGTAACCAAATCATTCATGTAAAGGTGGAAATCCGACATGGCTTGTTTTCCCTGTCAGATACATACAGATTGTATCCGTGCGTCTTCACCTCGCTGTCTTCCCCCTTTGATGTGTGGCTCCGTGAAATTTTCAGATACTGATTTGAAATTTGACGAAGTTAAGGAAATATATAAATGTATGTACAATATTAATTTGTTTGTTATTTTTGTTTTAGGTCTCTTACATCCATGTGTGATGCTGTAAGAGTCAGGTGTTGACAGATGGTAGAAGGAGGATATTTAATGTTAATTTGTTAAGTGTTAGTTGTTTACCAGATAGGTGATGGGGAGGTGGGCGGTCGTCTCTCTGCTGTGAGACACCAAACCTGGCGTTTTATCTTCACGCTTTTTCTCGTTTCTTCTTCTTGATCTCTCGCCTTATGACAGAAGTTCTAAAGAAAAACAGACTTAGAGGATGAGTGCAAAAAGGTAAATGAAGAAGGCCAAGGTTCTAAATACATAGTTGGCAAGTCCAGAAGTGTGTTGCTGGCGCGAGAAATTGTGAATTATGATTTATATGTGAGTGTTGGCAAGGATGCCGGGCGCTAAAACCTGTCTCGCTCTTAAAAGGTGGTTAGTGCCTGAGTTTTAGACACATTACATGCTGCAGGGATAGTGTTTCACTGTTGTGTAATGGCGTTGAGATTATGGCTTTAAGTAGCGTGAGAAATAAGTAACTCTGTCGCCAAAATATTTAGTTTTAGGAATGCCTTTGGCCATGGTCAACCTTTCTGAAGTGTTTGTAGATCACCTGAAAATAACACATATTGTATACCAAGCCTTCATTACACTGTCTGGGTGGCACTGCACTCCACCGCCTTCACTTTCCCAACTTACAGCAGGGTGAACTGAACGTGTCCCAGGATCGCATCACCGACCGATCAGGAGGCGAGCGCTGTATCCACTCGGTCGCAGCACTTCTAACCTAACGTAAACTAACCTCACTTCCTCTCACTTAACAACCCCTCCCCCCAAATAGCGATAGGGTGGTTAATCTTCAGGTGATCCATTTTATTTTATATTTGTGGGGGTGGTGTAAGGGGGGAGGGGTGAGGAGGGTCTATGAGCACGTCCTTCCTCGGAGTGTCTTATCTAAGTAACCCATGACCTTCCTGAGTGCCCCCCCCCCCCATCTCACCTCATTAGTGACCTCGTGTATATTGATGCTTCACTCGTCTTTATTCCTGTGTATTATCGTCACTACATAACCTTTGTGTCTCACCTGGAGAGTTACCGTTAATAGTCCTCCAACACTTACGGATCTTAACTGTTTTAACATTTGTATTTATTTATTAGAACTGATGCCTTACAGACCCTAACCCAGTCCAACCCAACCCAACCCAACCCAACCCAACCCAACCCATCCCAACCCATCCCAACCCAACCCAACCCAACCCAACCCAACCCAACCCAACCCAACCCAACCCAACCCAACCAACCCAACCCAACCCAACCCAACCCAACCCATCCCATCCCCATCCCATCCCAACCCAACCCAACAACCCAACTCCAACCCAACCCAACCCAACCCAACCTAACCCAACCCAACCCAACCCAACCCAACTAACCCAACCCATCCCAACTCATCCCAACTCATCCTTCCCAACCAACCCAACTCCAACCCAACTCAATCCCATCCCACTCCCACCAACCTCAACCCACCTACCCACCATTAACCCAACCCAACTCCAACCCACCCACCCACCCAACCCAATCCCAACCCAACCCAACTCCAACCCAAATCAACCCAACCCAACCCACTCCTGCCAAATTAATTTATATCACGTACTAAATTATTGAATCAGCTGAAGATTAGGCACCTGAGCTTAATTCACCTGATAATTAAACATCCTATCACTAATCTAACCTAACCTAATCTAACCTAACCTAACCTAATCTAATCTAACCCTTCAGGTAGCATTAGTGCACATGTTTAATCATCTAGTGGAATAAGTTTGGAGTTGCCTAATCTTCAGGAGGAATAATAAGCTTGGGGTGGCTAATCTTCAGGTGGAATAATAAGCTTGGGGTGGCTAATCTTCAGTTGATCTAAGCCATTTACTCGAACACAAAATCTTTCATGACGATATCGGGTACAGCAGTAATAGACGGTTGGGTATCGCTTTGAAAATACAACAGTCTCACCTGCAGAAAGTACAGGTAATCACAGCAGATGACACACACCATCCCTAGACGTTTGTGATATAATGGTTGTTGATGGCCCTAAGGAGAGGAGCGACCATTGTAATCAGATCAGCGTTCATCTTGTCAGCCTGTGTTAAGGAGGATGCTGGTGTCTCTTGCCATCAGGACCAGTAGTAATAATATCACCGTCTTAACCTGCACATGTTCCCATCATTGGTCCTGGGTGGTGGTGTTGTAGTTGTGTGTGTGTGTGTGTGTGTGTGTGTGTGTGTGTGTGTGTGTGTGTCGGTTCCTCCTCCTCACCCCGGGCTACGGAGGTCATAAACCACATCACTACTCCACTACGTCGGAAAACATGCAAAAAAAATCCGGTCTTTTTTGACAACAAGTATATGTTAAGTCTCATAAACCTGAGACAATGGGATGGGTGAGTTGAGGCCGATATACATGTGCTTGAGAGGGGAGGTGGGGGTGTGTGGGGAGGGAGTGGGGGGGTGTGAGGGAGGGGGGTGTGTGAGGGAGGGGGTGTGTGAGGGAGTGGGGTGTGTGGAGGGAGTGGGGGTGTGTAAGGGAGTGGAGGTGTGTGAGGGAGTGGGGGGGGTGTGTGAGGAGGGGGTGTGTGGAGGGAGGGGGGAGTGTGGGAGGGAGGGGATGAGGGGGTGTGTGTGTGTGTATGAGGGGAGTGGGGATGATTGTGTGCATGAAGAGCAGGGATGCTCTTTTGTGTACGTAGGGGTGTGGGGGTGTTCGTGTGTGGGGGGTGGAGGTGTTTGGGTGTGGAGGAGTAGGGGTGTTTGTATGTATGGAGGGGGTGGGGGTGTTTGTGTGTAATAAACGTGCTGCTTTAACTGACTCGCAGAACAACCCTCAGTCCCGGACCAAATCTGTTACCTTCCTCAAGGAGAAAGCAGTGGTCCAGCACAAACTTCGCAATCTAAAGAACGACTTGTTTAAAAATAAAGCATGTGAGACTCGAAATCTTGCAGATCAACACAAGATGCGCGATTTTTTTCAATTCCACTAAAAAAAACTTTAGAGTTAGCCCGACTGCATACCCAGGCAGACAAGCGCCAGCGCCGGAAAAACGCTCCGGCCGCCCCTCCCGCAATAGATGTAGCCCTCCACGCGTGCAACGTCTGTGAACGACCCTATCGATTCCGTATCGGCCTCTTTAGTCACCTCAGATCTCACCAATGAAGGTGACACTCTTAATAACTCATATCATCGTATCATAAATGGATGATCGTCAATTCTATTTCGAGTGACAGCATAGTAGTAGTAGTAGTAGTAGAAGTAGTAGTAGTGTGTGTGTGCGTGTGTTAGGAGTAGTGTTAGTAGTTGTATTAGTATAAGTGGTAATAGTTTTTTTTTTTTTTTTTTTCAACGTGGTTCCAGCTCTCCCCAATAGCCACACCTTCGCCACCATTTATTTACCTTAATATTAAATATCCTAATACATAAGAAGCTATCCTATCTGTGTTAAATTAGTTGAGCCGCAGATCTATGCGGCATTCAGTGACTGTAGCCTCATAGTCAATATCTGCAGCAGTTGTCGGAGTAGGGGCAGAAGCTCTCGTTCCCCTGAGGCAAAGCAAAGCCGACCGAAGGAGAGAGAAAGACAGTCGACATCTCATCCAGGCTGTAACATAACTTCTGGACTGCTGCTTCTGTGTGGAGTATGCATTGAAGGGTGAGGGGTGTCAGTGTAAGGGGGAGTGTGAGTGTATGTTTGGGGCGAATGGGGGTATTAGTGTGTGTGGGGAGAATGGGTTGAGGGGTGTTCGCATGTGTGATATTGATATTGAAACTTTATTTTGCCAGAAAAATACAGGTACAGAGTGGATACTAGTAACAATATTCACATGTCTGAGCCAATTGAAAGCCTGAGATCTTTTAGTGTTGAGGTGAAGGGGGATTTCCGTCCTTATGAGGGGGAGTGGGGGTGTCAATGTTTGTGGTGGTGGGTTGGGAAGAGAGGTATACATAGATGTGTTGGTGAGAAGGAATGTATGTGTGTATGTGTGTCGCCGGCGAGGTGTCCCTTGTACCATCTCAACTTGAGTTACGTCGTCGCAATATATGTTAAGCGAGATGAGTTGAATAAGTCAGGTGGGAAAAAACGTTTCATTGTTGCTGAGCCGTTGATGAAGGTAAGTAAGGGAAAGAGAAGCGTGTGGGTGTAGCAGAACAGCTGATGGAGGTAAACAAGGAGGAGAACCCCAGTGTGGTAGCCTCATAATAGACCCTCCCTCATTATAGTCCACCTACCTGTTCATTAGGGACATAGATGTTGATCCACTGTGTTTTAATCTTTAATATTACACACATACATCTTACGTGTGTGTGTGTGTGTGTGTGTGTGTGTGTGTGTGTGTGTGTGTCACTCGGGTTTGCTTATAACTTATAACAGTCAGGATGTGTTGCCACGGTCAGTAGTTAAGGTTGTCCTGAGGGAGAGTGAGGTCAGGGAGGGTTACCGAGTATGACGTAATGGTATGAGGCCTCTTGCTATTCTTTGATCTTTGTGTACTTCCCCTCCCCTACTCTTACCCTTGCCTTGGGATAGGTGATGTGTTAACCTGCCATTTGTGTGATCACTGTTGCTGCAGGAGCTCAGTATATCATGTACAGTACACACACTCAGACCTTACCGTGGTCGGTCATCATTTCTTTTACTTTCTCCCACATTTTTGCTTTTCAATTAATTTAACCCATGCAGATTGATTCGAGCAGTCCTCTAACCAAGCCAAACTAATAAACCTAAGCTAACCCTGCATGATTGTTATTATTTTCTCTGTAGGACAGGTAAAATAATCATGTAAAACAACTAGACCAGTTTATGTATCCCCAATATTGTGTGAGGTAGCCCACGACCTGGTGTAGTGTAGTCTGGGAGAGAACTCAACTGAAGTCACATCTGAATCCTTTATAAACAGAATAAAATCTCTTTATTATCTGTTAAAGAATAAAAATATCACAAATCGTAATTCAATGTATCACTCGAAGATGTTTGTTTCATGAACTAATATAAAGGGTTAGATTTGTTGAATAAGGTGAAGATTAGCCTCCCCAGCTTATTAACTTGATCTAACCCCCTAACGCTCCCCTTGGGGGAAGGGGGGGGGATAATTTAGGTAAGTTTGGTTAGGTTAGGATGGTTAATCTTAAGCGTCTGCGAATATTATTGTTATTAATCTCTCGAGTACGATGAGGCAACTTCGAGTACAGTGTCATAGTACAGTACTCACAGGAATATGTCGTCTTATTCATGACGTTAAGAAAGGCATCGTGAATAGGGTATTAGGGCATCACATCGTCCACAGTGCTCAAGTCATTATCATTTTTTAAAATTATTATGATAATGATAATATTTACATTATTATTATTATTATTATTATTATTATTATTATTATAATTATTATTATTATTATTATTATTATTATTATTATTATTATTATTATTATTATTATTATTATTATTATTATTAGTAGTAGTATTAGTATTATTATTATTATTATACTACCTGTACTTCCAGTGGCTTGTAGCTAGTCTTTCCTCGACATATGATCTTGCTTTCGTCTCTTTATTCACTTATACTAAAATAAAGAGATCAGTATAGTCTTACAGGGTGTTCCTTATGTGGATGTTTTCTATCTCGGCGACTGTCACTTGTTTAAGAGCTTCGCTATGACCCGGGTATACTGGGGCCCCGAGCGTCTTATACCCGGGTCAGGTGTGAGTGTTGTTGTTGCTATAAACTTCCCCGGCGGACGTAACAATCTGTCTGTCACTGATACTTGCTGGTGGCTTGTGTAACGCGATATTCCGTAACGTGTTTTATTGAGTGTTCTGTTGTATGTACAGTATATATAATAGTTTTTTTTATAATGTGTCAGACGTTGATTAAGGAGAATGATGCCTGTGTTATATAGAATGATGATGATGCCTGTGTTGTATAGAATGATGATGATGCCTGTGTTATATAGAGTGATGATGATGCCTGTGTTATATAGAGTGATGGTGATGCCTGTGTTATATAGAATGATGATGATGCCTGTGTTATATAGAATGATGATGATGCCTGTGTTATATAGAATGATGATGATGCCTGTGTTATATAGAATGATGATGATGCCTGTGTTGTATAGAATGATGATGATGCCTGTGTTATATAGAATGATGATGATGCCTGTGTTATATAGAGTGATGGTGATGCCTGTGTTGTAAAGAATGATGATGATGCCTGTGTTATATAGAATGATGATGATGCCTGTGTTATATAGAATGATGATGATGCCTGCGTTTATAGAATGATGATGATGCATGTTATATAGAATGATATGATGCCTGTGTTATATAGAATGTTGATGCCTGTATAGAATGATGATGATGCCTGTGTTATATAGAATGATGATGATGCCTGTGTTATATAGAATGATGATGATGCCTGTGTTGTATAGAATGATGATGATGCCTGTGTTATATAGAATGATGATGATGCCTGTGTTATATAGAATGATGATGATGCCTGTGTTATATAGAATGATGATGATGCCGTTAGGTGATCTTCATGTAAACTGGTGTAAATATGACCAGACAGCAGCTTATTATTATACACATCAAGTACGACCCTTCAGTACGAGTATGTCACTCTTTACTACGACTACTGTATATCCCCCTCAAGTACGACCATATCCCTTCAGTACGACTACTGTATATCACCCTCAAGTACGACCATATCCCTTCAGTACGACTACTGTATATCACCCTCAAGTACGACCATATCCCTTCAGTACGACCATATCCCTTCAGTACGACCATATCCCTTCAGTACGACTATGTCACCGTCGAGTACGACCATAACACCCTTGGGTGCAACCGTAACCCTTAAGTATCACTGTAATAATTAAGTACGGCTATATCTACCTAAGAAATAATAAGAAAAGAGGAGAATGAGAAGAGACAGAATGAGGGAGAAAGAATTACTGAGGAGATAAAAAGTGGAAGAATATGAATTATTAATAAGGTGTAAGTGTTGTTGAAGCCTCAGACGAGAGTGAAGGAGGTGATGGGGGGGCTGTAACAGGGAAGGAAGGGGGGAGGAGAGGAGGATGGGGAAGGAAGGAGGGACGAAATGAATGAACAAAAAGGAAGGAAGAAATAAGAAAGAAACGAAGGAGAGAGAGAGAGAGAGAGAGAGAGAGCAATAATTTAGCAAAGTTCGTAAAAAAAAGAGAGAAATTTACTAAGTTTTGTTTCCCTTCATCCCATCTTCGTCCCTCCAGCCAACCACCTCTTCACTGCCCTCCCTAACCTTTCCCTTCTTCTCAGACGTTCTAGTGTTGATGAGGTTAAGAGGGCAGCAGCAGGTCAGGGAGGGAGGGAGCAGCAGCAGTGGAAGGAGGGAGTGTAGGGGCAGCAGCAGTGAGGGAGTAAGGGAGCAACAGCAGCAGCAGGAGAGAATGTAGAGGCAGTAGCAGCGGCAGGAGGGAGTGTAGGGGCAGCAGCAGGAGAGGGAGGGAGTCTATTCATTAGCTCAGACATGGCATCCATCGCTGTCCCGATAATGCCCAAATTAATTATTGGTCCACAACCCTCCACACACACTCCCGCTCTTACGCTGTGTGGTGGTGATGATGGTGAGGTGATGGTGAGATGGTGATAATTGTGAGGCGGTGGTGTTAATGGTGGTGTTTTGGTGGTGTTGATGATGGTGGTGGTGATGACGGTGATAATGAGGTGGTGATGATGGTATGGTTGTGGTGGTGATGATGGTGAGGTGATGGTGAGATGGTGATAATTGTGAGGCGGTGGTGTTAATGGTGGTGTTTTGGTGGTGTTGATGATGGTGGTGGTGATGACGGTGATAATGAGGTGGTGATGATGGTAGTGGTGATGATGGTGATATGGTGATGATGAAGTAGTGATGATGGTGAGGATGATGATAGTGGTGGTGGTGGTGATGATGGCGGTAATGATGAGGTGGTGATGATGGTGGTGATGATGGCTGTGAGGGTGATGTGGTGATGATGAAGTGGTGATGATGGTGAGGATTGTGGTGGTGATGGTGGTGGTGGTGATGATGATGGTGGTGGTGGTGATGATTGTAGTGATGATGGTGTCGTGTCTCAGGAGGATGTACACTACAGTAGGTGATCAAGGAATGGTTATTGGGCATGAATATATTATTTAAGCATTATTTTCTTATGTATATTTGTTATAGTCATATAAGTGGACGTTCTCTGTGCACAAGTTTATTCGTATGGTCGAGTTTGTTGACATTCAGTCTTCCATTTTCCTTGTCGTGTAGTCTTTACATATGGTGTGATTATCTCCATGGGCTCTCGCCTCTGTGTGTCTGTGTAGCTGACTAAGCATCAAGATCTCTTAAACTGATCTCGCCCCAAACTTGGTGAGGATGATAGACTGTTCCTTGTTGTTCTCTGTAAATGAGGCGGAGACGGTGACCAGAGCGTGTGTTGGTGCCCCTGGCCGTGTCGCACGTCGGCGGTGAGCTCCTGGCCAGACACCTTACCTGTGGTACGGGAGATCATTAACTGGGCTTCTAATGGCCTGCTGGTTCTTGTAAAGCTGGGAGGCCGGACGGGGTTGTGTTCATGGAGGGAGACACACACACACACACACACACACACACACACACACACACACACACTTACCTGCTAGGGGTGACCGTGTCCTCGCGGATTCACAGTTGTCGTATGGCTAATTTAGTATCATTGGGGGAACTAACCTGTCAGGGCGATCATTAGAGTATGTTTATGCTCCGACATAAAATCATATGGGAAGTACAGGGCATATCTATTTATTAGTCTGTACGAAATGTTGTTTCAGTTCAATAACTCGAACAAAGCTTCACAAAATGTACTGAAACTTGACCATCAGCTTTATATTAGATATATGTAGGACTTGTTTGATAATCACCTTGTTCGAACTTTATTAGTCAAATTAGAAGTTTTGTGTGAGGTGGAATGTGGACACCCTCAGTTTGTCTTGCATGAGGACTAAACAGTTCATTATCTACAACCTATTTGTTCAATACTTTTTTAGAATGTGTACTAAAGATATCTTTGTAGACGGCACGCTGTAGTAGCACCCAGTAGTTTTTTAATCCATCTTGGTTAGCTAAGTTGTGTCTCATCTTGAATTACCTAGATAGGTAAGTTCTCACATCTCTGGTTAGGGGAAGAATGTGACGTAAGACCTCCTGAGAACACTGGCCCAAGGTTCACGTAAAACAGGGAGGCAGGTTGTCGTGTTTGGCGTTGTCAAGAAAGGCTGTCTAATCTTGTCGTGCCAATTCATAGTTCCTAATCAGTGAATAGTTTGATTGGCAAGTTGATTGGTATGTGTGTGTTGCTTGATCTTCACCTGATCACATATCCCAGCGTTGATGTACTAGAATCTCTACTGTATAAGGTCCTGACTGCTGGGTTGTGTAATATTTCTCAAGGATGTTATAAATTTCTTAAGTGAATATTGATACATAGCAACAAGTGGTAGTGGAGTCGAACCCTTGCACTGGTGGTTATTGAGCTCCGCCTTACACCTTTTCATAGCCAGGTGACCGACCGACCAGGTGACGTAGCTGAAACTCTCATCTGAACCGGACGTTTAGATAATCGGATCACCTGACAATTCGGAACCCCATTTTAGTTCAGCTAATGATTAAACCTCCTAAAACTGATCTTAACTACCCCCCGTCCCAGAAGGGCGTTTGGGTATTTAATTGTCAAGCGAAATAAGATAGGGTGTCTAATTATCAGGAGATCTAATTTTAATAGTAACTGGAGACATTGAAACGTACATAACAGGTGTGTTCTTCTCATTGCTGCTTAATGTTACCTGTATAAACATTTGGCTGACTATATTAATTAGTAGCCCAGGTATGAGCGTGCGTAACGTCTGTAGGTGTGGTTCGTTTTATAGGATACAAACCCCATCTTATTCTTTTTAAGTTATTCTCATTTTAATTTATCTAAGTGTTTAATTTTTCATTATTTGTCTATATATGTTTTTTTTTCTTGTATCTTATTAATTTCTTAGTTATCTATCTGTATATTTCTCCGTGTTTTTATTTGACTTATATATTTATTTATTTATATATTCATTTACTTTCTTATTCATCACCTAATTTACTTATTTTATTATTCCTCATTTCATTTGTTCATTTAACGAACCCATACACTCATCGGTGTTCACTGTTTACAAAAAGTGAATTATTTTTTCATTCATTCATACACTTGTTTCTTGAGCCTCTTCTTAATATTTTTCAATGTTTAATTAACCAATGTGTGTGTGTGTGTGTGTGTGTGTGTGTGTCTGTGTGTGTTTAATGAAAAATATCCCTTTCATAAAACAGTCGTGAAATATATCGATGGTTCTAGTTGGCAGAGGGGATAGTTTTCTCCAATTTTTTACAACCTTTTTTCTGTTTTTTTTTTTAATTGTATATTTTGTCGTATTATGTAAAAATAATTTATGGAAATTTATTCAGCCCGTTACTGTATATTGTATTAATTAAGCGATACACGGAATACTTAATTTAATTTTCTATAATGGAAAATGTATTCTGAATTTTATATATACATAATATCAATAATATATTTCTCCTGTATGTGTATATTTCTTTTAGAGTGTTCTGAAATATATTTTGTACAATGTATAATGTATATCATTTGAAGACCAATAGTGTATTTTATAAAATAATGCTTTATTTGTCTTTTAACTATGATAAAAATATATTGCGTATTTTTTATAACAAAATTATAGCATCGTGTATAATATGTTTTATATAGAAACGTGGTATATTTTAGATAAAATTATAACACATCTTTCAATATAAAAATGTAAATTTCATTGTATATAAGAATTTGCAATATGTTCAAGTGCGTAAAATATATCAGTGTGTTTTATATTAAAATGTAAAATGCATTATATTTGATATACAAGTTTTTATTGCAATTGTCCGTGAAATTAAGACCAAACTCTTTATGAGAACGTCGTGTCACCATCATCAGCCGTTGTAATAATATGGTATTGCCCTGCAGATATATATCGCAGCAAAAACAGATTAACTTAACATTTTTATTGAAATAACAATGTGGGTTTTTCTGTCCATATTAATCTTGAGTATAACTGTAGGTGTTATATGTATGTGTTCCGGCTTAATGCGGGACGAGAGGAGCACCTTGGTTGTGTGTTGTTAAGGAGAGTATAGTACAATACCTTAAACAACGGCAACACTCGACCTCCACTGATGGTGTGGCGAGATACACAGTGGGTGTTGTACAGTCCATGGTGTGCCTGGGGCTGGCGGCACAGGTCTGGCCCTCGTTGGGTACGTTTCTGTAGACCAGCTGAGGTCACACCCGTGAATTACGACGGTTGTATAGTACGGGAGCCGCTCTTCACGTTGTAACTGAGGGGTTCAGGGGACAGAGTTCATGTATATACAATATTTGTGGGGTGGAATGTGCGAGTCTATGGGGTGCGTGTGTGTATGGGGATGTGTGTGTGTATGGGGATGTGTGTGTATAGGGATGTGTGTGTGTATGGGGATGTGTGTGTATGGGGATGTGTGTGTGTATGGGGATGTGTGTGTGTATGGGAAGGTATGTGTGTATAGTGTGTGTGTATAGGGGTGTGTGTATGTGTGTATGGGAAGGTATGTGTGTGTATGGGGATGCATGTGTGTATATAGGGATGTGTGTGTGTGTGTGTGTATGGGGATGTGTGTGGGATGTGTGTGTGTATGGGATGTGTGTGTGTGGGGATGTGTGTGTGTGTGTATGGGGTGTATGGGGATGTGTGTGTGTGGGGATGTGTGTGTGTGTGTGTGTGTGTATGGGAAGGTGCGTGTGTGTGGGGATGTGTGTATGTATGGGGATGTGTGTGTGTGGGGGTATGTGTATGGGGATGCATGTGTGTATAGGGATGTGTGTGTGTGTATGGGGATGTGTGTGTGTGTGGGGATGTGTGTGTGTATGGGGATGTGTGTGTATGGGGATGTGTGTGTATGGGGATGTGTGTGTGTATGGGGATGTGTGTGTGTGTATGGGGATGTGTGTGTATGGGGATGTGTGTGTGTATGGGGATGCGTGTGTGTGTATGTGTGTGTGTGGGGATGTGTGTGTATGGGATGCGTGTGTGTATGGGGAATGCGTGTGTGTATGGCAATGCGTGTGTGTATGGGGAATGCGTGTGTATGGCAATGCGTGTGTGTATGTGTGTGTGTATGGCAATGTGTGTGTATGGAATGCATGTGTGATGGGGATGTATGTATAGGGTTGTGAGGGTGGAATGCATGTGTATATGTGTGTGTATGTAGGGGATGTGTGTGTATGATGTGTGTGTATGTGTGTGTATACGTGTGTGATGGGGAATGCATGTGTTTATGGAATGTATGTGTGTATGGGGATGTGTGTGTGTATGGGAATGCGTGTGTGGGGATGCGTATGTGTGGAATGCATATGTGTGGGGATGTGTGTGTGTATGGGGATGTGTGTGTGTGGGGATGTGTGTGTGTATGGGGATGTGTGTGTGTATGGGGACGCGTGTTTGTATGGGTGTGTGTATGGGGATGCGTGTGTGTATGGGTGTGTGTGTGTGTATGGGGATGTGTGTGTATGGGGATGTGTGTGTGTGGATGTGTGTGTGTGTGTGTGTATGGGGATGCGTGTGTGTATGGGGATGCGTGTGTGTATGGGGATGTGTGGGGTATGTGTGTGTGTGTGTGTATGGGGATGTGTGTGTGTGTGTGTGGGGATGGGGATGTGTGTGTATGGAGATGTGTGTATGGGGATGTGTGTGTATGGGGATGTGTGTGTATGGGGTGCGTGTGTGGGGATGTGTGTGTATGGGTGGTGTGTATGATGTGTGTGGGGCGCGTGTGTGGGTGGTGGGGGCGCGTGTGGTGTCTGGGGATGCGTGTGTGTATGGGGGTGCGTGTGTGTCTGGGGGGCGCGTGTTTGTCTGGGGGCGCGTGTGTGTCTGGAGGTACGAGTGTGTGCGCCATGGTTAAGGATATGAGAGAAACACCATTCTGTATTAACTGTGGCATTTATTAACATTTATGAGCAAGACTTGCAGGAAGCGGAAGCAGCGACACAGCATGTAAGACTATGTACAATCCTCCTCATAGTTTTAAGTAAATATATATATACAATTAGTCGATCAAATTACAAAAAAAAAGGTCAGGGGGCAGGTAGAGAAAGACGACATAGAATATGGATCATAAAAAGACTGGCTACGTCGGCATTCACTTAAGTTATCATCTACAGAAAGACGAAGATTTTTTACTTCATAGAGAAAAAAATGGCTTCATAAATAATGAGGGACACAAGCGGGGACCAGAAGCTTTGTCTTGTACCTCACTGGTCGAACATAGTCCTTACAGGGACCTCTGGAGTCCATCATAATGCTATGTATAGCCCCATGATGGTACTATGTATAGCCCCATGATGGTACTGTGTATAGCCCCATGATGGTACTGTGTATAGCCCCATGATGGAACTGTGTATAGCCCCATGATGGTACTATGTATAGCCCCATGATGGTACTGTGTATAGCCCCATGATGTAACTGTGTATAGCCCCATGATGGTACTGTGTATAGCCCCATGATGGTACTGTGTATAGCCCCATGATGGTACTATGTATAGCCCCATGATGGTACTGTGTATAGCCCCATGATGGTACTGTGTATAGCCCCATGATGGGACTGTGTATAGCCCCATGATGGTACTGTGTATAGCCCCATGATGGTACTGTGTATAGCCCCATGATGGTACTATGTATAGCCCCATGATGGGACTGTGTATAGCCCCATGATGGTACTATGTATAGCCCCATGATGGTACTGTGTATAGCCCCATGATGGTACTGTGTATAGCCCCATGATGGGACTGTGTATAGCCCCATGATGGTACTGTGTATAGCCCCATGATGGTACTGTGTATAGCCCCATGATGGTACTATGTATAGCCCCATGATGGGACTGTGTATAGCCCCATGATGGTACTATGTATAGCCCCATGATGGTACTGTGTATAGCCCCATGATGGGACTATGTATAGGGACTACCGAAACCATAAGAAGGAACAATAAACACTGGTCAATATTTTGTTCCTCATCTCCGTTAAGAACACCATTGTACTGAAGGTCTCGTGACGATTTGTACAAATAAAAAGAACTTATAAAAACGATCTCATTAGGAACATATTTAAATTGTTTTACTCTCAGACAGAAAATAAATTCACCAGAGTATATATATAAACTTCATATTTTTAATAACCGCACAATCCTCACATCCTCTACGTGAAGGGAGCAAAAGTTTGTGCAATTTCTGTAATTCTTTTTTTTTTAATCGTCCGACAAAAACACAAAACCACATATAATAATCTGTCTGTTAGCATTGTATATTTCCTGGTTAATTTATTATGACATTAGTTTCTATGAAATCATCAGTCAATCAAACAGTCATCATTATCATAATCATCATCAATTAACAAGTTCACTTTTGCCTTAGAAAAAGTGAATGTTATCGTATCAACAGACACCTACTCGACAAGAGAAAGAGAGAAACCCCATAGCCTTCATCTAGGTAAATAAACAGTTAATTTTCTCATTAGTTTGAAACATCTGGTAAAATATGGTTGTCTCCAACGAGTTATATTGATGGCTCGAGTCTCAGAACTGCGTTTGGGTCGGTACACATTCCATGCATGAAAAAAATAAGTATTTATTTTCTTCTATTTTTAACTCGATAATCTTTGTATTTTGTTGTGTATCATAATTTAAAAAAATATTATATGGGCTTTTAGTTACAAAATAGATGTTTAATGTTTCAGAGAAAATCCCATCTCAAATTCAATAACTTCTCAAAAATTTCTTAAATCAGGAAATCGGACATGCGCATTAATTTATGCAGTTAACTACCTTCCTTTACAACAGAAAGGCTCAGTATTGCGTCCGTCTCGGCGTCTGAGGGACTGTGAGTGACAAACTTGGCCATTGTGTTTGTTATTCGGTGTCAATAAGATACGTTACAACACAAACCGAAATATTGTCACCGTGCGCCGTTCTTGATGACCTTAGAGGGTGCAACATGGTACATGTCAACGCTAGTCTGCAACATGATACAGCCCAACACAGGTGTGCAACATGACAGCCCAACACAGGTGTACAACATGAATCAGTCTTACACAGGTGTGCAACATGACAGCCCAACACAGGTGTACAACATGAATCAGTCTTACACAGGTGTGCAACATGACAGCCCAACACAGGTGTACAACATGAATCAGTCTTACACAGGTGTGCAACATGACAGCCCAACACAGGTGTGCAACATGCCGCAGCCCAACACAGGTGTGCAACATGACTCAGCCCAACACAGGTGTGCAACATGACTCAGCCCAACACAGGTGTGCAACATGACTCAGCCCAAAACAGGTGTGCAACATGACTCAGCCCAACACAGGTGTGCAACATGACTCAGCCCAACACAGGTGTGCAACATGACTAAGCTCAACATAGGTGTGCAACATGACTCAGCCCAACACAGGTGTGCAACTCGAGCCCGTCAGCGCTGAACTTGTTACTCTAACCGGCCTCTTCTAGTAAGGAATATTTATTTTTACAGCTTATTATTTCTATAATATTACTTGAAATAGTCTAATTCCTATCGTAGGCATTTCTATCATACAAAGATGCACCCTTCTATACAAAAAATGTTCCATCTTGATCTATACAAACATCGTCATTCAGGGAGACGAAGGCATTGGCTCTTCTACTCGATGGAAACTTGACGTTCTCCTTTTTCCGGAAACTTGATACTCATCGCTCATTGGCTGTGCTATCTCTAACAAGTGTATTCAGCCACTCAGCGACGAGATTTCCATTCTTAAAAAGAGCCAATCACCATCGTCTCAGGATCACGATTGAGGGAGGGAGGGAAGCGCCTTGCCCTCACCCTCACTGTACAATTAGCCACCCTAGCTATCTTTCAGGGGAGCGACTCTCGGCCTGTACACAAGTTAGGCCGGAGAGCACGAAAAAAATAAAGGAGGAATCATGAGAGATAATATTCTACACTCCAGGAACTTCATTAAGAAAACTTGGTGAGAAAATTGGGATAATCCTGCGTATTCCTGTATCTGGAATAGGAATACAAGAATAACAAGTCAAAAATTCCTGGAGGGGACTAAGAAGAAGTCTAGGTTTTAAAGCCGTCGGGACCCACCCAGTGCCGACACCTGCAGGAGGCAGCTCAGTCTCTTCACCGGAGAACGTCAGTCTTAAACTAATTTTCAGGTTGATGGAGCAGGAACTCCTCCATCAACCTACTTGAAAATATTCACTGCAGTAAAGGTTTCTAACTGACGTGTTTGTTGCTGTCTTGTTTCACAATGTAAAATAAGACCACAAAATTTATTCTACTGCGAATAACATTAATTTAGTTTAGTTCTTTCTGAATAATAAATACATACAAGTCCATAGAGATAAAGTATCAAGCTTTCTGGGTATTTATTCCAGAATATTTAGTGTCATAATATATACAATATCTTCAGCTACTATGAAACTTTTCAAACTACACCAAGAGCATTTGTACACATTGAAAATTACTAATTGGAAAAAATATATGAACACATTAATATAGAGACAAATAAAGTTGTACCTAATTTAATTTTATTATGTATTTATTTATAATATATAACCAAGTTGTTTACAAGAAACAAATTTTATAGAATAATTTTTTTTAGAACCGTTGACGTCATCACATGTATAAATGATCGTCTTGTATGTGGTTCACTAAGACCAACTGTCCTCGTCTACAGAAGGTGAGAGCGTAGGGTGGGCCAAAGGTCTCGTGGGCCTAGGGCAGATCCCACAATCCGAGGGCACGGCAGGCCACGGCTGTTGGGGAGGAAGGGGTGGGTCGCCTGGAGTCAACCTAGGCTTGGGGCACTGCAGGCCATCCTGATGGTGGTAGGAGCACTTGTACCATCACGCTCGCTTCATCTTTTTTATCAAAGGAGACGTGTCAGTGTATTTTCTGGTCCATAATGAATTTTCTTCTTATTTATTCCTGTTAACATGACTTCAGTTTGACCAGTACCCTCCCTTCCCCTCCCTCCCACACACACAGCTCCTCCTAGACTTCACCACCTTCAGCTTGGAGCAGTGGCCGCCGCAGCACATGACGACGCCCCTGTGGCCGTCCAGAGCAGGAAGGACTGATAAGGGATGCATAAAAGAAATAGCTTTTAAAGTTAGACAAGGAAGAGTGAGGAAGATACAGGGAGAACACTAAGCCGCGAGTGTTGT
This sequence comes from Homarus americanus, assembly GCF_018991925.1. Taxonomy (NCBI): domain Eukaryota; kingdom Metazoa; phylum Arthropoda; class Malacostraca; order Decapoda; family Nephropidae; genus Homarus; species Homarus americanus. The sequence continues at coordinate 420,185 of NW_024735442.1, read as the reverse complement.
AGCTGGCGTCAAGGCTCTACAAGTGTTAGTGTCACCGTTGTCCACATAGTTCAATAGTACACGAGCTCTGCTTATCTCTACAGTCTCTCTCAAGGATTTCTAGCAGGAGCTCGGTGTACGAGGCCAATTTGTTAGGTCAGTAGCAAAAGGCTGGTGGCACAAGCTGGACACCACCTTGCGCGTTACCCAGGGCATGGTGACGGCTGCCGCGCGGGGCCAACACAACAGCGGAGACGCACACCAACAGTAATAATTATTGGCCTAACGTTGAAAAGTTCGTGGTTTATCACAAATCAATGGATTGTTGGTACTAGCGCCTCGGGGCTAGCACAACAACAACCACTGTCAAGAAAAATCCTAAGTTGGCGGGACACTCCATATTACCGCCAAGGCTCGGTCAGGGAGGGAGGTGCTCGGCCACTGACTCACTCTTGATAATCATTTTCTGAGACAGACAGACGCGGGACCTCGGTAGAACCGCACTAGCTTGTGAAATGCACATATGGAATCAATCCAGAAGTGACAGCGACGTCGTAAATATCACTGGAGTCGCCGAGCGAGGAGGGGGCCGCCGTGGAATGGCAGCCAGCTCACTGTTTCATGCACTCCCTGTGACTGTAGTTCTTAGAGGGTGTCCTTAGTAGTGTAGAGGCTCTCGTGTAGTCCTCTGTGAATGATCTCTAGCATCCCTGGGCCGTGGGCGTAGTGGCGACGGTCATCCCGTGGGCGGGAGTCTAGAGGCCGCTGTGTCACAAGGTGTGGTAGTCGTGGAGTATGTCGTGGTGTGTGGGCGGCGCCATGTGGGGGGCGGCCGTGTGGTCGTTGGAGACGGTGGTGGCCGTGTGTCTGTTCGCCACCGCCGCCGCCGCCGCCGCCGCCAGACTCAGCTGCGTCTGGTAGGCGGCGGCGATGGCGGAGGCAGAACTGACAGAGGCTGGGACGGGCGCCACCGAGGACATGCCGTTCGCGCCACCCACTTTGCTGAGTTCGCTGTACAGGTCCGTGTGTCCCACTGACTCCTGGAACAAGAAGCAGTGAGTCAGTATCTCAAGTATTATTATCTGTAATCTGTCATCATTATATCTTGTCTGCTGTCAACGTTCGCTTATTATTGCCGCCGAATTAACATTATTAAAATTTAGACCATACCTCCAGTACAGTATATTCAATAATGTAAATTGTTTTAAAGCAATATTTGCATTTTTTTTACATAAGTGAGGAATTCTTCGTATTATTGTTATTGTTATTATTATTATTATTATTATTATTATTATATTATTATTATTATTATTATTATTATTATATTATTATTATTATTATTATTATTATTATTAAGCAATAGTGGCGGTGATGGTGTTGATATTAGTAATGTTATATGTAAATTATTTATTAATAAATCACTTTGGCAGAATTTGGACATACATTATGTGTACAGTACAGTACAGTACGCCACGCTAAGGGGAGAGAATACTGTAAAGATATTACTAAGCTACCCTAATTTAGGTGTAAATTTGTTATGTCATAAAAGTAAACGACGTCTTTCATGAACAAAAAAAAATTCGGATGGAAGAACTTATTACAATTAAATTCAACAGTAAAAACAGAAAGTTTTCCCTATTTAGAAAAATATCAATTGCGTTTTAAGGCTTAAACTTGAACAATTATCCCTATTTAACGCAACACACACACACACACACACACACACACACTCACCACAGCAGGTGTGTGTGTGTGTGTATGTGTGTGTATACACTGTATAGTTCCAGATTATGTTTGCTATTGTATCGCCATTGTTAATGTATTATTCTTAATGTTCTTGTTAGTATTTGTGTTGTTATTGTTATTACATGTATTATTATTATTATTATTATTATTATTATTATTATTATTATTATTATTATTATTATTATTATTATTATTATTATTGTAAAGTAAGTAACCCCCCCCCTCCCCCCAAAAACACAGTAAATAATAACAATAACAACTGAGTGTGTGTGTGATCATTTTAACTACCCATAAACAACCAGTTGTATGTCATTTTGTTAACTATAATTGAATCTGTTTGATATCCTTGATGGTGATCTAACAGTCGATCTTCTCAAGAGTCTGTTTGTGTAAGTGAAGAATACTTATGTTGAAGTAACTTAAAAAACGGGTGTAGTGGGTGTAACAGAGGATACTTATAACAGTGGGTGTAACAGAGCATACAGTAACGGGTGTAACACAAGTAGCACTGGTAACACGGGTCATCAACCTACCTGGACCATGTGGCTGTTGACGTTGGGTAGCGGGGAGTCGAGAGAGGAGAGTGAGGGCTTTACTTCGTCCAGGGACTCGGAGCCGCTGTCCAGATGAGTTGAGCCGCCCTGGTTAGCCGCGCCTGACGGGGTCTTGCCGTCTCTGTTGACCACAAAGACAAGGAGTCAGAAGCTTGGGGTTGGTTGGGTGGGGAAGTTATATACTTTTATATAATATTATTTATATAGACTTTATATAATATTACTATATAGGCAGATAGCTATTGAATATTTTATGATAATTTGTATAGTTATTTGAGACCTCGTAAGCGGTGTTTAATTATCCTAGAAACTTATGAATCAAACATATCACTCTGTAATTATCTCAAAGATCTGGAAATAATAAATGGTAGGAAGAAATCAGGATATGGTATTACTCGGTGTCGCT
>NW_024735442.1:282500-412500 GCF_018991925.1 Homarus americanus | reverse complement strand
AACCTAAAACCTAACGTAACCTACATATAACTTTAAGGATGTATAATCATCAGGTCAATTTGTTACGATGGCCAAAATATTCACGTGATTCAAATTATTATCTTCGGAATTTGTGAGAATTAGGACGCAGGTTTAGAGTAAGAACCTCAGCGTGTTATTCCCCGCTTCAGGTACTGTGCGGTGCGCTGTATAAATGTTTACCAGCACTACCTAACTTCCTGTGCTGAATACTCTACTCTACTCTACTCTACTCTACTCTACTCTACTCTACTCTACTCTACCACCAAACACTATATCCTCGCTCTTTTTCCCTCCTGTCCCCACCTCCTTCCATCTTTCTTCCCCCCTCACTCTTTCCCTCCCTTCCTTTCCTCCCACTGTTGTCTCTCTCTCATCAGGTTCTCTCATTCTCTTGGGTCTCGCCATCTCTCCCTTTGGTGGTTCTGATCTCCCTCCCTCTCATTTCTCAGGTCCTCCTCCCTCTTTCTTTCAGGTCTCCGAAGGTCCCACCCTTCTCCCTTGTTGGCTGCTTCCCTGTCCCTAAATTCCAACTTTTCTGTCGTAGGTTCCAAACGTCCCACTTCCTCCCTACCCAAAACATCCCAGCACACACACACATACACACTCACACACACACACACACACACACACACACACACACACACACACACACACACACACACACACACACACACACACACACACACACACACACACACACACACTGTATCTGATTAATACCTAATATTCGATACATAAGTTAGTTTAGCATCTTAATTGATAAAATTTAAATTGTTAGGCGTAATAATAATAATAATGTGAAATAATAATATACATTGAATCTGAGTTAGGTTTGTATAGTACTGAAGAAGTGTCCTCGTAGGATCTGTACTTATGCCTGTAGCTGTGTCTTGGTGGTGGTTGGTAGTGATAGTGGTAGCTGGTGGTGGTGGTGGTTGTAGTTAGGAGCTGGTGGTGGTGGTTGATGGTGGCTGAAGGTGATAGCTGATGGAGATGGTTAGTGATGCTAGTGAAGGTGGTAGTGTGGTGGTGGGTGGTTGGCGGTGGATAGGGGTGGGTGTGTGGCGGGTGGTGGTAGTGGGTGGTGGCAGCACTAAGAGGTGTCAACCATCTGGTATTATCCGTCGTAGGAGCTGCTAATGCAAAATTCTTGTTAACTACTTATGGCGTTACACTAAGACCCCTGGGAGGCCGCCGACCACAGGGAGAGAGAGAGAGAGAGAGAGAGAGAGAGAGAGAGGGAGGGAGAGAGAGAGAGAGAGAGGTTTTGGCAGATGAACGGAAAAATCTCAGGAAGGTCTATGAGAAAACAAAGCTTGAGATGTTTTGTGTATGAAACTGTGTTGTTCAGGAAACTTGTCTTGGTGTGTGTGTGTGTGTGTGTGTGTGTGTGTGTGTGTGTGTGTGTGTGTGTGTGTGTGTGTGTGTGTGTGTGTGTGTGTGTGTGTGTGTGTGTGTGTGTGTGTGTGTGTGTGCGTGTGTGTGTGTGTGTGTGTGTGTGTGTGTGTGTGTGTGTGTGTGTGTGTGCGTGTGTGTGTGTGTGTAAAAGTTGACATTAATGGACAAGTCCCAGGTTGCTGATCTGACTTTCTGCCTCATTTACACACAATTGCAGGGTCTCCATTATTTCTCTTACTACGCAACATACATACTGTCGTTTCTCACTACGTATTCATTTTTTCATTTTTGTATTTATTTATTATTATTGTTTTATAATTTGTATTTATTGTATTAATTATTATTATTATTATTATTATTATTATTATTATTATTAAATTTTTTATTTATTTTAGTAATTATAATTATAATTATTTTTATTTTTATTATATCTTCGCCCCCAAGGCCCTAATTTGGGTCAGTGACCTGTTCCTGGGTGGGCTAATCCCCGTAAAAAAAAAAGTGTTATAATCACTAATGAATGAAAATAATCTCATTGTGACAGCAAAAATTCAGAATCTAATTACCAATACTCCAGCTCCAAGCTCTAAACGCTAAACAAAATTGTTCATAACATTTCTTGAAGCAGAATGATATTTAGAAATCCCCAAATATTCTCTGTGCTTGAAAACTTGTGGCCGTGCAGTCGTGTTGAGAGTCACGTCTTTGGTGGGTAATGTCGAGAAAGAACCGCCTCTGTGAGTCATAAACAACCACTCTACCTAACAGATTAAACCTGATTTAACTGTATAAAATAACCACAGAAGGAAGAAGATTCAATCGCCTTATTATATACACGAAGATACAAGAGTTCACAGTAATACTCCAACTCCCTGACTCGGTGTTCAGGTCAAGTAGACTTAATGGAGTCACTCAACACCATGTAGATAAAATCAATAAGCTTAACAATAACTGCATCAACGAGAAAGGTAATTGAACACCAAGTTTAGTATGACACCAAGTTGGATGATGGTTTAGGAGTGCAACACCACCCACCCTCTGCCTGTATGTGAGAACAGAAAGCATATTATACCTTACGTTGTGTGGCTGTCAACCCATCGAAATCGCTCAGGTTTCGTTCGTAAATTTTGTATATCACTTATAAATTAATTGTTTCAGTAGTGTGCGAGTTATATTGTATTTCACTCGTATGAAGTATTTTTTTTGTACTCGTAATTCTTATATTCTGCTCGTTACTAAATGAATGTAATGGGAAAAATACAGCTTGACTCATACAAAGATTTTATCATCTCCAGCAAAAGATCTTGCAACGAGTGTAAAAATGTCATCCCCAAGAAAAATGAATAAAGTTGTCTCTCACCCATGAGCCTCGAGTCTTTATCTGGACACATGACCAGAGTATATTTGTCTGGAGATAATTCACTTTGTTTATCTCTTAACGTTAGGTCCATCAGAGGCCGCTGTTGTCACCCCGGAGTTTGTTTACATCTGTGGGGGGACGAGCGCAGGTAAAGTGTCTTGAGTAGAACTGTGGCAAGATCACCTGAAGACTAGCCCCCCCCTCCCCCAAGGTTATTTCACCTGATGATTAAACACCCTGAACGCTACTTAGACAGGGGGGCTAGGTTAAGGTGGTTAATCTTAAGGTTAACTTAACTGGGACCAATCTTCAGGTGATCCCCTTCGCATAAGACAAGATCCCAATCAACAAAATTACAGGTGAGAAACTTAAATGTTTTTGTCTATCCACTGTGTAATTTTACATGAGTACAAGAATGACATTTAGGCATAAACGAGGATGGCCGGTCCAAGGGGCCACCTAGGGGTGAATTTGTTTAAGGTGTAGAAGCTGTCGGCAACACAATAACCACACCCTAAGTTAACGAGCTGCCTGACCCAGTGTCAAGAAAAAGTCCGAGAAGACCGGACAACTCGCCAACTGCACTGGCTAACCATTACCCCAGAACACAATCCGCAACTCGATTAACAACCAGGTTCCCAATTACTGCTGGGTAGACAGAGGCAAATGCCTGATTATTAAACACCCTAACGCTGCCTGGGGGTTAGGTTAGGTTAACTCTAGGTTTGTTAAATAAGTCAGGTGAATTAAGCTGAGTGCGTAATCTTCAGGTGTGGTCTTAACGCCTCAAAACAGGACAGCTGAGAGATTATTATACTGTCTTATATATTCGTCCGCTCCTGTAACTGTATATTTACATTTCCCTTAAAAGCCGATGGTGATGACGAGAATACAATGGGATCCAGGTGAGTGTGTGCTTGATGACCGAGGCTGTTGAGGAGGTGTGAGCTGTGAGGAGCCAAACAGTGGTAGATCAGACAGATATCAATATGGAGATAGGGAGGAGGGGAGGGGAGAGACTGAGATGTAAGTGACATGAGAGATTGTACAGTAAAGTGAGGTAAACACCCGGCTGTGTTACACGTATTTGTAAGATAGAAAAACACATCTTTAAAATTAAAAGTTTCCTCTGTTGTCTTTTTGTCTTCTGGTTAACAATGTCTCTTCTCTACATAAAGTTCTCTATTATCTCTCGAATATGACACCTGGAGAGTCTGTTATCTCTCATGTATTTAATGAAACGAGAGATAATGACTATGTATACATCAGCTGTCTCATCTTCATCTCTCAGTAAAAACGACCCACAGTGAAAAACTTGTTCAGAAGTCCACCTGGCCATGACACCCAGTACAGCATGACTCTTGAGCGCTCGCACACACACACACACACACACACACACACACACACACACACACACACACACACACACACACACACACACACACACACACAGTCAACTGATAATAATATACACTTCCGCTATATAACAAGATGAGATGTGGCTCAATAATATTAGCCGGGAGGTGTGTTGGGGGAGGGGGGGGTGAGGTAATGAAGTAGAGGGAGGTGGTGAGGAGGGGTGGTAGGGGAGGGTGGTAGGGGAGGGGGTTAAGGGAGGTAGAGAGGGAGGATAGGGATAAAAGGAAACGGGATAACGAAGAAAGGGGGAAGCAGGGATGGAGAAGGGGAAACAGAAGATGGGAAGTGAGAGAGGAGGGTCAGAAGAGAGGGGGTAATGGGTGAGGAAAAGTTTTGGGGAAGGGGGAGAGGAGGAAACGGAAGGACAAAGAGGGAGGAAGGAGGGGGGTGACTCGATATAGGGTGGAAAGGTGAGGGTGGATGGGAAGGGGAAGGTAGGAATAAAAAGGTGAAGGGGAGGACGGAGAGAAGGGAGAGGGAGGGAAAGAGAGAAGGGGAGGGAGGAAAGGGAAAGAGGGTGGGACCCCTCCCCCTCCTCGTCACCCCGTCCCACCTTCATTACCCTCCCTCTCCTCCACGTCACCCCCTCCCCTCCTCATTACCCTCGCCGACCCCCCCTCCCCCCTCGTCACCTCCCGACAGACAAGACAAATCACACACAATCACCAAATGAACAATAAATAACTAACAGCTCTCAAACTCTACATTAATTCTTTTCAGCAGGAAGTGTTCACCAGAGATTTATATGCAAATTTGGCCGCTGGCTCCCGGAAGTGGTGATTGGTATCTGCAACAGCTACTGCCGCCCTCCCTCTTGTCTCCCTGCCATCCTCCCTCCCTCCCTCCCTCTTGTCTCCCTGCCACCCTCCCCCCTGCTACCCTGCTACCCTCTCTCTTACTGCCCAACCCCTCCAAACTCCCTCCCTCCCTCCCTCCTTCCTTCCCTCACCTTGTCTCTCTCATCCACCGATCCCCTCCTAAGGCCCCTCCCTCTCACTCTCTCTGGCCCCTCCCTCTCCTTTCTCTCTCATCCGCCCCTCCCCTCCCCTACAGAAAGTCCCCAATGGTCCCTCTCTCTCCCTCCTACCACTCTCGTCCCTCCTCTCCTCCTCCCCTTCCCAAGCCTCTTCCCTCCCTCTCTCCCTTTTTTGTCCCTTCTTCCTTCCCTCCTCTGCATCCTCCATCCCACACTCATCCCTTTCCTCCCCCAGAACACTACCCCCTACCACCTTTTCCTATTGGTTGCCCCCACCATCCCTTCCCTCCCATTCCTATTACCCACAATACCCTTTCTCTTCCTCTCCTTCCCTTGACTCTCTTACCCCCTTCCTTCATCAAGACTATCCCATCCCCTCCCTCCCACCAAAAATTTTTTCTCTCCCTTGCTCCCCCTTCCTCTTCTCCTTGCCAGCCCCCCATCCTCCTCTTCCTCCTTCTCCTTATGCTCGTGATGGTGCCTTTGTTTTACGTCCCGTCAGGACAGAGGAGGAGGAGGAAGAAGAGGAAGGGGAGTTAAGGGGGAAGAAGCAGGGGGGGAGGAAAGGGGAAGAACTGGAGGAGAGGGGGAGAGGAAAAAGTAGGAGGGGGATAGGAAGAGGGAGAGAAGGGGGAAGGGGTAGGGGAGGGGGAAAGAGTTAGTAAGTTAGTATTAAGATGATCAGTTCTTATCGTCGACCATTAACCTTCCCTCACCTCTTGTTTCTCTACACACACAATAAAGTGGTTGACGCAAATCCGAGGACGGTAAGCGCGTCGTGTGGTGATGTTAGCTAGAGTGTGAGGAGGTGTAGAGTATGGTGACTTATTGTGGATTGATATGGTGGGTTGTGTGTGTGTGTGTGTGTGTGTGTGTGTGTGTGTGTGTGTGTGTGTGTGTGTGTGTGTGTGGGTGTGTGTGTGTGTGGGTGGGGGTGGGTGTGTGTTATGACTCTTGAAGATATTATCTATAACTTTATAAATCGGCCAATTTTCTGGGTAAACTCTTGTGCAATTTTCACCGGAAGTCAGCCGTAATGGTCCTCCGTATTACCGCCGTACTAACCTGTAGATAAGTACAATAGCTACCGTATGTACCCGTAGAGGCAGCCAGTCATAAACGTCTAAGACAACCCTGTAATTTCTCACAAACTGTGTTGCATAAAACCTCTAAATGAAACGTTTGTAGCGACAAAAAGACTCAAAGATTAGACTCATTGACTTATAATTCCATACTATTACCCTATATCCCTGTAAATCAACCGTATCATCTCGTATAATTACGCCAAGTGCCCCGCTGCCCTGGACCCGGCCGCCCAGGACCCGGCCGCCCAGGACCCGGCCGCCCAGGACCCTGCCGCCCAGGACCCGGCCGCCCAGGACCCGGCCGCCCAGGACCCAGCCGCCCAGGACCCCCGCGCGGGAAACATCCGAGGAGCGGTGGCGAGAGAATTATACATAATGACACTCTACCATCAATACCTATTAGTGGTGTATTGTGGGGTAGTTGTGGAGAGAACAGACAGACAATACCTCAGCTCTCCAGTGACCAGTTATTCACCGGCGGGCAGACAACAACTCAGCTCTCCAGTGACAAGTTTTTGTGTGTCGTATTATTCGTCGTTCAAATAAACAGAAAAATATCAACTCCCAACACATTGCTTCCGGGCTGTCGTCCCCATAGTCAGTGTCGTCATGGAGGACGCAGACAGTGTAGGACAGACAGTGGAGGACACAGACTGTAGAGGACGGACGACAGACAGTGGAGGACACAGACTGTAGAGGACGCAGACAGTGTAGGACACACAGTGGAGGACACAGACAGTATAAGACAGACAGTGGAGGACGCAGCCTAGGACAGACAGTGGAGGACACAGACGGATTCCAGCACCCAGACAGTCGCTTGGTAGAATGACGTCATCTCCATGGTGAGAGAATAATTTGTTGTCGGAGGTTGATGGTCGTGAGGCAGGGAAGGAGGGGCCATATCAATGTACTCATCGGGACTGTCGTCATCCTGGTAGCTAATCCTATCGCCTTCGTCATGGGGGAGACAGACAGCACTTTAGCGCTCTTAACAATGTACAGCAGGGGAATCAGGGTCGCCTGGAAGCGGGTGGTGGCAGGGAATGAGTCGAGGAGGAGCCTTGAGAATGATTACGATTGCATGTTGTCAAATTGGCCCGGAGCGTCTAAGTGAGGGTCCTTAAGCTACTCATAATCTCCTTATTCCTGTTTCTTGAGACTGTTGTTGCCCTGGATGTTGATAATGATCAACTCTGCGTATGCAAAGGACTGTCGCTGCCTGCGGTGTCACTTTTTTTCAAGGTTGTGGTGGTGGGTAGTGCATATGCTACTCTTGGGACTGATGCCGTTGGTTCTGCATTTGATTGTGTCATGTTCTCCTCCGCAATTACGGCTGTTTTTTTTTATCCCGTCATTACTGTCGCCAGCATAACAATTGATTTAATTTAGAGTCTTCCTGCTGTTTAAAATACATCTCACGCCTCTCATCACGTATTCTCCTTATGACTGTTGTTGTTGTTGATGGATGTTGTGTTGATTACCATTCTGATGCTGCAGTGATGACCTCCCTGATAAACGATTTCGCTGTAAATTCTCCTGCTATTTCCGTAAGTTGCTGTAGTGGCTGTTACTCTCTTCTCGGTACTGCTGCTATTGTTGTAGACGCTGGTGCCGGGTAATGAGGGGTACTACCTCACGATCACGCTCTCACCCCTTTCAACAGGCACTCTCAGGTACTCTCAGGTAAGATCCTCGTGAAGAGTTAACGAGCTCCTTTGTCTACCCTTAAAGCTGCCTGTGTAATTACTGCAAACTTCCTATCCATTAGAGGCGCTTGATGACGCTTAATTAACTGATGAGTGTAATGGGGGTATTATATCAAGGTGTATCTAACCAATTACCCCATAAAAAGCTTTAGAGTCTGAGTACTGCACGCGGGAGGATGCGGACGCCGGCGGTAATTATCAGGTGTATTGCAGGTGATGATGTAAACACGGTGGTGGGGGTGGGCGGAAACCCTCCTTAATTATCGCATTATTTGGGAGATTCACCACCGCCACTTACAGCGCGGACGACTACTGCGTGAGCTGTCTTGACTACGATGACGACTTCTTTTTACCACGAGGACGGTCTTTTGTTACTATGAGGATGACCTATTTTTACCACAAGGATGACCTCTTTTTGCCACGAGGATGACGCTACTCTGGGCTTTCTTAACGACGAGGACGATCTCTTTTTACTACTAAGACCCCGGTATGAGCAAGTCCCTGTGACCACTACTGTTGATGGGAGGACCTCGGGCCTCCCTCATGACCAAGGGATTAGTTGACGACGACTTCGACAAGGGGTTTGTGTGTGTGTGTCTCTCTCTCTCTCTCTCTCTCTCTCTCTCTCTCTCTCTCTCTCTCTCTCTCTCTCTCTCTCTCTCTCTCTCTCTCTCTCTCTCTCACACACACATTCCTTGTTCTTTCTCACCTCTTCTCACCACCATCACCACCACTACTCACCACCACTACTCACCACCATCACCACCACTACTCACCACCATCACCCTCCTCACCCTCTCCTTGGCCCCTGGCGGATATCGGCACAAGGGCACCAATTTGTACGCCACCACATCAAGTCAAAACAGACGATGAGAGCTCCTAGACGAGGAACTGAAGCTGACCATTTATGTGTCGGAATCATTGCAGTAAAGAGGTCTCCTACCGGCCAGTTATGAAAGACAATTGGCTGCTATCACCTGCATGTTTGGTGTTCATTACCTCACACCTTCCGCCTCTTCTATTTTTAAATTATCGACTTTTTTTGAAGGGGAAACATCTCGGGTACACCTGTCTGAAGGGGTTGTTAGTGGCTAATTGGATGTGACTTGGCTTCTTCTTCTTCTTCATTCTTGAGAAATGTTCCTCTTTACAGCAAAGATGTTCATTTATTACCGTGGTCTACTGAGAGAGAGAGAGAGAGAGAGAGAGAGAGAGAGAGAGAGAGAGAGAGAGAGAGAGAGAGAGAGAGAGAGTCATCATTTTTATAGCCGTGTAAGTTTTGCCATAGATCATTACATAGTCACGTTTGTCATCATCATTGTCATTATCATCGCTACAGTGGTCATTATCAACAGCATGGGGTGTCGTCATTATCACTATCATTGTAACCATTAAGCATCTCTAGAGTCATCACAATCATTATCACCACGGCCATTTCCTCCAGAGTCAACATCGTTACTATCATCATCAACATCAATCATTCATCATTACTCTTATCATTATCATCGTCATTATCATCATCATCATCATCATCACCATCACCATCACCATCATTATCCTGGTTCATCTTTATGCTTTCTGCTCCAATTCCTTCCTTCCTTCCTTCCTTCCTTCCTTCCCTTCCCTTTCCTTCTCCAGTTCTCACCTTCTTTCTCTTCTTTCCTCCTCCCCCCCTCTTGCCTAATCACTCTTCGTCCTCACCTTATCTCCCCGTCACTCCTGGGGCCTTTTCTCACCTTCTTCTGTCTTAGAGTAAAAACCATCACTCACTCACTCACTCGTTGCCCCTCCGTCACCCTTCCCCTTTTCTCATTTCCGCTCTCTCTCTCTCTCTCTCTCTCTCTCTCTCTCTCTCTCTCTCTCTCTCTCTCTCTCTCTTTCTCTCTCTCTCTCTCTCTCTCCTTTGCCATCTACTGATGATAACAAACCAGGACCATAAAAGTGTTGCCAATTAATCCCCGCCACTCGAGGCCCTTCGTCAGGAGGGAGGGAGAGAGGGAGGTGCGGGAGAGGGGCGGATGTGAGGTGCTCCTACAAGTCTCCCTCCTACTGACAGCCCACATTTATTACGCTTTTAATTGACGTAATTATCAGAACACCAGCGTCGAGGGTCTCCCGGGGCAACACAGTGGTACACCCAGTCAGGCAGGTAAGGCCGGAGAGCCCACGAATCACCTGTTGAAAATTGACACTTGTTTTGTCCTGAAGGTGTTGGTGGCAATGTTGGGTCATGGGGATTTTTTTACTAATTGTTAACTGTGAAGTTGAATGTCTGTTTCACACCAGGTAAGTGTCGAGACGTTGAGGAGAGAAAGAAAAACAAATGTTAATTGAGGTTACCTGAGGTGCTAATTAAGACGGTGGTTGTTTTTGTGGCTGTTGAGGATTTGGTTTGTCTTGTGCATGTTTACCTGGAATGGGGGTTTACCTGAAGGTTTGTCTGGAGGTTTACTTGAAGGCTTTGTCTGGAGGTTTACCTGAAGGTTTGTCTGGAGGTTTACTTGAAGGCTTTGTCTGGAGGTTTACTTGAAGGCTTTGTCTGGAGGTTTACTTGAAGGTTTGTCTGGAGGTTTACTTGAAGGCTTTGTCTGGAGGTTTACTTGAAGGTTTGTCTGGAGGTTTACCTGAAGGCTTTGTCTGGAGGTTTACTTGAAGGCTTTGTCTGGAGGTTTACTCTGGAGGTTTAAGGGTTTGTCTGGAGGTTTACTTGAAGGCTTTGTCTGGAGGTTTACTTGAAGGTTTGTCTGGAGGTTTACCTGAAGGCTTTGTCTGGAGGTTTACTTGAAGGCTTTGTCTGGATTTTAATTAGAGCTTTTCCCAAATTATTTCTGTCTACTTGCAGTTTACTTGGAGCTTACCAAGAGTTTACCAGGAGTTTAGGCAAGTCTCACCTGAGGTTACCAAGAGTTAACGCTTAGTTTACCCAAGGTCCACCCGAAGTTTACCCATAGTCTGCACCGAATACCCGAAGTTTACCCATAGTCTACACCGAATACCCGAAGTTTACCCATAGTCTGCACCGAATACCCGAAGTTTACCCATAGTCTGCACCGAATACCCGAAGTTTACCCATAGTCTACACCGAATACCCGAAGTTTACCCATAGTCTACACCGAATACCCGAAGTTTACCCATAGTCTGCACCGAATACACGAAGTTTGCCCATAGTCTACACCACCCGAGTTTACATAGTCTGCCCGAAGTTTACCCATAGTCTCACCGCACCAGATACCCGAAGTTTACCCGCAGTCTGCACCGGAATACCCGAAGTTTACCCTGGTCTACCCTGAATGCAGGGATTTACCCATGGTCTACCCTGAATACCAAAATAAGTTTACGCAACCAACCCTTAATTTTCACACACACACACACACACGCACAGAATCGGATTCAGAGGGATTCAGACTCGACTTCCTTATGTGACACATTCCTCGACTCGGGGTTAGTGTTCATGTCTTCATTTACAGTCCTGATCCGATCATTTCAGACTGTTACAGTGTGCAGATCACGGCCCCTCACTCTCCATCACTGCCTGCTTGTTCAATAAACTGCATAGAGGTGTTGGGTTGATATCAGAATGGCTAATGGTGGTCGAGCGGTGACGGTACGTGGAGGGATTCTGAACACGTCGTCGATTTATTAGCGATGCTGTTTTGTTTTTATCTGAAAACCCAAGACAGGTTGATTGTCTACTTTCGTTCATGTGTTTGTTTTTGCTGTTGTTTTTTTGCTGGGGTTTGTGTATATTTTGTTTTGCTGTTCATGTACGGTTTTATATTTTTTTTTGTTAAGGGTGTAGGGTATGATTGTTTTTGTGCTGTTCATGTAATAGACGTTTTGATTTTGTTAAGGGTGTAGGGTATGATTGTTTTTGTGCTGTTCATGTAATAGACGTTTTGATCGATGATATGTACCTATTGTTACTGTTCCATTGTTCATGTACTTTTTTGCGAGATGATATATACGTAATTTGTTGTTGTTCCATTGTGGTAGTACATGTTAAAGGATATTTCTGAACTAATTGCTATTACTCTATTGTTACAGGTCAGTGTGTAGTACATCCCGGACACCACTAGTGAATAAAGCTCTCTCTCCCACACCCCTGACCACAGCTACTTAGTGGCAGTTCATTAGTAAAGGTAAGTCGTATAGCGAGGTATAGTTAACAAGGTAACACTAACTATACTGAATAATCATAACGTATTTAAGATGTCGGATTAACTACAGATATATTAGACATATGTTAAGGTTTGCTGCATGTATGTGTGTATGTACAGGTATGTATGTATGTATGATGGTGACTGGACAATGTTGGTTCACTAGTATCAGCACATGTTGGTGTCCCTAGAAGGATACTGAGGTGTTCTTGAGACAACATCAGCGAGGAAGCTTACTAACAACAGCAGGTCATCGAAAAAATACCAGTGTAGTTGATCACCAAGGACACAGATGATCACCAGCTGACACAACCAGACACCAGCTACAAACCATGACACTACACAACCATGATCACCAGGACACAACCATGATCCAGCGACCTGATCACCAGCTAACAACGATCACCAGCTGGACACAACAGTCACCAGCTGACCATCACCACTGGACAACGATCCAGCTGACACAACCATGATCACCTGACAATGATCACCAGCTGCAACCATGATCACCAGCTGAACCTGTGATCACCGCTGCACACATGATCACCGCTGACACAACCAGATCACCAGCTGGCCAACCAACCTGCAGCTGACACAACCATGACCACCAGCTGACACAACCTGATCACCAGCTGACACAACCATGACACCAGCTGACAACCATCACCAGCTGACACAACCTGATCACCAGCTGACACAACCTGATCACCAGCTGACACAACATGATCACCAGCTACACAACCACCACACAAAACCACACACAAACAGATCACCAGCGACACAACCTTGATCACCAGCTGAACATATCCAGCTGACAACCTGATCCCAGCTGACACAACTGACACCAGCTGGACACAACCTGATCACCAGCGACAACCATGACCACACCCACACACCAAAACAACCACACCAACAAAACGGTAATAAATAAGAGGGTCGTAACTTTTTTTTTTTTTTTATTTTTTTATTTTTTGGGGGCAGGGCCTTAACTTATTCACATCGTTCGAACTGTATTTATACGTCTATTAAGCCACTTGTCGCTGTATCCACGGACGAGTTCCCAGCAAATTATGGTATCTGTGGAGCTGCCGTGTCCGTGTCCGTGGGCTGTCTCGTCTAAACGCAACACCTCATGAACGGGTTTACAGATCTACTTAAAACTGGGGCGTGGATAGTGGTCCTCCCACGGGCTGGTAACATTTTAATACTAGTAATGAGTTGACGAAAACAGGGGATTTGTTGGCCAATTTTCTTCAATGAAATTTCCATAAGCGACGCCACCTGTTGTAGGGCCGGTGAGGGCGCCACCTGGTGTAGGGCTGGTGAGGGCGCCACCTGTTGTAGGGCTGGTGAGGACGCCACCTGTTGTAGGGGCCGGTGAGGACGCCACCTGTTGACCACACCAACCACCACCCCACCCCCACCACCCACGGCTGGTGAGGCGCCACCTGGTGTACGTAGGCGCCACCTGTGTAGGGGTGAGGCGCCACCTTGTAGGGCTGGTGAGGCGCCACCTGGTGAGCGGTGAGACGCCACCTGTTGTAGGGCCGGTGAGGGCGCCACCTGGTGTAGGGCTGGTGAGGGCGCCACCTGTTGTAGGGCTGGTGAGGGCGCCACCTGTTGTAGGGCCGGTGAGGGCGCCACCTGGTGTAGGGCCGGTGAGGGCGCCACCTGGTGTAGGGCTGGTGAGGGCGCCACCTGTTGTAGGGCTGGTGAGGACGCCACCTGTTGTAGGGCTGGTAAAGGTGCTCGGGGATGTGTCGCGTGTTCGACTACCAGAGAGCGTATAGAAAGGTGATCTAGTAATAATTAGAGTAGCTTATCCTTATAGATAGCGTATTATTGTTCAGAGATTATTATTATTATTATTATTATTATTATTAATACTTGTGCTGTAATATTACTGTGATCATAACTATAGGCGACAACACCAGTGCACACCCTGAGGTAGAAGACAAGGTGCCGGCAGTCGGAGCACGAAGTGTGGAGATGTACCATTTGTCATCTATAATACCTGTATAATTTGGATTCTTACACCGTGATTGGTATCATCAGAAGACGATAACTTTGAGAAATAAACACCAAGTGCTAGAAATTACCGCAATAGGGAACCGCAAATAAGTATGACTAGCGTGGCGGACGTCAAGCGTTGCCATATTCAACCTTGTGTTTGCTGGGCTTTGAAGTGTTAATGCTGCTGACTAGTGAGTGGCTGCTGTCAACTTGTGCTGCTCTTCTCTCACAGTTCATCACCTGTTTTAGTGTTTTCTTGCTGATTTATATTCTCACTCATAGCTTTTTCTTCTAACTTGTAGCGTGTCTCGTAACTACTTGTGAGTTCTTCCTCGTATGTAGCGTAACCAGTGATGCGTATGAATGTACACGTGATCATTTAATACTCTCACACACACACACCGACTGACAAGCAAGCACATACAAATACTCACATACGTATACAAATTTGTCACACATCCCTTTACACACAAAAAATACACACACACACACACACACACACCGTATAGGAAGGAAATAAGCAGTCAGACAATAATTCTTATGTGGTCGTATCTCAGCTCTAATGGCAGTATCTGTGACAAGACTGTGGGTACCCTTCCTCTCTCAGCCCCCGGCACACTATTGATCGGTAATCGTGGTAGTGATGGTGATGATAGTCGTAGTAGTAGTGGTGGTGGTTATGGTAGTAGATGTAATAGTAGTGGTAGTAGTTGTGGTGTTTTTATTAATTATAATCGTATTGGTGGTGGTGGTAGTAGTTTTTGCTATAATCGTGGTGGTGGTGGTAATGGTGGTAGTGGTAGTAGTGGGAGTGGTGGTTGTTATGGGAGTAGTAGTAGTAGTGGTGTATTTTTTTTATAATCATGGTGGTGGTGGTGGTAGTAATAAAAGTGGTTGTAGTAGCAATAGAAGTGGTGGTAATAGTGGTGGTGGTAACAGTAGTTTTTTGGTGGTTGTGGTGGTGGTAGTAATAGTAGACGTGTTACAATTGTAGTGGTAGTGGTGGTAGGAGCTAGGTTATGGTTATAGTGGTGGTAGCAACGCGCAATAGAAGGAGACGAAGAGGGAAAATGTATTGAAAAAACGGGACTTAATATCGGACATGCAGCTGCACCAATGGATGACAAACCACGACAAGTCCCGCAGGTGATATTGCACCCAGGTAGGTGAGAGGGGTGGGTTGGGTGTGGGTGGAAGAGGACGGATAGGTGGAGGGTGAAGGGGAGAGGGATGGGGTGGGTGGAGGAGGAGAGAGAAGGATAAGGGGGGCTATAACTGGATAGAGGAAAAAATAAGTGTTTTAGAGAGAAAATAAATTGAAAGTTTGATAGAACAAAATTAGAATGGAGAGAGAGAGAGAGAGAGAGAGAGAGAGGAGAGAGAGAGAGAGAGAGAGAGAGAGAGACATTCATAATATTCTTTGTACATGTTCCACAGATAAGAAACAAATTGCGAAACTTCCATAAAAAAAATACCTGTCAAAGAATTACTATAAAACAAAACTTGATATACAATTTAAAAAAAAATTACAAAAAAAGTATGAAGCAAAACAACAGTGAACAATATTAATAGAGACAGTTTGGGCCCCTACAGCACTCCTCACTACATACATTATATATAGTTTAACTTTTAATTTACTGACTGGTGTATTCACTAACCTAGAATACCCGCTTTAAGTTACCATTAGTCCTACCCCACACCCCCACCTACCCCCACACCCTCACCTACCCCCCCTCACCTCCCCACACCCTCACACCCCCCCACACCCTCACCTCCCCACACCCCCCACACCCTCACCCACCCCCACACCCTCACCTACCCCCACCCCACCCCCCCCCCACACCTCCCCCACACCCTCCTCCCCCACACCCCTCACCTCCCCCCACCCTCCACCTCCCCCACCCCCACACCCTCACCTACCCCACCTCCACACCCTCCCTCCACCCACACACACCATCACCTCCCCCCCACACCCTCACCTCCCCCACACCTCACCTTCCCCACACCCTCACCACCCCACACCCTCACCTCCCCCACACCCTCTTTCTCGTCTACCTGTTGTGTGAGTTCATATACTTCACCAACCAGTTATTCTTCTTTAACAGCGAAAAAAAAAATAATAATAAACTAAAGAATGTCGGCGGAGTCAAATAGTCATCGGTTGAACGAGTTTTACTGCAAGTTCCATCCGCCAGTCAAACACCAGTGCGTCCTCCACTGTGTGTGCATGGTGTGTGTGTGTGTGTGTGTGTGTGTGTGTGTGTGTGTGTGTGTGTGTGTGTGTGTGTTTTCTCCGCGCGTGTTTTTTCATATTGAAATATATTAAGCAGTAATTAGAACCAAGAAGTAAGCAGATAGCAGAGCGGTGGTACAAGCGTAATAGTACAAATACGCCATAAGGAGGCGAGTTATTGTTCAGGTTGTACAGTGATAAACCCTGACGGTGAGGACGGGCGGTGTTCTCAATGGATTATCTTGTAATTGTGAGTCTTATCTACCGGTCACCCTTAACACCATTCTTACTCTCAACCTGCTCATAATTCCCATCTTCCTCACGTATTTATCGTTATTATTATATCCATTATCAGGGTTTCTCATTATCATTATCATCATCATCGTTGCTGTTGGCTGTTTTACTTATTGGTACAAGTTATCTCTTCTCTTTGTTTTATCATCACTAATATTATTCTCGGTATCGTGATCGGCTTCACTATCATCACTTTTTATTTTAATCTTAATTATTGTCTCTTATCAGTACTCCACCGAGACATATATACAGTTTATATATATATATATGTATATGATATACTGTGTGTGTGTGTGTGTGTGTGTGTGTGTGTGTGTGTGTGTGTGTGTCATGTTCCTTACCTCAGTGTGTCAAACGTGTAAATTATGACAGCTTTTAGAAATAAGTGAGAAGCGTGGTCACCAGCTGCATGCAAGTCTCCTGATCGTGTTGGCCACTATTTCAAAACTTCCTTCCATGATCATCGAGCATTTCATCCCAGCCTTACTCTCTGAATATACCACTGAGGGTTAAGGTCTTCCCGCACCAACCTCCCTCCTCCCCACACTCCCGTCTCCTTTCATCCTCCCTGCTGTGTTTTGATTGGTATCTGACTAATAGTATCTGGAGGCTAAAGAGGGGGTTACAGTATACTTGTCTGGTATCTCACTACAAGAATCTGGTGGCATTAGTGTGTGTAGTCTTGGTGGTGATATAAAACCGTTCATGTGTGTGTGTGTGTGTGTGTGTGAGTGAGAGAACTTCCCTGCAGGTGTGGATGGTTATCATTACACATGTTATCATAGAGAAGTTATTAATCATTAAATATATCTTCGTGAAGCTCCTCGTTTTTATATCACTTCAATTGATGAGGTTATTAGTGGAGAAGAGGAGAGAGAGAGAGAGAGAGAGAGAGAGAGAGAGAGAGAGAGAGAGAGAGAGAGAGTAAATGACAGGAGCAGCAGACGGTAACAGACTATAACAATGGTGGTATCCAAACCGATCAGTGATGTTGTACTTCTTCAGTGATTTAGGACCTGAGTGTCATAAGGTGTTTTGTACTCCGTTTACTTGTATCGTTTCTTTACAAAGAGAAGGAATTATTATTTCAACTTATCGGATAAAAACACCTTTAGAGCGCTGAGAAATTACGTAGAATCTACTCATGAAAGGGAAATAAAATGGACCATATGACTCTAAAGAATAACTCATATTTTTATAAACTCGACAGTTGACGCCGGGTACCACATCACTGTCCCCGACCTTGTTAAGTTGTAAGGTATTCGCTGAGGTGTGTGTGTGTGTCTGTGTGTGGAAGGAGGAGGTCCCTGGCTACCCTGAGAAATATATCACCCGCCCCGGCATCACCCAACACCGGGCTTAGTAATGAACCCATAAACGTCTTTATTCCATAATTCAGTAGCACACAATTGTACACCTTCCACAGCTATGGTGTAATTTCCACGGGTGGTAGGCAGGTGGCCGACCACGGGGTAAGTGACACCATACATAAAGCTCAACTGTCTCAAAATAAAGTTGACTCACCTTAAATACTGGTTATGTAAGTTACGCCGTATCGACACACCGATCGAGTCATGGGATCACCTGAAGATTGGGCTCCCCAAGGATATTTCACCCTAACCTAACCTAACCTATCCTGGGGTGCCTAATCTTCAGGTGATCCATGTCTTTAGTGTAGAAATTGTCAGAACATTTTATTGTCATCAAGATTCCTGATAAAATTGAGAGTTGTGTTACTTAAGTGATTCACTATTCGTGCCGGTATGTTGATATCCACAAACACGAGATCTTAGGTTCAACTGTGTTATCGAGCTACAGATTTTGTTTACACCACAAAACAACAGTAAGCACCAGGTGAGGCAGTACTCTCGTGAGCCACATGTGATGCAGCATGCTCAGATTGGAGATAAGACTCGTAACTTTACCAGGAGAGAGAAGCCTCGATCCTAGACGGCCTCAGCACACCTGTTGTCTTTACTTGTGTCTTCCCTCGTCTATACGTTACTACATATTGTCAAGTATTTACCACGTTATTGAGTGTTATTCTTTACTTGCTGTTGTTAAGTAGTCATCGAAAAAAATATAGCCATATTTTAAATGATTTTGTATTAAAGTCTGGGTATTTGTGTGTGTGTGTGTGTGTGTGTGTGTGTGTGTGTGTGTGTGTGTGTGTGTGTGTGTGTGTGTGTGTGTGTGTGTGTACTTATGCCTTAATGAGTGACCAAAGCACGCTGGTGAATTTTGTGATCAGCCAAATTATTACTACTGGCAGGCCGTCCACTTTTAGCTGTGGTGAAAGTCTCCTAAACACGTTACGTTTCTTACACCTGATGTTAATTAACCCTTATGAGTACGATGACGTGATACTCCAGGGAATTGATCGTCGTACTCAAAGGGCTAACACATCTGCTATTAAGTCGTCATTAATTCACTGTCCTCAAGGGGTTGTTAATATGTTACAACAGGTAGAGTCTAGGAGCCACCATAGTTATTTTGATTTATTCCCTAACACATTATCTTTATATTTATTTACCTGTCTTATTATTGTAGCATATTATCTGTTTATATTGTTTACGTTATGTGAGAGACGGAGACACCACTAAAGGTAACTCTAGAGACAGGAGACACCACTAAAGGTAACTCTAAGAGACAGGAGACACCACCAAAGGTAACTCTGAGAGACAGGAGACACCACTAAAGGTAACAACACTAGAGACGGGAGACACCAAAGGTAACTCTGAGACGAGAACACCACTAAAGGTAACACTAAGGACGGAGACACCACTAAAGGTAACTCTAGAGACGGAGACACCACTAAGTAACTCAGAGACGGGAGACACCACCAAAGGTAACTCTGAGACAGGAGACACCACTAAAGGTAACAACACTAGAGACAGGAGACACCAAAGGTAACTCTGAGAGACGGGAACACCACTAAAGGTAACACTAAGAGACAGGAGACACCACCAAAGGTATAACACTAAGAGACGGAGCCAAAGGTAACACTAAGAGACAGGAGACACCACCAAGGTAACACTAGAGACGGGAGACACCACCAAGGTAACACTAGAGACGGGAGACACCACTAAAGGTAACACTAAGAGACAGGAGACACCACCAAAGGTAAAACACTAAGAGACGGGAGACACCAAAAGGTAACTCTGAGAGACGGGAGACACCACTAAAGGTAACACTAAGAGACGGGAGACACCACTAAAAGGTAACACTAGAGACAGGAGACACCACAAAGGTACAACACTAGAGACGGGAGACACAAAAGGTAACTGAGAGACAGGAGACACCACAAAGGTAACACTAGAGACGGGAGACACCACCAAGGTCAACACTAGAGACACGGAGACACCACCAAAGGTAACACACTAGAGACGGGAGACACCACGGTAACACTAGAGACGGGAGACACCAAAGGTAACTCTGAGAGACGGGAGACACCACCAAAGGTAACTCAGAGACGGGAGACACCACTAAAGGTACTCATGAGAGACGGGAGACACCACTAAAAGGTAACTCTAAGAGACAGGAGACACCACCAAAGGTAACACACTAGAGACGGGAGACACCACCAAAGGTAACTCTGAGAGACGGGAGACACCACTAAGGTAACACAGAGACGGGAGACACCACCAAAGGTAACAACACTAGAGACGGGAGACACAAAGGTAACTCTGAGAGACGGGAGACACCACTAAAGGTAACACTAAGAGACGGGAGACACCACTAAAGGTAACACTAGAGACGGAGACACCACCAAAGGTAACACACTAGAGACGGGAGACACCACCAAGGTAGCAACACTAGAGACGGAGACACCACCAAGGTAACACTAAGAGACGGGGACACCACCAAAGGTAACTCTGAGAGACAGGAGACACCACTAAAAGGTAACACTAGAGACGGAGACACCACTAAAGGTAACACTAGAGACGGGAGACACCACTAAGGTAACTCTGAGAGACAGGAGACACCACCAAGGTAACACTAGAGACAGGAGACACCACTAAAGGTAAACACTAAGAGACGGGAGACACCACTAAAGGTAACTCTAAGAGACAGAACACCACTAAAGGTAACACTAAGAGACAGGAGACACCACTAAAGGTAACACTGAGAGACAGGAGACACCACCAAAGGTAAACACTAAGAGACGGGAGACACCAAAAGTAACTCTGAGAGACAGGAGACACCACCAAAGGTAACACTAGAGACGGGAGACACCACTAAGGTAACACTAGAGACGGGAGACACCACCAAGGTAACAACACTAGAGACGGGAGACACAAAGGTACTCTGAGAGAAGGAGACACCACTAAAGGTAACACTAAGAGACGGGAGACACCACCAAGGTAACTCTGAGAGACGGAGACACCACTAAAGTAAACACTAGAGACGGGAGACACCAAAAGGTAACTCTGAGAGACAGGAGACACCACTAAAGGTAACACTAAGAGACGGGAGACACCACTAAAGGTAACAACACTAAGAGACAGGAGACACCAAAGGTAACTCTGAGAGACAGGAGACACCACTAAAGGTAACACTAGAGACAGGAGACACCACCAAAGGTAACAACACTAGAGACGGGAGACACCAAAGGTAACTCTGAGAGACAGGAGACACCACTAAAGGTAACAACACTAAGAGACGGGAGAACACCACCAAGGTAACAACACTAGAGACGGGAGACACAAAGGTAACTCTGACAGACGGGAGACACCACTAAGGTAACACTAAGAGACGGGAGACACCACTAAAGGTAACAACACTAGAGACGGGAGACACCACCAAAGGTAACACACACTAAGGACAGGAGACACCAAAGGTAACTCTGAGAGACGGAGACACCACTAAAGGTAACACTAAGAGACGGGAGACACCACCAAAGGTAACAACACTAGAGACGGGAGACACCAAAGGTAACTCTGACAGACGGGAGACACCACTAAAGGTAACACTAGAGACGGAGACACAAGGTAACTCTGAGACAGGAGACACCACTAAAGGTAACACTAGAAGGGAGACACCACCAAAGGACAACACTAAGGACGGGCACAAAGGTAACTCTGAGAGACGGGAGACACCACTAAGGTAACAACACTAGAGACGGGAGACACCACCAAAGGTAACAACACTAAGAGACGGGAGACACCACTAAAGGTAACACTAAGAGACGGAGACACACCAAGGTAACACTAAGAGAGGAGACCAAAAGGTAACTCGAGAGACGGGAGACACCACTAAAGGTAACAACACTAAGAGACGGGAGACACCAAGGTAACTCTGAGAGACGGAGACACCACTAAAGGTAACAACACTAAGAGACGGGAGACACCACCAAAGGTAACAACACTAAGAGACGGGAGACACCAAAAGGTAACTCTGAGAGACGGAGACACCACTAAAGGTAACACTAGAGACGGGAGACACCACCAAAGGTAACAACACTAGAGACGGAGACACCAAGGTAACTCTGAGAGACAGGAGACACACCACAAGGTAACACTAAGAGACAGGAGACACCACTAAAGGTAACAACACTAGAGACGGGAGACACCACCAAAGGTAACAACACTAAGAGACGGGAGACACCAAAAGTAACTCTGAGACAGGGAGACACCACTAAAGGTAACAACACTAGAGACAGGAGACACCACTAAAGGTAAACACTAGAGACGGGAGACACAAGGTAACTCTGAGAGACAGGAGACACCACTAAAGGTAAACACTAGAGACAGGAGACACCAAAGGTAACTCTGAGAGACGGAGACACCACTAAAGGTAACTCTAGAGACGGGAGACACCACCAAAGGTAACAACACTAGGGCAGGAGACACCAAGGTAACTCTGAGAGACGGGAGACACCACTAAAGGTAACACTACAGACGGGAGACACCACCAAAGGTAACAACACTAAGGGCAGGAGACACACCACCAAGGTAACAACACTAGAGACGGAGACACCAAAAGGTAACTCTGACAGACAGGAGACCCACTAAGGTAAAACACTAAGAGACGGGAGACACCACAAAGGTAACACTAGAGACGGGAACACCACTAAGGTAACAACACTAAGAGACAGGAGACACAAAAGGTAACTCTGAGAGACAGGAGACACCACTAAAAGGTAAACACTAAGAGACAGGAGACACCACTAAAGGTAACTCTAGAGACAGGAGACACCACTAAAGGTAACAACACTAAGAGACAGGAGACACCAAAGGTAACTCTGAGAGACGGGAGACCACTAAAGGTAACAACACTAAGAGACAGGAGACACCACCAAAGGTAACATCTAAGAGACAGGAGACACCACTAAAAGGTAACACTAAGAGACGGGAGACACCACTAAAGGTAACACTAAGAGACAGGAGACACCACTAAAAGTAACTCTAGAGAGACGGGAGACACCACCAAAGGTAACACTAAGAGACAGGAGACACCACTAAGGTAACTCTGAGAGACAGGAGACACCACTAAAGGTAACACTAAGAGACAGGAGACACCACTAAAGGTAACTCTGAGAGACAGGAGACACCACTAAAGGTAACACTGAGAGACCGGAGACACCACTAAAGGTAACTCTGAGAGACAGGGAGACCAAAGGTAACTCTGAGAGACGGGAGACACCACCTAAAGGTAACTCTGAAGACGGGAGACACCACTAAAGGTAACAACACTAAGAGACGGGAGACACACCAAAGGTAACTCTAGAGACAGGAGACACCACCAAAGGTAACTCTGAGAGACGGAGACACCACCAAAGGTAACTCTGAGAGACAGGAGACACCACTAAAGGTAACAACAATAAGAGACAGGCAGCACCACAAAGTAACACTGAGAGACGGGAGACACCACCAAAGGTAACTCTGAGAGACAGGAGACACCACTAAAGGTAACTCTGACAGACAGGAGACACCACTAAAGGTAACTCTGAGGACAGAGACACCAAGTAACTCTGACAGACAGGAGACAACCAAAGGTAACACTAAGAGACAGGAGACACCACCAAAGGTAACACTAAGAGACGGGAGACACCACTAAAGGTAACACTGAGAGACGGGAGACACCACCAAAGGTAACAACACTAAGAGACGGGAGACACGAAAGGTAACACTAAGAGACGGGAGACACCAGCTACAGACAGGTATGGCACAGGTAACGCGAGGAGACGGGCGCTCAAAGGGTTGCTATTACCTGGTAGGAACATTAAGGTGGGTGTGACGTAGAGGCGGAAGCAGGTAGGTAAGAGACACTAAAGTCGCCTCAACGCCCATGACAAAAACTCATTATGCTCAGCAATTAGTAACTCAGGGAAGAGGAGAATGATATTGACAAATGACGATCAGCACATTCTGAAACATAAGAAATATATTTTTTTTTATTCGTTTCGTTGTATAAGTGATGATGATGATGATGATGATGGTGGTTTTGGTGGTGATGTTTTTGTTGATGGGGAGGGAGGGAGGGGAGGTCTTGGTGTGCCATTAAGGTGTAACATGTCACTGTACTGCACCAATTGTTTACCCGCGACAGAAGGATTACACTACCCATTAGAATAAACAGTGAAGACATTGAATCAACAACGACCACAAAGAGCCAGGTTGTTTACGCTGTACGGGAACCTTAACACAACTATTATATGTTCATTAAGCATCACAAACTATTAGTTGACTCTGTATCACGTGACAGTGTTGTTTACCTGTCGACCACCTGGGGCAGGAGACTCGCTCCTCCACCGACGATAGTGTTTTGTTTTCTTGTTTTTCTCACCTGTCATGCTGTGAATGTTGTCTGTATGTCTCGTCGTCTCGCTGTTGTGTATGGGTATGAGTATTGTGTATTATCTGTTTTAAATACAGTAATGCCTGCTGGTCCTTCATGCAGAGTGGGGCATCGTCTGATAAACTCAGGCCAAGCTAAACTGCATGACACTCTTCCAGTTTAGCTTACAACAGAGCACCAGCACACCCCCCCCCCTCCACACACACACACACACTACATGAACTCCAGTGTAAATAACATAACCCTGGACTCAGAAACAAAGTAATACATAAGTTATTAAGCCAAGTAGCTAACTCATCCATGACCAGAATATATATATATCACGCAGCGTCTGATTAATTGCTTATAATGTGTAAATATCGTGACCTGGCAGTTTAGAGTGACAGGTCTTGTGTCCAGTGAGTGTATAAGAGGGAGGTGGAGGTGTGAGATGTGTGACTAAGGAAAAAGGAAGGTGGTGATGGGAAGGTTTGTGGCAATGAAGAGGGAAAGGTGATGGGTAGGTGTGTTTGTGGCAGGGGAAGGAATGGTGGGAAGGTGTGAGTGTGGCAGGGAAAGAAGGAGAGTAGGGAGGCAAGCGAGAGGATGAGCAATGGAAAGGTAGAAGAAAGAGAAGGAGGGGTGAAGGGGGAGGAAAGGGATAAGAGGGTCAGAGAAAGAGGAAGTATCACATAACGCTTTACTTAGCACGGCAGCGACATACCTCAATACCCAGTAATGGCAGCACTCATTAGGCGAGAGGGTAACGCAACCGTCATACAAACAAACTGGGGCCCTTTAGCTAGTATCGTTTCAACTAACAACTTCTGCTGGTATTGGCTGGCTGGCTGGCTGGCTCACACACACACACACACACACACACACACACACACACACACACACAAAATCTTTCACATCAATCGTCCTTTTCGTATTTTATAAACCCCATAATGTGAAGTACCAAGTTGTAGACCACCTTCTCTGATACAGCAGTTGTGAAGTGTGTGTGTGTGTGTGTGTGTGTGTGTGTGTGTGTAGGTTTGAGCGAGATATATCAGTGTGAAAGAAGGTGAGATGAGGAGATACAGGTGGGTATATTTGTGCTTACATATGTGTATGGAGAAGGCCCAGGGAGGTATATATGTGTGTTTATATGTGTGTGTTTGTAGGGAGGAGAGGTGAAGGAGGTGTGTGTGTGTGTGTGTGTGACAGGTGAGGACCCCGGGAGAGCTACCACTGTGGGGTGACAGCAACAATAAACTCACCTGAGAGACATCACTTGGGAGGGATACGTTTGATCAGGTGCGAAAGATTTACTGCTCTCTCTCTCTCTTGTTTATTGGTGTGTGTGTGTGTGTGTGTGTGTGTGTGTGTCTGTGTGTGTGTGTTACATCAATCATCAACACAAATATATACAGTCTAACACTCTTAAGACTGGTTCATTAGCCACCTCTCACCTCTCCATCCCTCCCAAGTCCTCACATCACCTCCATAACACAACAACAACATTAACACGACGTCGGAAAATTATCTGAGTAACAATTTTCGATGCAAAAGTCACTAAAACGCGTCATTAATTATATTTAACATCAGATACAACGTTGAGGATGCATGAGTCTGACCCCTAAGATTATGGTTCATGTTAGTGTCTTCCCTCACGCTCAGGCAAAAGGTAATTAAAACAAAATAATAATAATAATAACCCCAGTAAATACAAAACATTACTTTAATCATTGAGATATAATCTACAGCTAAAGCTCCTCCCTCCCTCCCACCCTCCCTCCCTCCCTTCCTTCCTCCCTCCCTCCCTCATGAAAAACTACAATGAAAAGGTAATTAGCTTACCATTACAAGGCACAGGTAAGTGATCCACAACACCACCACTCACACACCCAAACACCTCCCTGATTACCATTTTAATTTTTGCCGCCATTATCTTAATTGAAATCGCGTAGATTACCGCCACGCAAAAAAAAATAGTCAAAACACACCGGAAATACGCTTCAAACACGGCCGCCAAGGACTAGGGTGGCGACGAGTGGTGTTTGGGTGGGGTGGGAGAGGGAAGGGAGAGGGAGGGAGAGATGAGTGGCGGAAAGTGGTGTTTAGAAGGGAAGGGAGAGGTATAGGGAGGTACGGAGAAAGATTAAAGGAAAGGTAAAGAGAGGAGATGGTGGAAAGTGACGTGATGGGAGACAGAGAGGAAAAGGGGGAGAGGAAAGAAGGGAGGAGAAAGGGAAGAGAGAGGTAGGAGGGTGGAATGGACCGGAGGAAGAGAGGGAACCATGGAAAACAAGAGAGAGGAGATGGAGCAATGAAGATGATAACAGGAGGAATGAGAAGAGAATGATAAAATAAGAGGAGGAAAAGGAGAGGATGATAAGGGGGAAGAAGAGGCGGAGAGGGTGAGAAGGATAGAATATACAAGGTAAACAAACCAAATAATGAAGAACAAACTTTAAACAATTGGCAACAAAAGAACAGCAGAATAAACGAAAATAAACAGAAAGAAGAAGAATGAGAGGAAAAGGAAACAACAGATAAATTATCCTAAAAAAAGAAGGAAACACAAGAATGCGTTAATGGACGGGCAAGAGAACGAGAAAAAAGAGGGGGAAAACTTGATAAAATAAGAACTGCAAATACAACGAAGAGGAAATAGCAAAACGAAGTGAGGAAAGAGGAAAAAACACAGAAAAAAAACATTAAAAGGTGTACATGAAAATCGCAAAGAGACGAGAAAAAAGAAGATCATTAGATGCACTAAAAGAGAGACACAATAAAACGAACAAAGCAAACCATAAGAAACACAGTGAACTAAAAATGGTTGGAAAGAAAACGAGACGGGACGAAGGGGAGACTTGGTCGTTTATATGAATAATTTACGTTACTCATTTGTTTTAGGGGCGGAGACGGGCGTCGTGGCCAGAGAGGGAATAATGGAGCTATCTCTCTCTCTCTCTCTCTCTCTCTCTCTCTCTCTCTCTCTCTCTTCGACTGTGCGATCTGTATGTTGTGAGAGCGAGCGGCGAGCGGACCTACCCCTTTGATGCCCAACTCTTGATTTTGTAACTTAAAACGATGATTGAGCTGAGGGTGTGAGTGTCGACGGGCTGGCAGTGGTTCGCTGAGAGGAGGGAGAACAAGGTATAGGGATGGGTGGGTGTACAGATGGTGAGGGTGTACAGTAGATGGGGATGGGTGGGTGTACAGATGGTGAGGGTGTACAGTAGGTGGGGATGGGTGGGTGTACAGATGGTGAGGGTGTACAGTAGGTGGGGATGGGTGGGTGTGTAAAAGAGGGTGTGTGTGTGTCTGCGCAGGTGCTGATGGGTGCAAAGATGGTGGAGTGAAATAAATGACGAAAGAGAGGAGAGAGAGAGAGAGATGGTTGATGTCATGGATAGATTGACGGATGGAATGGGAGATAGGGAGAGATTGATAAATAGGTTTCAGAAGAGAACGGACAGGCAGTGAGAGATGAATAAGAGAGGAAATAGGAAATATGGACAGACACGTACAACATTATATCACCAGAATATAAGAGACGCAACACTGGGACAGGACAGGACAGGGGCCGGATAGGACAGGGCAGACAGGACGGGACGGGACGGAACGGGACAGGACAGGGCATAACGGAAGTGTGTCAGGGCTCCTGGTGTGGCAGTACGTGTCGGTCACTCAGCGGAAACAATGACTTACTAGGGACTCACAATGCACGGGTGCAAATACGTGCAATCTACCAGTATTAACGACCTAAATTGCGACGCGCTTCATCGACGACTGTCACGACCGGTCCCCAGTTGTGGCAGTTTTCATACTAAAGTGTTAAAAAGGGGCTTAACCGGAGCTGAGACGTATGTACGATTATAGTCTCTGTGGGAAAGTGGCGGAAAGGTTACCGGGATGAGGACTACAGCACGAAGAAGCGTCTCTTATCAATACACATTAGGTGTTTCACAGGAATCATAGGATCATTATGTGTGACGTAACCAGACCCGCTAACTGAAACACTCTTCTCTCGGGGTATAATACACTCGAGTCTTCAAGTATTACATTTAGTGATAGAATAGAGAAGAACATTAAGGTAGCAATAAGGAGCAACACCCTGGGCTGGAAGACAGGAAGATGACCTCTCTAGGGTAACATAGACCGACCTCTTCCCCTAACTCACGTATTATTGCCTGCCAGCTTGCGACTGATATTGTATTCTGGGTCTGTTGTGTGGCTGCTGACTGTCTTCTCTGGCCTCTTGTGGTCTTGGTCTTATACTGGGGACCATTGTGGTGTTTCCTGGAGTCACCATAAGTTCTTCAGTTAACGCCATCCTGAGGTTCTTGTGTCGGGCCATTTTCATCAGGAACATAAATTTTATTTACCCTTTGTTTTTGTCCAATTCAGTGTTTTATCATCTCTTGGTTGTCTCTCGATCCAGCCTAGACCATTGTGGGTTCATGGGACGTAACAGCCATCTTGTGGACCTTCAGTAAACGCAGTGTTAGACAGACCAAACCTCCAAAAGTGTGCGGGAAATATACATCAGCTGGATAATAACGCCTCACTCACACTCAGGTTTATGGATAAGATGTACGACCCCTGAGGGAAGTGAGTGAGGCAGCGAGGAAGGAAGTGGCAATCTCAGCTGGCAAGACCCACCCCGGCGAGGGAGGTAAATGGTGGTTCTCAAAGCGCTAACTGCCTTGTTTCTGCGGGTTTGGTGGTCGGAGGACGATTCAACTCTAGAAGGTTAAGAGCAGTGCTTGGATTATTGTAGGAGTGATATTTCGTAATGATAGTGACACGACGAACTGCTGGTGCCGGAGGTTGGTGGTGGTGTTTGTAGTGTTAAATGTGGTTGTTGATCGTACTTGTTGTAGCTGTTGGAGGTAGTGCTTAGTGATAGTTATATGACTGTGCACCACTGACTGATCCACTTGTTTCCTGAAGGAAAAAAAAGTCTCAGAAGGTGCTGAACTTCACCTGGAGACGACGTAGTTATTCAACACAGTGGCGAGGTGTCTCGTCCTTTTCTTTTCTGTCGTCACTGATGAAAGCTAGAAAACTAATTCCCCGAACGGATCACCTTAACATTAGACACCCCAACTGGTGTTTAATCATCAAGTGAAATAAGCAAGGGTGTCTATTCTCCAGGTGATTCCTCCGAACATTACGGGGTCATTTATTTAAACAAAAAATTACCTAATTTTAATGTCATTGTTTCTGTAGCTCGGCAGGTAGAGAGGCTAAAAAGACTGGAAACATTTAGAGCTGCTTCTAGAGTAGTACTTTGTTTAACCCCGAAATATAAAAGCGGGGGCGTGAGGAAGGCAAATCGTGGCAAATTTGGACTGATACACAACATTGAAGTTACTAATGGATCCGATACTGTGACCCGAGTCTTAATATCCGTCTTTTCTGCCCTTGAAGAACAGAGACTGAAAGGGGAAGAAATAAAAGAAATGTCGACTCACAACACCGTTTCGACTTATTTAAATACAGCCTAATAATGAGTTTTATTATGATGAACGCTCACAAATATCTCATATTATCTACAACTGGTAACCGCAAGTCAATAACTCCTAGAGACCAAGAACAAAAAACACTCTCTGGTTATCATAGCTGAGGGAGTACCTTCGTCAGCACCCGACACTCACCGCCATCCTTATTACCAACACACAGGCGAGTTTCCTTTCCTCGGCAGAGACGTGTGTGGATAGTTAAGTGGTGTTGGTATTGTGTGTACGTGTGACTGGTGGTGGCCAGCGACACTACCATGACTGTTACCACCACCGGTATCATAAATCGCTACCACCATCAGCAGGAGTACCGATGTCATTACTACCAATATCACCACCACCATCACCATCATGACCACTACCTTAACCAGTAGCATCACCACCACCACCAACAGCATCAGCACACACAGCAGCAGCACCAACAACAGCAGCGAGGCCAGCAGCAGTAACAACAGCTGCAGCACCAGAGGCAGCCACCAGAAACTACCACCTCGGCGTCTCACCGGAGGACATCATTAACCATCTTTATCGGGCCAAATGAGGTACTTCGATGCAAAGATGACGACTAATAAAAGTGGAAAATATAACTCACGGTATTGTTAGCCCTTTAGGAAGAGCGTGCCAGCTATGTTTTATATTAATAATAACGATTTAAATCTATTTTAATCTTCCGCTCTACCCCAAGCGTGGTCCTCGTCACACGTCTGAGAGGGTCGGTGTTCTGTGAGTATTCTCATTACCTGCAAGACGCCTTACACGCACCCTCACTCCTGAAGACACTTTCGTAAGTGATTAATATCCTGAAGGAGTGGATGTAAGGAAATGATCATTACCTGTCTGTTAAAGGCTGGGGAGTTATAACTCTTGCTGGTGGTGTTTCAGAAGTCTTCAGATTTTGTCCCTGGGTAAGGTAATCACGGCGCTACACCACCAGCGGATGGGTTTGGGTTTTTCACTTGTCGCCGGCTGTAATAATGACCGGAGTGGTTGATGGTGGCGGAGGTGAGGGGTTGTTAGCACGTCACCTGCATAGTAATCCATCACTAGAAATTTAATGCTCGCCTCCGTCAGGTGTTTCTTATGACTTACCTTTTCCAGGGTTCACGACAGTTGCCAATGTGGCTGTGGGTGGGATTCCCCCTTATGATCGTTACGCACGAGTGACACGAAATTGGGGGGTTTTGTTCGTTTTTAGAGAGGTGAGTGTCAGTCTTGTGGGGTGGGGT
This sequence comes from Homarus americanus, assembly GCF_018991925.1. NCBI lineage: Eukaryota > Metazoa > Arthropoda > Malacostraca > Decapoda > Nephropidae > Homarus > Homarus americanus. Next base: position 381,317 of record NW_024735442.1, on the reverse strand, counting down.
GAGTGTCAGTCTTGTGGGGTGGGGGTGAGTGTCAGTGAGTGGTAGTCTTGGGGTGAGTCAGTGGGGTGGGGTGAGTGTCAGTCTTGTGGGGTGGGGTGGGTGGGGTGGGGTCAGTTGAGTGGGTGGGGTGAGTGTCAGTCTTAGGGTGAGGTCAGTCTGGGGTGGGGGTGGGTCAGTGTGTGGAGTGGGGTCAAGTCAGTGTGGGGTGGGGTGAGCGTCAGTCTTGTGGGGTGGGGTGAGTGTCAGTCTTGGGGTGGGGTGAGGTCAGTCTTGTGGGTGGGGTGAGTGTCAGTCTTGTGGGGTGGGGTGAGTGTCAGTCTGTGGGGTGGGGTGAGTGTCAGTCTTGTGGGGTGAGTGTCAGTCTTGTGAGGTGGGGGGTGAGCGTCAGTCTGTGTGGGGTCGTGGGGTGTGTGGGGTGGGGTGAGTGTCAGTCTTGAGTGTCAGTCTTGGGGTGGGGTGAGTGTCAGTCTTGGGGTGGGGTGAGTGTCTGTCTTGTGTCAGTGGGGTGAGTGTCAGTTCCTGGGGTGGGGTGAGCGTCAGTCGTCAGGGTGAGTGGGGTGGGGTTCAGAGTGGGGTGAGTGTCAGTCTTGTGTGAGCGTCAGTCTTGTGGGGGTGGGGGAGTGTCAGTCTTCAGTGGGTGGGGTGAGCGTCAGTCTTGTTGGGGTGAGCGTCAGTTGTGGGGTGAAGTCTTGTGGGGGTGGGGTGAGTGTCAGTCTTGTGGGGTGTGAGTGTCAGTCTTGTGGGGTGGGGAGGTGTCAGTCTTCTTGTGGGGTGGGGTGTCAGTCTTGTGGGGGTGGTGTCAGGGGTGTCAGTCAGTCAGTCTTGTGGGGTGGGGTGAGTGTCAGTCTTGTGGGGTGGGGTGAGTGTCAGTCTTGTGGGGTGGGGTGAGTGTCAGTCTTGTGGGGTGGGAAGGGTGTGGTGTCACTCTTGGGGCTCATCACTCTTTATGGTCATCCTTGAGGAAGACTGTGAGCTTGGAGGGACAGAGTGATTTAGTCGCCCTTAAGAGGTGACTCAGGTAGAGTTTCGCCCCATTAGCAGTCATATTATAAACGCTCAGATGGTCGGCACGCTGTAGAGAATCAACCGGTACAGTGTCCCCACATAGTCGCCCCAGAAAGCCACCCCGTAGAGTCAACCTTTAGTCACCTTAGAACGTCACCCTATAAGAGTCACACCATAGGGAATCATCCCATAAGTCATCCAATAGTAACCACAAACGATCCCAAGAGTCACCCTATAAGACCCTCATGAGTCACCCCATGAATCACCCCCACAAGTTCCCATGACTCAGCCCGTAAGACCCCATAAGACCCGATAAGGACCCAGGGTAAGGTCCATCTTGGAGGGGATGGGGAGAGGGGCTGGCTACCCTGGGTGCGTGTCGCTGGTCAACTTGTTCCAAACACCAACCAAACGCTACTTCCGCAGAGATCTGGTTCAACCGTCACGGGGGATACACTCGCTACTGTGTGTGTGTGTGGAGGGAGGGAGGGAGAGAGAGAGAGAGAGAGAGAGAGAGAGAGAGAGAGAGGCTTGTTTACTCATCATCATCAGAGGATTAGCGACATTATGTCATATCATGCCACTGATACCATAAAATCACCTCTAGATTAATGTTTACGTTTCTTTTTTAATATATAAGTTTTTTTTTAGTTTTTAGGGTCGTTTTCATTTACTCGTCACCTATCTCAAGAGATCTGCGTGGGTTAGGCTTGGTTAGGTTAGGTTATGTTAGGTTAGTATCAGACCGCCTGCCTTCCTCACTACAGCAAGTATGTGCTTTGACGAGCCCTCAACGCAAGATCGATCCAGTTACCCAGGAACTACTAATGAACCATTTAGTGATCTAACAGTCTGTCTACTGTAAGAAGATATGAACATTACCCGTCTACCTGCTTGGATTATATGCGATCTGTCTATGTATCTCAATGTGCTTGAATGTGTATAATCTAGACGCTGCGCCACACTGTTCGTATAATCTACCAATCTATTTGTAGTGAATGGCAGTACATACAACCCCGCCAATCTACCCGCTTTGACGGACAGTCTGCAATCTACCAATCTAGGGTTGATAGCCGTGACCAAGTGGCTAGAACACCCCACATAAACACTAGTAATGGCGGCTCCATTAAGTGTAATATACTTTTGGGCGGGAGGGCGCTACACCAACCGTGTCATCACCAGCCCTCACTGCACCTCCTCTCGTGTATAACAACTGCCTTATGCGTCCTACATAGAGTCTTTCTAGTCTTCTCTTCTCCCCTAACAGCCAGTCAAACACAAGACGATGAAGCACCGCCTCTGAAGTGAGTGTCGGTTGTAGGGGATGAAGAGTGCGTGTGTGTTGGGGTGGGTCGAGAGTTGCAATGCATGGCAACACTGGAGGAATGGGATGGGGTATGGTGTGTAGGGGGATGTTTGGGTGGGGTATGGTGTGTAGGGGGATGTTTGGGTGGGGTATGGTGTGTAGGGGATGTTTGGGTGGGGTATGGTGTGTAGGGGGATGTTTGGGTGGGGAAGGGTGGGGTGGGGGGTGTTGTTGGGGTGTGTACGTGCAATAGACGTGCAGTGTGCATATTATCTGGGCAATTCTGAGGGCTTGGATTGCAGCGAGGACCGGAAAGCCTAGAGGGTCTGTGTGTGACGCGCGGCGCTAATGACCAGTCACAGCTGTTGTCCCTCCCCTGATGGCCTTCTTAACGCTCAGGTAGACCTGGCAAGAGCGAGCTGTTCCTGTAGGTTCTCCGCTCTAGTACCGGGAGGTCACCGGGAAGTAATGGAAGTTTCAAGCCCCAAGTTGCACCACGAGTACCACCGGAGGACTGATGTACTGATCAAACTTCTTATGAATTAACCATGTGGCAGACACATTAAAGTCCCTGACGATTCAGAGTGACTGTCAGGTCACACATCGAAAATGTGTTTTTATTGTAAAGATTCGGGTTAAAGAATCCGAACCAATAGACTTTTAAGTCATATTATGCCTTCGAGTCAAACACAATTTGCTGCAAAATAGAAATAATATATAAGAGGAGGTTTAATGCTCAGAATGAATTGAAATAAGTTTCAGACATGTTTAGAAACTCAGTCATCCTAATTTGCCTCTAGTTATAGGTGATGAGGGCATAGATCAGCCGCTGCAGGGCAACCTACCCCGGGTGCTGCTGCCAGAGGGACTAAGTGGCAGGTTGTGGTTAGGGCTAATGGCAATCAACCTGACATAAATCGGGGCACTGCAGGTGAAAGTGTAGTATTAGGGAGTTAAAGAAAAGACTGTTGTACCCAAGATAACATAGACACATATGAGGCACAGAGCAACAACATTTACCTGGGTGGTGTAGCCGAGTGCTGGTGGTGGTACGGTAATACTGTGATGGACGAACTCTGCTTGTGAAGATCTTCCCGTATGAACTATGTCCCTTCCATACCCATTAAACAGATGACGATGGTCAGGGAAAATACAATATGACAGTGTCTCTGTACAATACATAGCAGGTGCCGTTTTGTGGTAAATATAACACACGGAAGCAACAGACGACACGTAATTATAGGCGTGGTGCCACCATATTTTGCTGACAGGCCTGTCTGGACCAGGATTAGCCCTCAGCCTTGTAATTTTGGGTGCAAAATAGTTTGTCCCGGGAACGTTCGGTGACCAGGCTGATTCGTCGACCTCTAGCGTGAGGATGGAGGTCAGTGTTGGCGAGCAGCTTATAGAAACGACTATATCTACCCATGCTGACTGAATAATGCCTCTTATCAACGCTCCTCTACCGGCCAAACTGTTGTTAGTAAAAAAATATGAAAATCCCAGGTAGAATTATAAGTGAGGCAGACCGCCTCGCCTCGCCCTCTGTTTTACCGCCGCCGCCACCTTCCTCCCATAATGACCGAGTGTAAAAAAAATGTGTTGAACCGATGATGTTATGGAGGTTATGGAAGGATCATTAACTGCCGTATACCTGAGTACGTGTGGATGGTTGGGTTAGTTAATGGCAGGATACGTGAACGGTGTCGGGCGAGCATATTTATTGTGATGATGACGACCATTATAACGTTTGGGTAGTGGTAATTGTGTTGTTGGTGAAGGTAGTGAGTGGTAGGTTGTAACAGAGAGGGTTTACGTGGGGGTGGTAGCGATGGTTGAAGGGGTAAAGGTTTACTTGGGTTTATTTTGGTGTGTCACGGAGCTTCGACTCTTACCCTCAGCTTTCACTGCCATTTGATCTGCACCAAGCATCTAGCAGGCCTACATTGCCACTCCTGCCTGGCTTATCAGGTATACAAATCATGAATAATATTTTGTTCACTTTAAATAAAACTCAGGATTTGGAGGAACAGTATCTGTTGTAATATTAACTCTACTGTAGACTAATTTCTCAATGACCCCGAGTTAACCTCCTCACTCTACCTTCTCTTCATATTTAAATGAAATTAATATCGGGTGCAGACTATCGACCAGAGTTAAGTGTACCGTATTATTAATTGCCATGGTTCGTTCACCTCGGAAATGACAACACAGGAGACGACGTTCTCTCATGACTCATGACTTATGATGACAGGCGTTAAATTCTCGTGTGGAGAAATGCAGGGTTTTAGCATCGATAAAGGAATGATACTGCAGTGTTATTTTGCTTCTGAATGCATTACGAAAGGCAAAGAAATGGTTGTAAATGATACGCGTCATGTTTGTGAAGAGAGTTTAGGTACATAATGAACCGCTCCACCGCCCTCCCCAGAACCTTTGGTTACTTCTCACCAATTATTCATTTTTTTCCTCCATGTTACCTCCAAGATTCAACACTGGATGGTAACAATATGTTGAAGTTTGGCACAAGGAGTCCGTGTTTCTTTTACTGACCAGGGTATATTTTGTGCGGTGGGGGTGAGGGGGGGGGGGTGAGGTGTTAAATATCACTAGACTATTAAGTTTGTTATGGGGCAAGATCTGCCCTGGCACTGATGGCTAAGGAAGGGAGGGAGGGAGGAGAAACTAGATAAAAGGAAGACAAACAATGAACAACAAATGCCTAAGGAAGGAGAGGATGGGCAAACAAAATAGATTAAGGCTATAGTGTGTAAATAAACAACAAATGGAAGAAGGGAAGGTCTGAGAGGCTGACTGAAGATGGAAGAGGTGGAGTCGCGAGAAAATTTTGGCATCTGAAGAATTTGAGGCATGCGGAGGCCAGCTGGATCCTGTGTGCGGGAGGGGGGGATCATGTCAAGGAACACTTGAGTAACTTACGTGGTTGTTGACTTTGATCAGGTTATTTTTCTTTCTGTAAACCTCCTCTCTTCTTTTCTCTTCCTTGTACTTCGTTATACACTGTGAGCTCCTCATTTCCTGCCTCAGTTCACCACCAACAGTGATGGTTGTAAAGATTGGATTGTAGGGGAAATAACCTGTGTGAGTATATACATGCAGGGGTGTGTCCTTTAACAGTATATATATATATATATATATATATATATATATATATATATATATATATATATATATATATATATATATATATATATATATATATATATATATATAAAACAAGAATATGTGCGCACTTCATTAACATATACTGTATACCACCTGTGAGTGTGCAGTATATGTGCCATGTATGCCTGGAATCATACATATGGGTTGACTGCTGGTGTGTGTTTTGGGTTCAGTCTGGAGCGCTTTTATCCCGCGAGGTTCCCGTTCTTAACTCTGGCCACATCCGCACACACCGCCACTTCTCACCTCACACAGATCCATCACAACCCTCTGAACCTCCAATCTTGCGGGTTTATAAGCGTCTTTCGAAGGCAACATCATCATTAGCCCTTCATCATGCTAGTGGTCGGTAGTCTCGCTAAGTGATTCGCTCATTTAACACCGCACATGCGTGTACCAACCTGCACATCAAGGGAGTGTATAAAAAAATTGGCTGAAACACTGTCATTTCCTGAATGTGGACAACACGCGAGGTACAGTACTCAGGTGGGGGTCACCTCACTCAGACTTCCGGCCCTGCTGATGGGCGACACTTGACAGACACGTGAAGTTGTTGGTAGTTTAAGGATTATGTATGTGTGTTGTGGTGGACTTAGTTATTACGTATAAAGGTGCAAAGATTTACAGACATATACAGGCTTCAGTGTTGTCTGGAGGAAGGCCTGGGTGTGTATTGTGTAAACGAGTCTATTATTAAGTTGTTGATGGTTTAAGAGTTATTTGTATGTGTCGTAGTGGACCCCGAAACTATACGTACAAGAACCACAAACTTGCAGACGTCTACAGTCTTGAGTGTATCTGGAGGCCCACCTATGTGCGGCTGGGTGTACCTTGTAAACTCTCACTCTCTCCATCGCCTCGACACCTTATATAACCACAGCGCCGGTCTGCTGAGGCTGAGGCAAGAACTGAGAAAACAATGAAGATGATGCCAAGTAATTTCTCGTACATAAAATGGATTCCTTGTTAGACAAGCTTCATGTACACAGTCAACACCTTCCAGCGACCATTTTCCTTAACCTTAAAGATCCCAGGACACACTACGTTCTTATCCTGTATTGAGCTGTATATAAAATAATCGTCTGCTGATTACTGAAGTCATGACTCGTAAAACCAGAGAGCCATGTTAACAGTTTATGCATAAAGGAATTTGCTTTTCATTCTCGAAGAACCGTAAGCGAAGACGAAAACAAAGAATAAATAATAAAATACACACCCAAAATTCCCCCCCCTGTAACTTGACCCATAATGGCATCACGACGGCGAAAAGACAACAGCTTTCCTCCACGTCCTTCTGGAGTTGGTGTGACAAAGGCGGTGGCCCCGTCGGTGTTGGCCGCCCTGGTGGAGCCTTCTCACCCCCTACGGTAAGGCTCAGTTTTCAGAGGCAGGTGTGTTGATGCCCCTGGGCTGATAGGTAATGAGGTGAGATGCCGCGAACACGATCAGGTGTCAAACAGCGTGTAATTTTATATCAGCTGTACATTATTTGGCTTCAGAACGCACTGCAGGACTTGGCCGTAGTTATATACTTGTTTACATGTTTTTTTAATTAAGACCTGCCGTAGTTACTTCCTTGTTCACCTGTTGTTATAGTTAAGACCTGCCGTAGCTACTTCCTTGTTTACCTGTTGTTATAGTTAAGACCTGCCGTAGCTACTTCCTTGTTCACCTGTTGTTATAGTTAAGACCTGCTGTAGTTACTTCCTTGATTACCTGTTTAATTTTTTCTTCTTATTATTGTCTTAATTAACGGGTGTGTCCGGGGCACCTGGGAGGCTGGTGTGTGGTGTATGTACAGAGGTCGTCACAACACCAGCGAGCGAGTGAGAACATACCTGTATAATATTGCTGTGTTGCTTGACGTCATCTTTCACAACAGGTCAACAGCTGGAGCGGGTGGCGGGGCGTGGCAGAGAGAGAGAGAGAGAGAGAGAGAGAGAGACCAGGCGTTGATAAATATTACTTAAGTTAGTGGATGGTGTGTGTAATTTTATCACCACAAACATCACATCTTGAGAGCGAAAATCTAACATATGCTGGACAGTTTGATGTTGTGAAGTTTTCGAGGTTTTTTAATGCTCTTCTCTCGCTAATGAACATCTTGGACGACAGTTAATTGTCGAATAGTATACAATGAGCTTAATTCCTATCCAATATTTTCTCCTACACTTTCTTCTCTTATGTTGTGCATTACGTATATTTCACAGACACACACACACAGACACACAGAGACAGACACACACAGACACACACACACACACACACACACACACACACACACACACACACACACACACACACAGACACGGCTCTACGTTACTGAGTCAAGGTGCGTGGTTTACGTCCATAAAAGTCACCCGGGATTAAATTCTTATCATCTTTCAGGTCAGTCGTCTTACCTTTCATCATCTCCTGCCTACCTGTTCAAGACCCGGACACACACACACACACACACACACACACACACACACACACACACACACACACACGCACACGCACACACACAGTTATGATTGGGTTCACTGGTAATAAGTATTATATAAGCATGTGTTTGTCCGGATGAGAACCGTAATGACTCCAGGTTTCTTCCGTACTCCCACAGGACGAGTTTCTGGGCCCTAAATTCTCTTCTGGGTCACTGATCCAACAGATTGTGTATTAAGACCTGATGATTTTGGAGCTCACACTTTCTCTACTATTCATCTGGTTAGGTTAAGCTAGATTTGGTTAGGTAAGGTTAGGTTTGGTTAGGTTAGGTTAGGTTTGGTTAGGTTAGGTTAGGTAAGGTTAGGTTAGGTTAGGTTGTCTACTGCCCCGTTCATCAGGTCTGTTGTGTTTCTCACTCATAAAGAACAACAATATTACACTTTTGACCTCTTCAGCAGGTAGTGTATGATGCACCTGCAGGAGTACCGCTGCCCTAGGCTGGCGGGCTCTCATGTTTTATATTGACGTAGCGTAAAGAGACAAATTACTTAAAAGGTGTGTGTGTGTGTGTGTGTGTGTGTGTGTGTGTGTGTGTGTGTGTGTGCTTGGTTAATTACACTGACAAGTAATCAAACAGCAATTACTTTGACGATTACTAATCAACAGATCCATAGCTGTATATCATTAGGTTAGGTTATGTTGAGTTGAGATTAGGGGAGGTCAGGTCAGGTCAGGATACGTCATATTATGTTTAAATATCTTCTCCTACATCTACACCACATAATGTTTAGTGTATTATACTAAGTTTATCTGTATACCAGTAAAACACATGCTTAAAAAAATAAAAAACCCTCACCACACTGACTGGCCAAGAAGAGTCATCAAGGGTGAGGACGCGTCAGTAGTGTGGGGGCGGCGCCAGGACGTCCATCTTCCCCAGCGCTAGACGAAGCCACCAGAAAAACCCTCTCGAAAAACAGCAACAATCCCCTCAATTACGGACGTCTTGGATAACAGGTCGAGGCACCGGGTGTGAGCTGGGCATAGCGGGCATACTTTCTCCCCCGCCGCTTCGCACATGCCCGCCCCACACTGAAATAGCTTTCACTAGTTCATCCTGCTACCGGGGAACCCCCATCACCCTTGCTGGCATGTTTACACCCTCGAGTTTTACAAAGTGTAATTCTTAACCTCTGTGGTGCGGGGTGTTCCTCTGCTCTATCATGACGTAAAGACAACTTTATATTTAATAAACTCTCAGTAATGTTGCGAGTACGTGCGTTAGTGTCCCTTTTCCTGGTGGAACTCAAGTCTTTTATCACTACTAGTTCAATTGTAAATAAGACACCACCTTCCCTCGACGCCTCCAGGAACACGATGACACGACCAGCACACCTGACACTCACACAGGCGTGGTGCAACCTTAGGCCACAACACGTCTCTGGTTCCATCAAAACAACGTTTCGGTCACACACACACACACACACACACACACACACACACACAGCACGTATATGAGAGAAGTTTAAGTCACTGGTTATTACTGTAAACACTCAAGACAACACGCAATATATCAGGAGAACATTGTGAGCGTCCCATAATCCATTAATCATCACTACCTGTACCTCTGTCCCCTCCGCACATCGGTAAGTCCAGGGACCCAGATTCTCAAAACTTGGTAAGGGAAGCCTCTAATACGCTTACACTTCAGATTAAGTACAAAATATGACTTTCAGTGTAGCATTGAAATTACACCGAAGTTTCACCCTAACAATATTTACTCACTCGGTGACGTCTTCGGGCAGGTAAATTAGTTGCCAATTTTTTGAGAATGTGAACCCAGAGTTAGAAGTAAGAGGGGTTTCTGATGAACAGCTGCTTCCTCTACACACCAAAGGCTCTGAGATGGCCGGGATAGGAGTCTGGAATGAGGCTCTGGGATGCTCTGACGGAGACCCTGGGATACCGTGATGGAGGCTCTGGGATACCGTGATGGAGGCTCTGGGATACCGTGATGGAGGCTCTGGGATACCGTGATGGAGGCTCTGGGATACCGTGATGGAGGCTCTGGGATACCGTGATGGAGGCTCTGGGATACCGTAATGGAGGCTCTGGGATACCGTGATGGAGGCTCTGGGATGCCGTGATCTATGGGATGGCTGGGATAGCGAGGTAAAGAAGACCGACCGCGTGTGGCGCCCGGAGTGAGAGAGAGAGGGAGGGAGGGAGGGAGGGAGGGAGTCTTGGGGAAGGAGAGGGAGAGGGAGGGCTGACAGGGAGAGAGGGAGAATAATGGTGAACATATGGAACACTGATGAATGGACGGAGTGGAGGGCCTTGATTGGTCTGAAGGAACGTGGCTGTTGATCGTTATGTTTATGAATATGTAAAGTGTACCGACACACACACACACACACACACACACACACACACACACACACACACACATACACAAACACACATACACACACACACACACACAGAGAGGCTTGTCATCTCATGTGAAGAATTTACTTCTTAACCTGATTGAATAATTTCCACGATGCAGCAGAGGTTTGTGTTGTGCTCCTCTCGACTCAGTTTAGATCAGAGGAGTTGGCTCAGTCGTCGCTGTCTTTCCTTTGCCAGTTGATTTAACAGCGTCTAATTACTACACAGAACACCGCAGCCGCAGAGGTCCCAGTTTTATACCTTGGATGTGGAGACGAGACCAGGTAACACCAGTCACCTGTTTCTCCACCTCAAACACCTACCTACATCTCTCCCCCTCCCTCACACACCATCATCACCTCCCTCACACACCATCACCACCTCCCTCACACAGCACCACCACCTCCCTCACCTACCTCCCTCACACCACCACCACCTCCCTCACACATCACCCCACCACCTCCTCACACCACCACCACCTCCCTCACACCACCACCTCCCTCACACACCACCACCACCTCCCTCACACAGCACCACCACCTCCCTCACACCACCACCAAAACGTCAATTGATCCCCACTATGTCAGGTGAGATAAGAAAGCATAAGAGTGTATGGAGAAGACCCCGTTGGTTCAGGCCTAATTGTCTATGACCGAGTTACTTCGTCGAGGTTTTGTAATTAATGAGAATTCCCAGTCAAGTCCGCCGTTATGTGCTGGTTAGATATACCGCCTGCAGATGGCTCGCGATACAATGATGAACTCCCTCTTAAATTAGAAATGGAAATAAATTGTAAAAGCTGCCCCAGGTTCAGATAAGGGAGCTAAATTTTCAGCTTAAAATCAAACGCAGCTGGCCTGAGTGTGGGGGGAGGGAAGAGATGGCAAGGAGGAGTGGAGACATCAGATGAGAGATACTGTAAAGTGCCTCCGTCTGCACCTGTAGTAATTATCATGAAGCTCGCTATGTGCAAAATCCGGGATGAAGTCGTTGAAATAATCCAAAGCAGATGAGATTCCTCCCATCCAACCCCACAAAAAGAGGATCTGAGGTGCGTTATCGTAAATATACATGACTACTGGATTCCCCTCTTGCTTGTGTATAGCAGATCTAAGCGGCCCAGCTAAAATTATTACCACATTTATTCGTCTTAATTTATATGGTATTGCTCTGGCTTCTTCTTCCTCGAACCTTGTATCAATAACACTGGGGACCGTAAGTTTTCGTACGTCCAGTCCAACTAAACTCAGGCGTGCGTGTGTGTGTGTGTGTAAGGGCGACACACAGTGAGGAACACTTCACATAAAGACTGGCTCTGCTCCGCCAATATATCACAAAGCCACGTTTCACTCTCAGGATTAATTACTCTTTCTCTCTTACTAAACTTATGTTGCCTCAGTTATCTCAATTTACTGCCTTAACATTTCATTATTATTATTTTTTCTTTCTTTCTGTCTCTCGTGTACAGGTGAATATCCTCACCCTGACAGTGTATTTATTTTTATACCTTGTGTCTCATTGTACAAACATTCATACATAGATAATACAGTCATACAACGATGAAGTATTAAATCATATATAAAAAAAATCCATGGCGTATAATGTTTCCTCATACACTCGTGTTGGCCTTCAGGCACGAGAGAGAGAGGGAGGAGGGATAAGAGGAACAGGAGGAGGAGGAGGATGGAAGAAGAGGAGGCGGAGGAGAGAAACACTAACACAGAACAGGGTACGAGGGAGGTAGTTTATCGTTTAGTGTGTGTGTGTGTGTGTGTGTGTGTGTGTGTGTGTGTGTGTGTGTGTGTGTGTGTGTGTGTGTGTGTGTGTGTGTGTGTGTGTGTGTGTGTGTGTGTGTGTGTGTGTGTGTGTGTGTGTGTGTGTGTGTGTGTGTGTGTGTGTGTGTGTGTGTGTGTGTGTGTGTGTGTGTGTGTGTGTGTGTGTGTGTGTGTGTGTGTGTGTGTGTGTGTGTGTGTGTGTGTGTGTGTGTGTGTGTGTGTGTGTGTGTGTGTGTGTGTGTGTGTGTGTGACGCCATTATCGGCAGGAGAATTATGTCATCAGCACCGCGTCACGTTTACACCCCGAAGCCAAATGGATGGATGATGGTGGTGACGGTAGGGCCCAACCTGGATGTTTTTATCTATCCTCCCCCTAACCCTCTACTCTTCCTTGACTTTCCCATGGTATACCTTCCATTTAATCTACTATTTCCTGCTACCATTAACCATTCTCTCCTCCATTTGTCTCTCTCTCTCTCTCTCTCTCTCTCTCTCTCTCTCTCTCTCTCTCTCTCTCTCTCTCTCTCTCTCTCTCTCTCTCTCTCTCTCTCTCTCTCTCTCTCTCTCTCTCTCTCTCTCTCGTTGTTATCTTCCAAGGTCTTAATTACAAGTTCACCTGGACGTTTGCATCTGTGTTTCTCTAGTAACGACTAAATTAACCTGGTTATTTGTTTGTTGCTCGTAGTCCGTAAATTTTCTACCTCGTCTCTCACCTCTGTCTCATCTCTCACCTCTGTCTCATCTCTCACCTCTGTCTCATCTCTCACCTCTGTCTCATCTCTCATCTCCCTCACGTCTCACCTCTCCCACAACTCTAATCTCCCCTTGTCTCACCTCCCTCACGTCTCTCATCTCCCCCATGTCTCTCATCTCCCCATGTCTCATCTCCCCCATGTCTCTCACCTCCCTACGTCAGGGTGTGTAGGGTAGGGACGAGCCTCTTAAGTGAATATTATGGCTATACTTCACACAACTTATTACTTAACGCTCTCAGACACTGTACTTTATGGTATCTGTGTGAGTGATGGTGGTGCTGACGTGTACCTGGTGTGTGTGTGTGTGTGTGTGTGTGTGTGTGTGTGTGTGTGTGTGTGTGTGTGTGTGTGTGTGTGTGTGTGTGGGGCAGACTTACACCTGGTGAAAAGAGAGAGAGAGTACATGTCAGAGGTTGTGCCTGTGTTCGGATATACAGTATACAACGTAAAAATAGGTCAGGTTAGGTCAGGTTAGGTCAGGTTAGGTTTGGTTAGGTTAGTGCTGATGCTGTTCATTTATAGTTTGTATTATGATTACCTACATAATAACCTCTACACACAGTATATATACTAGTTCACAATTTAAGGAAAAAAACACTATAATTACGATACTCGTGTTATTTTTTCCTGATCTGACTAATGGATGTTGTCTTCGCGTGAGGGAAGTTTTGTTTTTATTCAGGTGGGTCATAATGCAACTAATTACCACTAATTGGCCATCATCCACCACCTGCGTAATGGTTAATATATATTTTCTCTCTGCGGCTCAATTTTAGTCTTTAATGTGACGTACTGTAAAGTTATCATTCATTTAAGTCTACCATTTGATGTTGAGGATTTCTTTTTTATACACAATTCACTGTTTTTTTGTTTGTTTTTTAATTTGGAGAATATAAGGAGGCGTCGTCTAACCAGATAAAAGGTGACCATCCGTAGGTGAGGAAGGAAGCCTCTCAAAGACCTGTTCCAATCTCCCTTCCCCTTCCCTTCCTTCCCTCTCACCCCTCCACTCCTTTCATCACACACCTCTAATACCCCCTCCACCTCTCATTTCTTTCACATCCCGCCATCGCTTCCCTCCCCGCGACTTCACCTCCCCACCACCACCACCACCACAGGTCTCATCTCACCACCACTCCTTCACCCCACCTCCCCACCACCACCATCACAGGTCTCATCTCACCACCACTCCTTCACCCCACCTCCCCACCACCACCACCACAGGTCTCATCTCCCCACCCTCCACCACCACTCCTTCACCCACCTCCCCACCACCACCACACCTCACAAGTCACAACCCTCTCACCCACCTCATCACCCCCCACCACCACCACCACTGCAGGTAGAATCAAGTGGACCTGGCAGGACCCGGGCGACCTTATCACTGTTTTTACACGACATTAGTTCATGGTTTTGACACTGTGGGTGTTGGCAGGTGGCGCTCCTCTCTCTCACACTCAAGAGATTTTGAGATAAATGTTTTTATTTTTATATTTTTTGGGTGTGTTTGCTGGTGATTGTGGTTCTTTTAATATCTAGTGAACGTAATTAGTTAATGGTATGATGAACGTCTTCTCTTAATGGTGATCGTGGTTGGTTCCTTTTAGCATGGCGTTGATGGTGTTTGTTGAGACAGAGTGATGACAGTAGTTAAGACAGCTAGCATGTGATGACAACAACCCCGTTAATAGGTCACCTCCCCCCCCCCCTCCACCTCATCCTCGGTCCTAACCACAGCGTGACGTTATACCCACGGTCAAATAACATCCAGGTTTTCAGAGATTTTAAAGTGATTATTCCCCTCCTCCTTCCCTTAACTATCCTCCCTTAACTATCCTCCCTTAACTATTTTGCTCCCTTAATTACCCCCCCCCCTTAATTATTGGTAACAGGACGAATATACCTACAATAGTCTCAATGAAAGTTTGACGCCATTTTTAATACGTTCTCATTTCCTTAATTTATCGGGATTAACTTTAACTTTAGTCTACGATACTTCGACTACTCTTATACGATAGCTCTTGTGTACCTCTACGATACTTCTCCCGGTGGCTATACATCTACCGTATCTCTTGAGACTTTTTTTTATGTTGTTTTATTGCGCGAAACCTTTGAGAAAAACACTTGTAAACATATCAGATTGAGAGAGAAAATCGATTTATTTTTTTTACCCACCTCTCTCTCTCTCTCTCTCTCTCTCTCTCTCTCTCTCTCTCTCTCTCTCTCTCTCTCTCGTTGTGTGTGAGTCTCAGAACGAACGAATCACTGTGAGACGGCCAAACTCAGGCTAGTGAGGTGAGAAGAGGAGAAAAGAGACGAGGAGAGACAGCCGGTAATCTCGCTCCTGTACAGATAATTGAGATAACTGTCTCAAAAACCTGTCTTAAGAGAGGGTGATAAACACAGGGTCGAAGATGTCCCTTATATGTCATCTAATTACTTTGTGTTTTGAGGAGGAAGGAAGGGAAGGGAGGAAGAGGGGGTGAGGAGGGAATGGAAGAAGGAAAGGGAGGAGAAGGTGAGAGAGGGGAATGAAAGAAGGGAAGGGAGGAAGAGGAGGTGAGGAGGGAATGGAAGAAGGAAAGGGAGGAGAAGGTGAGAGAGGGGAATGAAAGAAGGGAAGGGAGGAAGAGGAAGTGAGGTTGGGGAAGAAGGATAAAGAGAGGGGGGTAGAAGGAGAGAAGGGAAGAGGGGAGTTAAAAAGGGGGTGGAAGGAGAAATGAGAGGAGGAGGGGTTCATGAACGTTGAGAAGGAAGAAGGAGGAAGAACAGGAGGATTAATGTGAGAGAGAGAGAGAGAGAGAGAGAGAGAGAGCGAGCGCCATAACCTCACCTTACCCAACCTAATCAAAGAGGCAACTCCATCGACGAGAACTCCCCAGGTACACGCCAGGTAAACGCCAATTAAACGCCAGGTAACCCTCAGGTAGGCGAAAGGTAAATGCCACGCGAACACCCACGTTAACACATGGCATAGTACAGGTAGACGGGGCTTCCCAACACGACACAGGTGAGAGAGTGAAACAGTATTCAGTATTTTTTTTTTATTTGTCGTTGCATCATTGATCGAAATATTGAATTGAAATTATTTAAGTGTCTTCAGCATGGGGATGTTTTCTTTAATTAAAATCTTATGTTAAATATCGTTCACATGAAATTTCAAATTAATATAATCATGAGTTATAAATATTATTTTTTTTTTTACAAATTTAACTTAAAAAATATCAAATTAAATACGTTTATGTAATTATCATATTTTGAATTAAAGAAACAAGATATTCTGTATATA
Organism: Homarus americanus; assembly: GCF_018991925.1. Taxonomy (NCBI): domain Eukaryota; kingdom Metazoa; phylum Arthropoda; class Malacostraca; order Decapoda; family Nephropidae; genus Homarus; species Homarus americanus. Next base: position 365,140 of record NW_024735442.1, on the reverse strand, counting down.
AACACACTGATATATTAATGTTATCATCATATATAGAGTTTCGGATATTACCAATGTTTTGAACTATGTGAAGATAATAGACAACATATATTGATTTGTTTAAGATTCAGATCGACTCGTCCTTGGGGTTATTTCCAGACCATCTGCCTGGGTGAGTGGGGGAGGCGGTGGAGAGAGGGGGTGGAGAGGGAGAGGGGGAGGGGGAGGGGGTGGAGAGAGGGGGTGGAAGGGAGAGAGGGAGGAGGGAGGGGTGAGAGGGATGGAAGGAGGAGAGAAGATGGATGGGAGGTAAAGGGAGAAAGAGTGAGGGGTGGGAAGTAAGAGATGTGAGTAGAGTATGAAGGGGAAGGAGGGGGCATGGTGTGGGGGGTGAGGGACGATATGTATGGGGGGTGAGGGAGGAAAGGTATGGGGAGTGGGTGTGGAAGGAGGGAGATAGGGTGTGGAGGGAAGATATGGAGGGAGGGAGGGCACCACGTTAGCACGGGGTGTGGCAAGCAAATATTGACCAACGGACGAACCAGAGTGGTCCCGATGGGTGGTGGAGAGAGAGAGAGAGAGAGAGAGAGAGAGAGAGAGAGAGAGAGAGAGAGGTTCCCACACAAAGAGATATGAAGACAAAAGAAGAGAGAGGAAGTTAAAATTAAAACAAGATAAACAATGATTAATGAAGTGAAAATGTCAGAACAAAATAAAGAGAAAGAAAGATGGAGAGAGACAGAAGAGAAGAAAGAGTTAGACACGGACATGATAAACAAGAGACAGAAAGAAACAAACAGTGAGATAACACACACACACACACACACACACACACACACTTCAGGTTAACATTTTAAAAGAACACAAAACATATCAAGTCTGCCCTAAAACACCGCTAAGGAAGAGAACACACATCTCATTTTCTTTCGCGTCAACGATAACAACAACGATACATTCATCTCCGAAGAATAAAGAAAGACGGCAAAAATCAAATTGAAGACAAATAATGGAAGAGATTAAAGGTTTATGAGAAGAAAAGGGAAGAAAAGGCGACGGATGGGGTAAAAAACTTGATAGAATAATAAACGGATACATGAAGAAGAAGAAGAAAAAAGGAAGACAGGAGACAGACAGGAAAAACTAAACTGAAGACAAACACTGAAAGAACTGACACGGCAAAGTCATGACAAACCCGTGGTGCCGAGCCCGAAGACAGGCCGCCATTGTCCATTGATTCCTTCAAGTGGACGGTGCTGTGCCGACCATTCATGTGATCAAATGTACACTGCAAATATTGACACACATTGGGCGAGTCTCGTGCCTGCTCCCCTCCGACCCCCGCGACCCTCCACCCACCCACACCACCTACCTTCCCCACCCCACCCCACCCACCCACCCACCCCACCAGCATACTATTCCTCCCCACCTCACCCAGGACCTCTCTCTCACCCAGCTATCCCTCCCACCCACAACTCTCTCTCTCTCTCTCACGTATCTACAACTCATTATCTCCACCTCGCCCACCCACACCCACACACCCACACCCACACACTCATCCATGCCTTCACTCTCCTCCACCCACTGACTCCTCCACACCCCCACCCTCTCTTTTTCTCTTCCATTCCTCTTCCTCACTGTTCCACCTATCAAGCCCACCTACCTCCACCCCACCACCCGACCTTTGGTCTCTGCCCGCAACCTCCACCCACCAGCAAACCAGCGCCCGACCTCTACCCTCTACCCTAACCTCCACCCACTACCCAGCTCACCACTACCTGCCTCCACCCACCACCCAACCTCCCACCACCCAACCTCCACCACCACCCAACCTCCACCCACCGCCCGACCATAGCTTCTGCCCACCCAACATCCACCCACTACCCAACTTCCACCCATCATCGCCCGACCTCCACTCCATCAGCCTGACTCTCCACCCATCGCCCAACCTTTAGTTTTTGCCCACCCACTACCCACCCTCCACCCACTACCCAACCTCCACCCATCGCCCGACCTCCACCCATCACCCGACCTCCGCCCATCACCCGACCTCCACCCATCACCCGACCTCCACCCACCGCCCGACCTCCGCCCACCGCCCGACCTTTAGTTTCGGCCACCCAACTCGCCCAGAAACGTAAAGGAGAAATTAAGTACGAATTGATATCTCATGTTTCGGCCACGGGTCTGGAGGGGGCAAGAGAGTGGTAAACGTCTGATGGTCGTAGAAGTGTTGGTCGAGTTCTCCAGCACTGGTAACCTGTCCTTGTAGGTCACGCACTGCTGGAGTCTCAGTCTCCACCTCCTCCTTAATGCTGGTGGAGGGTAAGGTCTCCTCTCCAACACTGGTGGTGGAGGGTAAGGTCTCCTCTCCAACACTGGTGGTGGAGGGTAAGATCTCCTCTCCAACACTGGTGGTGGAGGGTAAGATCTCCTCCCTTAATACTAGTGAAGGGTAAAATCTCCTCCCTTAATACTAGTGAAGGGTAAGATCTCCTCCCTTAATACTAGTGAAGGGTAAGATCTCCCTTAATACTAGTGGAGGGTAAAATCTCCTCCCTTAACACTAGTAAAGGGTAAGATCTCCTCCCTTAATACTAGTGAAGGGTAAAATCTCCTCCCCAACACTGGAGTGGAGATCTCTGCCCCTCTCGTGTCACGGGTTGGTCGGCAGGAATGTACCGGGCGAGATGTTGCAGTATCCTCCTCCTCCTCCTCCTCTCGCTCACCGGCCAGCGCATTTTTTTTAATTCTTAATTCCAGACAAAATCAATTAATTCTCTCTTCTCCCGACCGTCGGTAAGATAACGTTAAAAAGAAACCCCGATATTTACGTTCAACACAAACAAGCAAATAATGTCTTTGGGCGAAAGACAAACTCATTATTTACAAATTTCATGGGTGAGTCATGAGAGACTCAACATTTGGTTAGTAATATCAACAACCACAACAAAAAACAGGAGACTCCTCGACACCAACAATCCATGTCTTAAGATATTTTAATTGACGTGGGAGACTGCTCTTACTAGATGAGTCTCACGCCCCTACCCTGGCCCACACCTTCGTCAGGTAGGGACTGGTGGCTGCTGGAGGCTGAGGGGCTCCAGCCACCGATTTTCATAGTGAAGTGTTTACAGGCCAAGAATACCTTCCCCGGTTCACTGAGAGACGGTGAGAAGGAGGGGAGGACTACCAGGATGATGATGATGATGATGATGATGATGAGAGAGAGAGGATAATGAGATAGTAAAGAAAACTAACAGGTTGATAAGAATAGCAAAGAGACGAGGAAGAGGAAGAGAAGAAAATTAAGAGGAAAAGCGAAGGAAAGTGTAGATAATGTTGCAAGGAGAAAAATGCTGTTAAAGACGATAAAAGAGACATTGGAGAAGAAGAAGAAGAAAAAGAAGAAAGGTGAGATAAATTTGAGAACTAAAACTCAATAAGAGGATAATAAACGAAGTGGGTGAATGAAGACGAGATAGAAAACGACAAACGAACCAAAACAAGGAAGGGATTAGATACACGATGATGATTATGAGGGAAGGAAGGATGGAAAAAGAGCATAGTTGAAACACGTGAGTCATTAGGACTAAAAGAAGGAGGGATATAGAGAGAGATAGAGAAGAGGGAGAGATAGAGAAGAGAGAGAGACAGAGAAGAGAGAGATATAGAGAAGAAAGAGAGATAGTGAAGAGAGAGATAGAATGAGAAAGGAATCAATTAATAGTCTGTAAACACTGTGGTTCGCCGCTCATTTATCGCCACGTTAGAGAGACTGAGAGACAAGATGAGAGAGACTGAGAAAGACACAATATGAGAGAGACTAAGAGACACAAGATGAGAGAGACTGAGAAAGACACAAGATGAGAGAGACTAAGAGACACAAGATGAGAGATAGATACAAACAGACCAAGCACTAAGAGACTGAGAGGCACAAAACGAGAGACTGAGAGACGGGAGAGAAGAACAAGACGAAGCACCGGGAGGTCACAGAGGGTACACGTCGTCCTGACCACTCCCTGGTGACGTGTGTGTGTGTGTGTGTGTGTGTGTGTGTGTGTGTGTGTGTGTGTGTGTGTGTGTGTGTGTGTGTGTGTGTGTGTGTGTGTGTGTGTGTGTGTGTGTAGACCCACCCACCGAGGTTAGCAATACAGGTGAAGAAAGATAACAACACACACACACACACACACACACAAAAACTACAATAATTTTACTATAATTATTTCACTTAAAGAAAAAAAAAAAAGAACTTACGCTGTTTATTAATAGACTACCAGGCTTGGCCGCTTATATCAAAGACACGGGTAAAAATAACACCTTCATATGCATTTAAATCACATTCTAAGAAATATTGTAGTAGGGGAAACTGACACAGGAATTGTACATATTATAATTTGGAGCGGTCTGAGTGTGTGTGTGTGAGAGAGAGAGAGAGAGAGAGAGAGAGAGAGAGAGTCGGGTGGGGAGCCGTAAACTAAGCTAGAGACTTTAGGAGACAAATGAGACATATATCGGACAGTTGGTGGAGATATATATCGCTTGGTGAGATTGTGGAGGGGTGGGAGGAGGGAGAGGGAGGGGTGGAAGAGAAAGAGGAGGGGAGGGAGATAGGGTAGAGAGAGGAAGGGGGTGGGAAGAGAAAGAGGGAGGGGGAGGGAGATAGGGCAGGGGAGAGGGAGGGGGTTTCCATTACCTGTATCATGGCGAAGGTGTTACTCTTGAGAACCTATCAAGAAGAAGAAGAAGAAGAAGATATTTAATAATAGAATAAACAGAGAGAAGACGAAAGAGAAGGTGGTAGAGGCGATAAAGAAATAAAGATGGGAAGGAAAAGGAATAGATTACAATGAAATAATAAAAATGATAAGGAAAGAAAAATGTGAGAAAATAACACTAAAGAAGGAGGAGAAAGAACAAAAGAAAAGAATAACGACAGAGAAAAAGAGAGAATAAAGTAGTAAGAAAAACGAAAGAACAGCAACAACGAAAGAGGGAGATAAATAAGACATAAATAAAACAAAGAAAAGGAATTAAGACAAACGACAGCAAGAAGAAAAAAGAAAAGAGATAAACAGAACAAAACTAGAAATAGGATCCTCAAGAAATGTAATGGTAAACAAAAGAAAAAGAAGAAAAAAAAGCAAAAGAAAGAAACGAAGGAGGGAACAAAGACTATCGACTGATATGATTCCTTCTTAATAGCCAGGCGGCGCATGAGTAAACAGGTGAATGTGCTGAGTCAGTGAGTAATCGCACTTAAGGTAAGGTCTCATCCCGGCGTGTCTCTCAAGGGATGTGGCGCCGCGGTAACTGTATCCATCTAACCTTCAGCCAGGGAATAATGTAGGGAATTTAAGGTTTATTTCCCCCCCGGGTCTGGGCTTTTGATTTGACTTTTTTTTTTGTAATGTGGAGGATTTTAGGGGATTTTTTTTGTATTAGGGAGGATTTTAGGGGAATTTTTTGTGGATAGGGGAAGATTTTAGGGAAAATTTGTATATAGGGGAAGTTTTAGGGGGTTATTGTGTATAGAGGAGGATTTTATGGGCATTTTAGTATATATATATCACGGGAGAAACTGTCTTGAAAGGAATTCATATGAGGCCTTATTTCGCTTAGGTTGGACTTTGTAATAGATAAAATTTTCTGTATTGAAGCGTTATTGGGTTATGTGGTGGAAATGGCCCTTGGTGAGGGTTCTGTGGTGGAGACGGCCCTTGGTGAGAGTTCTGTGGTGGAGACGGCCCTTGGTGAGGGTTCTGTGGTGAGACGGCCCCTTGGTGAGGGTTCTGTGGTTGGTGAGGGTTCTGTGGTGGAATGGCCCTTGGTGGAGTTCTGTGGTGAAATTGGTGTGGTCTATGGTGAGGGTTCTGTGGTGAAGATGGCCCTGGTGAGGGTTCTGTGGTGGAGATGGCCCTTGGTGAGGGTTCTGTGGTGGAAATGGCCCTTTGTGAGGGTTCTGTGGTGGAGATGGCCCTTGGTGAGGGTTATGTGGTAGAGAAATTATGCGGTGGTGATGCTATATGGTGGAGATAATGTGTTGGAGGTGATCTGTGGTAATGTTCTGTGGTGGAGATGTTCTGTAAGGAGAATATATGCTACAGTATACACTATATTTCCTTTTCTTATTTTTTCTTGTATTGTCCTGAAAGTGTTGGACATGAGTCGTTCGGCGGTAATAAGTATCTTTAACGACCCAGTCAAGTCTAGTAACTATTGCAACTTATTTTTAAGATAATAATACCCGGCCACTTGCCACCCGCTGCTCGCTCGAGAACGCTCTGTGCATGTAGAGAAGGTCAGTACTGTGTATGTGTGTTGAAGCTCTCATTACCTGCAGTCAGGAGCTATTGTGTGTTACTGTGGTGTGCTCGGGAAAATATATATATAGGAGAGAGAGAGAGAGAGAAAGAGAGAGAGAGAGAGAGAGAGAGAGAGAGAGAGAGAGAGAAGGTTGTTACTGTTGAAGTCTTGTCACTGTTACTACTGTTTAACGTAGAGGCGAAAATTCCTTGATAATGTTTGAAGGATTAATGTTTTGGTGATGCAAAGAGTCGTTACAGAACACTGGACTGTGTCACCTCCCTGTTTCTGTAGCGCCCAACACGACACGGCACGACACAATGCTAGTTGCAGAATACGACGGACAACAATGAAATAAGATATTATTTTTCCTCATTATTTCCACACGCACATTCCTGGTGTTGGATATCATGTTTCCAGCTGGTCAGTCCACCTTCCTTCACTTGCATCCTCCACACTGTGTCTCTCACGTCTTTTGTTTTACCTTCATGTATGTGTTTTTGTTGTCGTGGGATCTCACTTAGCAATATTGTGTGCCCAACTTGTCAACAAACCTCCCCTTTCCTACTCCCCTCCCTCTCTATATGCTCATTAACAGAACACCCTCGTCGAAAGAAAGAAAAAAATCCAGTTGCCTCATCCACCTCTGAGCGAATGCTGTTCAGTGAGACAAAACAACCAGTTGCCAAATTCGTATTACCAAACACAGCAGGTGACCAGCACACCATCAGGTGACTGTCATGGCCTCACACGTAAATTTTTCATTGCTTACCTCAGTATTCGCCTCAGAATCACGTTATCGTCGACACTACGCCATAATGTAAAGTTTCACCCAGAATAAGTCTGCGCCAGTGATGGAAGTCCTGTAAAATTTTCCACGATATTTTCTTACTTTTTGTTACCCTAAATCTCAACAGGTTTTTAATAACTCGTACGAAAACTGATCTTTGTATTAATTCCGCGTTTATTAGGGTTTTGTGGAAAAGTATCAACACCAATTCGTAGGAAATCTTTTATAAATGTTGGTTTGTAAAATATCGTATTTGTTTTACGCAGATTATTATCACACACACACACACACACTCGGTAACATCAGATGTGTGAAGCGCTGCTGTCTTGGAGGATACTGCGGTCATAAGTAAAATATTTTGGAATACAAGGCACTCTAATTATGAGAAACATCTGGCAAGTAGAGCGGTAACTGAGCCAATTACCTTGATACACCTCATGATATATTCCACTGGATTTCAATACAATAGATCTCAACGGTGATTACATGCTCGTTATAGGAGTCATTATACGAGCGGCTGCCTCATTATCAGACGGATTGTTGAGATAATCCGGTAATATCTCATATTAATAACCTGGAATTTTATAACGAGCTTAGAATTATTCAGTTACGCTTTGATGGCTATCGGCGAAATCAAGCATTCTCGTCGGCTCGCAAGACATGACCATGCCCGCTTGTACACTCGCTAGCTGCGGCAACCTGACGTCCGGGCATCAGGTGTTGATCTTAGGGTTGAGTCTCAGCGTAATGTCGACGTTAATTTCGATGCCAAATTGTGTCGTTACCTAAAATTGAACCAGTTAGATGCGTCTTGACCATCATCAGTTATAAGTGAGGGGGGGGGGGAGCGTTTGAGGGAATTTTACGCATGAACCGTTGAGAATGTGAGCTGTAGAGGACAGATGATGTATAAGCAGCTAACACCTATACCCAGACCAATGATACATGTACCTGGCGTTTATCACCTGTATATTATTTTGTCCCTCTCTTGTTGTGACTTTTCATGATATAAACTCAGGTGTGCTCAAGCTCTCAGGTCGATCTCCCGGATGTTCATTGTCTGACGCCGTGATAGGGAGGTACAGTGCGTTACAATATTCTGATAATGGACATAGATGGTTGATGTATGTAGGTCAGGGGTTGTGTGTGTGTCTGCTAGGAGAGGTAAGATGGAGGTCGGCGTCTTCTTTCCTGATGAATATATTAGAGTTGAGTTTTGGAGGTCTGATCCACTCACTAATTTAAGGGACACTGTGATGGGTGGATGGGGGAAGGGGTGAGGAGAAGATCTGTTGGGAAAAAAACACATAAAAACAGACATACATTGATGAGCTAAGTAAGGTGTTGCATGCACGTCAAGCGTCACCCTTCCTCCTGTTCCTTCTTCTCTTCCTCCTCCTCTTCCTCCTCCCCCCCCTAAAAAAATACTTAGATATTCTGATAGGAAGGAGGTTGTATATGCAGAGTCCGAGCCCCATCCCACCCCCCCCCACGACATACTTACATATTCTGATGGGTGGATGGTTTCTGTGTGTAGATCCGGGGCTCACCAACACACCCAGAGACATCATGATGGGCCGGCGGTGAGCAGCGGTGCGCCAGTGTCAACAAGCAACGTGTCGCCGCATAACTCGAGGTCCAGCCTTTATTAGCTCACTTCTGCACAAATTGACAGTCGGTAACGCCCTCTGTTTAGCCACGATGAGGAGCCGCTTTGTTACTGTCTTCCCTGGCCAGTCACCCGCGGCCTCCACCCTCCACCCACCCGTCCGCCCGCCCGCACGCCCGCTCACCACCCCCACCCACCCTCTGTCCACCCACCAGCAACCTCCATCCCCACCCTCTTCTACTCTCTCTCAGCTCTCGCCTGCCCGCCCATGGTCCACCTTCCGCCCGCCCTTCCTCTGGCTATCCACATCAGGGCTACGGGCTTGAGCACACACGATCCAGGGGTTCAGGGTTGAGCCAGGGAGGAATAGGGGGGGGGGGGCAGAGAGGAAAATCAGGGAGTTGGGGAGAAAAATCAAGGGGGTAAGGAAAGAGCACATACACACGCGTGCGCACACAAATACTGTTAGTAATTACAACACACACACACACACACAAAAAATAGTATCAGTAATTAGGACACACACACACACACACGCACACACACACACACACACACACAGGGGGGAGGCTGGCTGGTGTCAATATTTGGAGAGCCACAGTTTGTCTTTACGCGGACGGACCCAACAGCAGTAGTCACCTCCCCCTACTCTCTCCCTCTGGTCACTACCACATCTACCTCCCGCCTTCACTGCTACTGTCACATCTACCCCTGGCCTCGTACTACGTCTACTCATCTATCTCTCAGGAACGTTTACCTGAAGGAGTGTCCTAAAAACAGTGATGGTGTGTCCTAAATCTTTCGTTTAAAACACCGATATACGAATCCCTAGGCAGTCCATGGGATTTCCTAAAACAGTGATGGGGTGTCCTAAAACTGTAATCCTACGGCTAAAACACTGACATAGGAATCGCTAGGATACCCACTCGTATCTTGAAGCGCTGAGGACGTGAACACTGAGCCCCCATGTCTTAAACTGGGAGAATATAATAAACCTGTGTCTCACTTGTCCCGATGATTGCATGTCCAGTTAAGACACGTACAACTAGCGTGTCCAAGGCAGATACTAAGTGAAAACTGGTGAATACTGTAACATATTTATAACAAGAAAGTTAATGTGTGGTTCCTTGTTACTAAAAATTATGTAGTGTGTGTGACTGACTGACTGATTGAGGCCGTATTCTGTGACCCTATGACTGACTGACTGACTGACTGTGGATGTGCTCTGTAACTGGCTGACTAAAGTTGAGTTCTGTGACCCTGTGACTGACTGTGGCTGTGACTGTGTTCTGTGACTGACTGACTGACTGACTAACTGTTCGGAAGTGTGGTTAAATGACGATTCTGTGTTTCTGTGAGATAAGTTCCTCTTTTGTCAAAATTGTCATGGTTTAAATCACTAATTTTGTGTCCTAATACATTGATTGGTTGATTGCGTGTCCTGATATAGTAATGAGTTGTAATTATGTGTCTTGATACAGTGTTTGGGTGTGTCCTAAAGCAGTTATAAAGTGTTTATTAAAATATAATTAACTTGTCTTGATAACAGTTAGTGTAATTCTTAAAACAGATTTTATATCTTAAAATAGTAATTTTTACCAAAAATGTCAATTATCTCCTAATATGGCAATTACAATATATCCTGAAGCAATAATTATTTCAATATTTTTTATTTCATCGTAAATATATTTTATATCCTAAACCAGTTAATAATAAGTTCTAAAATATTTATTAAATTATGAAATAGCAACTAAATTTTAACATATTTATTATTTCCTTTAAAATCAAAATTACATGACCCCACACAGTAATATTTGTCCTAAAAGAGAACCATAACGTCCCTTCAAAACATTACTAATAATCATGAGATTTTAATAGTGTTGTAATTTCTTCCTAAGCCAATATGTTTTTCTCAACCATAGAATAGCAAATTCTGGCATAAAACAAAAATTATGTTATTTATATAAACTTTTTCTTGTATATTGATGGATTTTTCCTGGAGGTAAACTAGTGGTAAAAAACTTGGTTCTGGTTACGGACGTTTGAGTGAAAGTTCCTTTTTTTTTAATTGAGGATTTTTTTTTTTAGCTAAATCAAAAGTACAGAATTTTTGTGTCTGAAACTTTATATGAAATTTCCTTATTCTTCATTTAAATATATAAACTTTTTTATTCTTGGAGCTAAACCAGTTAGAGAAAATCTTTATTATGGCTGTGAAACTTTGCGTGAAAGTTCCATATTTTTCTTATAAATTGATAAAATTTAAATATTTTACCCCGTAAGGCTGAACCTTTGGCAGAAAATGCTTGTTGTGACTGTGGAACTTTGTGTGAAAATATCTTCATAGTCACAGATTCTGGAACTTTTCAAAATGGCTGCATAATCTTGTATAAAAACTTCAGTATATTAATCTGGTCCGTCAATTTCTCCTTCAGATTTTGTTATATTATATACTCATTATATCCTATTTTCACCATCATTATTGTTTGTTTTGGTGTTAAATGTTCAGATATGTTTCTTATATTACGTTCAAACATTTAATTATATCACGTTCAAAAACATTAATATTATTATGGTCAAAGATTTTCTGAGTAGTACGTTCGTGCATATTAAATAAAGATTAATCACCACACATCACGTTCAAGTACGTTGTATCACGCACGCTCAAGCTCCTTCATCATATCACGTTTAAGTACCTTTTATTATATTCAAGAGCATTATATCACATTTCAGTACATTATATCATGTTCAAGCACATTATATCACGTTCAAGTACATTATATCACATTCAAGCACATTATATCACGTTCCAGCACATTATATCACGTTCAAGTACATTATATCACATTCAAGCACATTATATCACGTTCCAACACATTATATCACGTTTAAGTACATTATATCACATTCAAGCACATTATATCACGTTCCAGCACATTATATCACGTTCAAGTACATTATATCACATTCAAGTACATTATATCACATTCAAGCACATTATATCACGTTCCAGCACATTATATCACGTTCAAGTACATTATATAATACGTTTAAACAGTAAGCTTCAGCCTCTCCAACGCCGGGTTTACCTAACGACTGAGCCTCTGGTGTCTGGTATTAAACCCGCCAATAGAGCGAACATAAGAGCATCGCTGTGATCCCTTATCCTTGACTCTCCGATCCCATGTTAACCGCTGAGCCTCTGTTTAGTGGGTTATGCTCCCTTTTCCTTCCCCCCCTTCTCTCACCCCCTGATCCTCTTACCTCGCTCCCAGGAGGTCGTGGACCCCCTCGCACTTACAGCTAAAGAAGGATATTCATCAACATGGAATTTGATACCCCGACGCATAATCTTGTCAAGAGGTTTTATCGGTTATGATAGTAAATAGATGATATTTTGGTTTTGTCGGGAAATAGTAGTAGTAGTAGTAGTAGTAGTAGTAGTAATGAAATAATAATAATAATAATAATAATAATAATAATAATAATAATAATAATAATAATCACCCACCAGATCAGCAACAAAATATTCGGTTTACATTCACAGCCACTAACATACAAAGGTATATTTCAGCATATTATTATTCATAACCTGTATTATGATCAGTATTAGCTACAAGTACATCATTAACTCGTGAACCACCAAGAAGAAACTTGGTTCGTATTTCCTGAAAGAATAACAGCGATGGAAACGATCTGTGTGTGTGTGTGTTGGGTAACTTACAAGACCTCGGCTATCGACCGTGATGGCAGAGCTAAGACACGACATCTTAGTTTGGTGTCAAGAAAGTCGTACTGTACCTTCCCTGGGGGGTAAGGTAGTCCCTTTTAATAGTGTTGAACATATTATTTGCACCGTGTTATAGTACCATAGTGTTCGTTGTAAGGTGATAAATTACACAGTCATCCGGTGAGGTGAAGTGGTCCAGTGTGTGTGTGTGTGTGTTGGCTACAGTGTATTGGTAGGGAGGGTCTGTTTAAAGCTGCCCTCCTCTCTCCACCATCATCGTCGATCACCACCACCACCACTACTCCACCATCATCGTCGATCACCACCACCATCACACTCGTCTCTTACAACACCCATCATGCCCTCCTACTAACTACCACCACTACCACCGCCATATACTCGCCACTTTACATTCTTCGTGACCACAGTTGTTTGGTTCCTCATTACTGTCTGGTTAACCCGTGTTGTTGTTATGGTCGGTGTTCACCTCTGGCGGGTGACCACCACACACCTCCACCCTCCGCTCTTGGGTACAGTCTTGTTGGAGTCATAAATGATACACAACGCTTCTCTCTGTATGTCGGGAATTATATCAGAGTTCCCCTCCTTCCCGCCCCAGCCGTTAAAAGCCGGCCTACCCTGCCCTAACAGGCCATAATCCCCGACAATGGTCTCTAACGAGCGTGTGTGTCCCGCGGGAGCACCCGGCACTCAGGTGGGCGGAGCCTACTATTAGCCCCACCCACCCACACTCCGCCCACCAACAGCTGACTCCGCCCCTCTCACCTGCTCCTCCTCCCCTTCCTCCTCCGACTCACACGCATTCACTTCTCATCGTCTTCCATTCCCACTTCTCCCCGTCCCTTTCTTTGTTAATTCCCACTGTTATCAGGCCTACTCTTCCTCCACACTCACCCGTCTTCCTGTCTCCTCCTCTTCTTCCTCCACCACCGACAATCGCACATTCATTCCTCACCTTATCTTCTACTCACTGCTTCCTCTCGTTATTTCCCTTTCCTCTCCCTCTCAGTTATCACCTCCCATCATCAGGCGTGTATATTCTCTCTCTCTCTCTCTCTCTCTCTCTCCATTCATACAACATAATTACAGGATCTTGACCACAATAATACCACTTATCCCTGTGCAACGACACACACACACACACACACACACACACACACACCACCGGAAATGACGTAATAATCCAATTTCCTTGTATCTAAATTAATAACACATCTCCTTAAAATACTTACCTACAAAAAAACCCTGTAATTATTCAGTAGCAGTCCGGGGGTTTAATCACCACCGTGAACGAGCGAACGGTCATTTAGTATCAAAGTCATCACTAATCAACACCAATAATAACTAGTGTGACCCCCGAGGTCCAGCCGGCGGGGCTGGCTTATTACTGGTGTATCACTACTACTGTGTCCCTCGCCAGGTGGGTTGTGTGGGTGGGGTGGGGTGTGGTGTGGGGAGAGGTGGTGTGTGGTGGAGAGAGGTGGGGAGGTATGGTCTGTGGTGGGGAGAGATAGGGTGTGTGGGGGGACAGATGAGGGTGGGAGGAGTAGGGGTGGGGTGGTATATGGAGTACAGGTGGAGAGATGAGGAGTTGGGTAGTGTGCGGGGAAGAGGTGTAGGAGGGGATGGTGTGTGGGGGACAGATGGGGGTTGGTGTGTGGGGGACAGGTGGGGGATGGTGTGTGGGGGACAGGTGGGGGTTGGTTTGTGGGAAATTGTGGGGGAGATGCGGGAGAATGTGTGTGTGTGTGTGCATGGTGGAGGCGAAGGTAGTGATGGTAATGAAAGTGGTGGTGACAGTTGTGGTGGTGAGGATGGTAGAGGTGGCGAGGATGGTAGTGGTGGTGATGAAAGAGAAGGAGTTGAAGGTGGTGGTGGTGGTGGTCGTAAGTAGTGGTGGAAGACACAAGACCACCACCAGCTCTTGTTGTCAGGCCAGTTAGTTACCCCAGCAGCTGAGGGATGAACCACGGCGTGATTTAGTAAACATTGTCTCCCTCACTCGCTATATGTCACTAGTTGATGAGTGAGAGACTGTGTTGTTACGAGATGTTAACGAGGGAAAGCTGACCTTGGTTTATTAAAGATTAGTTATTACCAATCATCAGTTCAGGGATTAGGGACTTGAAAGTAAGATTAGGGATGTAGCATAAAAAAGCAAGATATTACCAATCATCAGTTTAGGGAACTTACTTACTAAAACAAGATCTTATAAGTCACCAGTTTGGGGATTAGGGACGTGACTTACTATAAACAAGATTAAGGACCTTATTTACTAAAAAACAATCTCGTACAAGACACCAATTTAGAGATTAAGGACATGACTTACTTTACAGCCACGAGCCTTACTTACTTGGTCACTGTCCACAGGAAGAAAGACCCTCACTCAGCGCCAGTTAAGATCATAGCAATAATAAGGTCTTTAGGTCACCATGATGAACTTAAAATAACTTATGTCTTATCAGGAGACGAAGAGGCAAGTTGTTACTAGATGCTGTGGTAGTAGTCTGTAAGTTCGTAGTTGTGGGGTGGAGAGGTCCGTAGTTGTGGGGTGGAGAGGTCCGTAGTTATGGGGTGGAGAGGTCCGTAGTTATGGGGTGGAGAGGTCCGTAGTTGTGGGGTGGAGAGGTCCGTAGTTATGGGGTGGAGAAGTCTGTAGTTGTGGGGTGGAGAGGTCCGTAGTTGTGGGGTGGAGAGGTCTGTAGTTGTGGGGTGGAGAGGTCCGTAGTTATGGTATGAAAAGATTTAATGAACGTCTGTTTATAGTCACCCCCTCACCCCTGTCTCTCACCCCTGTCTCTCACCCCCCCCAGCACGCGGGTGGTCCACATGGGGAGGGAAAAAAAGCACCCCCCCAGATACGGTAATTAATAAGAATAACAAGGAAGTTAGCAAAAGTCGAGTCTATTGTCAAACAGTAAACAGATGTTGGTCTAGAGGTAAACACTGGACAGCTGACTTGGCAAGGACACAAACAAACACCAAACAAAAACAAACACAAGAAACAAATAAACTATCTCAACAAATTAAACCGTAAAAAAACACCATATAGAAGAATTATATAAAAAAAGAACTTTATATATTAATTCCAGTTCACACTATAGTATTGTTGGGTATAATACCTCTCTGATAAAGCATATAAGTATATTCCCATTAGACACAAATATCCCTCACTCTGGGGAAAAAAAAATCCATCCGTCATGTCAGGAGTGGTGTCAGCAGGTGTCAGAAGGTGTGATATAAAGGAACAAACGATAAAACCACTAACACAAACAATAACACTCAGACAAATAATAAAACAAATACATTTTTATTTTCATTTTTTTTCCCTCATTATCAGAACAAATTACAAGGTGGACAAGATCAAGAGTAACGCTAAGACACTCCTCCTTCCTTATTTCACCTGTCATGGGTCTCTTACCACGAATCTTACATATTGTACCACGGATCTTACATATTGTACCACGAATCTTACATATTGTACCACGAATCTTACATATTGTACCAGGAATCTTACATATTGTACCACGAATCTTACATATTGTACCACGGATCTTACATATTGTACCAGGAATCTTACATATTGTACCACGAATCTTACATATTGTACCACGGATCTTACATATTGTACCACGGATCTTACATATTGTACCACGAATCTTACATATTGTACCAGGAATCTTACATATTGTACCACGAATCTTACATATTGTACTACGAATCTTACATATTGTACCACGGATCTTACATATGAATTCTGTTGTGGTGTTTCCCTTCAAAAGCTAAAACACGTCAACAGAGAATGCAGGTAAAAGTTATAATGAATTAGACAGGTAATAATTGGATCACCTGATGATTAGACTCGTAGGCTTATTTCACTTGATGATTACAAAAACACACACACCTTTATGTTACCTGGAGTTGGGAGGGTTATGTTAGGTTGGTATTAGGTTAGGTTAGGTTAGGTTTGAATTAGGTTAGGTTAGGTTTGAATTAGGGTGTTTTGTCATCAGGTGAAATATACTGGGGTGTCTTATCTTCATGTGATCCTGACAAATTAAGCAACAAATTCAACTAACAATTAAAATCATTTACGTTAATAAATCACATTAAATCACGGTAAGAAATAATTCAGTCATTACTATACTTATAACAAATCACCGTTGTTGCTGGTGGTGGTTTAAATCTACCCCGAATACCTTAACTAACGAGACCATTCTCTTATACAACATTAAAGTGACAGATAAATCCCTTAATAACACCCAATAACGCATTAATCTACAGGTAACATGATCCAACATTCGTTAACAGATTACGGACTCATCAATAGCGTTCAACAAAGGGTTCGAAGCATCGCCATATTTAAGCCATCAGGACCAGCGCCGTTAACAGATAATCCCTATACAACAAGAGACAGGGCTTTCAGTAACAGACAAACTTCTCTATAACAGACAGATCTTGCAATAACAGACAGAACTCTAAATAAAAGACAGACCTCATGCAATAACTCAAGCCTTTCAATAACAGACTCTCTCTCTCTCTCTCTCAGAATTCATAGACAGCTCTTTTAGTTCCCCCTCAGCAACAGATTCCCCTCGCTTCTCCACCCCCGCCCCTTCCACCCGCCCCCACTTGAAGTAATCCATCAAGGGAGAAGCACAACCTCACACTACTGTCCACAACACAACCACAACCATAAACAACTCCACGGACAGTTAACGTAATCACCCATCACTCTATCTGGCCACCATTCTCGAGGGAGGGAGGGAGGTGGGGAGGGAAGAGGCGAGAGGAGGGTGGAGAGAGAGAAGTGGCGAGAGGAGGGTGGGAGAGAAGGAGAGAGGAGAGGGAGGGGAGGGATGGGAACTGAGAGAGAGCGGAGGGAGAGTGGAGGTTTGGAAGAGGAAACAGAGAGAGAGAGAGAGAAGAGAGGAAAGTGTGAGAGGGAGAGAAAGAAGGGAAAGTGGAGGTGTAGGAAGGGAGAGAAAGGAGGAAGGGTGGGAGGGAGAGGAAAGGAAGAGATAGAATGGAAGGAGGGAAAAGGAAGAAGAAAAGAAAGGGAGGAAAAGGGAAGGGTGGAGAGGAGAGAAGGGACACAAAAGAGGCGGGAGGAGGGGGAAGGGCTGCTTCATGTAGGTTTATTTAGTGTTTTATTAACCATTGATGGAAAATGATGACCTTTAAGAAACTCACTAGTGAAATATAGAGTTATGGAGACTAATATTTAATCAGTTTTAGGTGATGTGTGGAGGGTAGGGGTGGGAGGGGTGTGTGGGAGGGTAGGGGTGAAGGGAGGGGGTGTGGAGGGTAGGGTGTGGATAGTGGAAGGGGAGGGGGTGGGGAGGGGTAGGGGTGAAGGAGGGGGTGGGGGGGTGGGGGAGGGGTGGAGGGTAGGGGTGAAGGAGGGGGTGGGTGAAGGAGGGGTGTGGGTGGTAGGGTGAAGGGAGGGGTGTAGGTGGAGGGTAGGGGTGATGGGAGTGGGTGTGTGGAGGGTATGAGTATCGGGAGGGCATGTGGAGTGTAGTAATGTGTGAAATGAGGTTGTGTGAGGTGAGGGCGTGTGGCGAGACGGAGGGAAGGCGTGTGAGGGGTAGAAATGAGGGGAGGAGGGAGGGTGAGAGGGGAGCATCGAGGGGTGTCAGATATCGGCTGTTATCGTCCGAGGGGAAGTTGTCGTGGGGATTATATCAATTTATCTCCACCTGTTAGAATATCTGGGGACGTGGTGATGGCCAGCTGATTACTCCTGAGGGGAAACACGAGCTGAGGGAAGATGCCGCCGAGGGGGGGAGAGGGAAGAGCGACGAGAGGAACGGGATGGAGGAGGGAGGGAAGAGACAGGTGGAGGAAACAGGGAGGGAGGAAAGAGACAGGTGGAGGAAGCAGGGAGGGAGAGAAGAGACAGGTGGAGGAAACAGGGAGGGAGGAAAGAGACAGGTGGAGGAAGTAGGGAGGGAGGAAAGAGACAGGTGGAGGACGCAGGGAGGGAGGAGGAGCAGGTGGAGGAAGCAGGGAGGGAAGAAAGGAAGATAGAGAAGGCGAAGGAAGGAGGGAAGATGGATAAGTAAGGGAAGAAGGAAAGATAGACAGGTGAGAAATGGACGGAAGGTGGAAAGATGGACAGGTGAGGGAGGGTATGAGGGAGGGGGTGGGGCTGTGACACACCACTGTCGTGTCAAGGTAAATAATACATCCTGGCTGGGCTGACGAGTGTGGCGACGGAGGTTGACGAGTAAGTTGACACCAGCGTGACGCCCGAGACAGAACCCCCACCACCACCGCCACCACCGGGGAGGGAGGGGTGGCCAGAGATGGGTTGTATAGGGGGAAATCCAGAGGTGAGGTTGAGGGTTCTAGGGAATGGTGAGAGAGAATGGTGAGAGAGAAGGAGTTACATCGTTTTAAAGGGATGGGGAAGAAGGATAGGGTGTAATTTAAGTGTATTTTCATCAGTATTTAAGTGTGTGTGTGTGTGTGTGTGTGTGTGTGTCAAATTAAAGACTTCAAGATCAATACATACACAGGACCTCCGCTCACCCAGGCTAGTCGACAACAATCAATTTCACTATACAACTCCCGGACGACACGTTAACATTCTTCACCAGCCTACTGTAGACCTAACTTATTTGGCTACAAATTAACCAGTGGTCTTCATTTAACGCAGCAATAAATAAAAAAAAATAAATAAAAAAGATCTGTCTTTTCGAGGAACCAGACTTGAAAACACAGTGTAAGTAGCAACCCTGGTTCACTGTGGACAGTTACATAACAAGCGGGTTGGCCTGTACTTGCCTGCTTGTCTACATGTTTCACCTCCACCAGCGCCTCTCCTCCTGCTGTTGGTACACTCACTGCTTGACTCACTCACCTGTTGAAAGAAAAGAAATTGAGTTAGATTTTGAAGACATTGATGGTTTTATAAAGTTTAATTTTTCACGTATGTGCTTTGTGTAAGGTGGTGTGTGTGTGTGTAGATCTCACACACACACACACACAGCAACAGGGGTAACACAAAGTGGTGTCAAGTTACCTGTTACAACACCCACTTTCTCTCCCTTGTTCTGATGGTCCACCGTTCTGATGGTCCACCGTTCTGAGTGGCTTACCGTTCTGATTGGCCCGCCATTCTGATGGGGCCACCGTTCTGATGGGCCAACCATTCTGATTGACCCGCCGTTCTGATTGGCATATCTTTCTGATGGGGCCACCGTTTTGATGGGCCCACTGTTCCGATTGACCCACATTTCTGATGGGCCCACCGTTCCGATTGACCCACATTTCTGATGGGCACACCATTCTGATTGAACCACCACTCTGATGGGACCACCGTTCTGATTGGCCCACCATTCTGATTGGCCTATCGTTCTGATGGGTCCGCTGTTCTATTTGGTCCACCGTTCTGATTGACCCACTATTCTGATGGGCCCACCGTTCTGATGGGCCCACCGTTCTGATGGGCCCACCGTTCTGATGGGCCCACCGTTCTGATGGGCCCACTATTCTGATGGGCCCACCGTTCTGATGGGCCCACCGTTCTGATGGGCCCACCGTTCTGATGGTCCAGATTTCTTGCCATCCTTATAGTGTTATCAATGTTTTCTAATGAACGTTTTACCCTTGGGATCCAAAATAAATATCATATATCTTTTTATCAACAGGTAACAAATCGCTTCACTAACACACTAATTACATTTACCTGTTGTTTTATCTTAATTAATTGTATATTGAATTACATCTCTTTCTCTTCATTACCTGAAGTTGTTTACTGTTTGTAGTGATCCATTTTAATGATGTTGGTAATGATTGTAATAATGAAAACGATCGGAGTAATTTCGGTAATAATAGTGTTGATGATGGTAGTAATTATAACGTTAGGGATAATAATAATAATAATAATAATAATAATAATAATAATAATAATAATAATAATAATAATAATAATAATAAAGTACGAAACTTTTGTAATAACTTTCATTAATATCTTATGAACTGATCATAAACATAATAAAACAATAAATGAATAAATATGTAAAATACAAAATACAACACAACTTTCACATCATTACATCAACTTCAACATTATTATGATGTTAATTTGTTAATACTTATTTTATTTTATGTTATTCCAGTTGGTATTTTCATCCTTGTTAAAAGAAATGGTGAGTTTGTGTGAGTAAGCTGGGTGTTGTTGTGAAGTTGTGAATATTATTAATCTATGAGAAAATCATGTTGAGAGGCCATGGACCTTGAGTATTATTATTATTATTATTATTCCTGTGAAAACTGGTGTTATCGCTCCTTAACCCTTCCTCTGATGTCTAAATTATCACTCACTCGTATCTTCATCTGATTTATTAGCCATCTATCTATCTTTTATCGTACCTTATATTTCTCACTCTTTATTATGCTTTATGTTAATTTTGTAGAATCGTCAAAGGAATCTTATCAGGGGAAAAGTCACACAGTTTGTGGTCGACCTTGAGAGTATTATAAACAAACCTTCATCTATATTACTTTCCCTTCCCTTCACACCCCCCTCTCCCCATCCCCTCCCCTCCTCATCCCCTTCCCCTCCCTCCACCATCCCCTCTCCAATATGTCCCCTCAAGTCTTATAATTATTATCATCTGCTGTTTTATCACCTTTCTACCTCCTCCTTTTCCTCTTCTCTGACAGGCGAGGAGGAAAATCTAGCAGGAGTCAGAGAGTCGTGCCATAATTCTGTCGCTATGTTTTTGGTGAATGACTCCTGCGGGGCGGCGGGAGTGTCGGCAACCTGGGGTGAGAATTTCGCTAAAGATTGTGACACAGGTAGGCCCCATTCATCACACCTCTCTCTCTCTCTCCTCCCTTCATATTTTGAGTACGTTTGACACTCTTTCTGGTCCTCTTGAGTACGTCTGGTACCTTTTCTTGCTCCTCCGAGTACATTTGTTACCCTTTCCTACCCCCTGAGTACGTATGACAACTCCCCTGCCCCTCCGAGTACACTTCCCTCCCTCCCTCACAGACTCCCACACAACTCGTAACAACCCCCCCTCCCTGCCTTCCACTCCCTCCCCCTTGAGTGATTGTTGCCCGATAATTGGCAGCGCTTGAGTGTGAGTGGATGAGGAGATGAGGGGATGAGAGAGACTTGAGGGAGACTGGAGTGCAAGAGTAAGAGAGATGCTTAAGTGTACAGGCTTGAGATACACTTAACACTGCTTGTGTGAAAGACACTTATTATAGAAGGATGGGGAGGACTTCTGTTTAAAGGTGTGAGACACACTTAAGTATAATGATATAAGAGACACGTGTAAGGGCATGAGGAACTTAAGTATAACGTAATGAGACACTTAAGTTTAAATATAAGAGGATTTGGGACACTTAAGTATAAGGGTGTGAGAGGCGCTTGAGTATCAGAGTAAGAGACACTTGATTAGAGAGACTTGAGATACACTTGACTTTTTTCACATGAGAGACACTTATCTTCGCGTTAGTGCCTAAGAGACACTTGAGTGTGAGGGGACGAGCAATAGACATAGGGGAGACTGCGTGCATTGGTGACTTGAGTGTGTGAGTGTGAGAGAGTTTGAGAATGTGTGTGTGGGGGGGGGAGGGGTGAGAAAGTGTGTGGGAGGGTGAGACAGTGTGTGGGAGGATGAGATTGTGTATGTGAGTGTGTGGGAGAGAAAGGGGAGTGTGTGAGATTAAGAGCTGTGAGGGAGGGAGAGTGTGGGAGAATGAGAGTTGTGAGGGAGGGAGAGTGTGGGAGAATGAGAGTTGTGAGGGAGGGAGAAGAGATCGTGGCCATGTGGCGCTCTCCCTATATCAAGTTACATGAATAATATTAGCATACAAACACGGGGTGGAGGGTTGGCACACGGGGCCCTGAGCCGCGTACACGGGGCCCTGAGTCGCGTACATGAGGCTCTGAGTCGCGTACACGAGGCCCTGAGTCGCGTACACGAGGCCCTGAGTCGCGTACACGGGGCCCTGAGTCGCGTACACGGGGCCCTGAGTCGCGTACACGGGGCCCTGAGTCGCGTACACGGGGCCCTGAGTCGCGTAACAGGGTTCTGAGTGTCTGGGGTCAATGTTTGGGGTCAGTGTCTGGGGTCAATGCTTTGGGTCAATGTGTGAGGACAGTTTTTGAGGTCAATGTCTGGGGTAAGTATCTGGGGTCAATCTCTGGGGTCAGTGCCTGGGGATCAATGCCTGGGATCAATACTTGGGGTCAATGTCTAAGCTCAATGTGGGGATATTGTTTGGGGTCAGTGTTTGGGATCACTGTCTGGGGTCAATGCCTGAGATCAGTACCTAGGGATCAATGCCCGGGATCAATGCCTGGGGTCAATGCATGGGGTCAGTGTCTGGGGTCAGTGCCTGGGGCTCAGTGCTTGGGGTCAATGCCTGAGGTCATTGTTTGGTGTCAGTGCCTGGGGATCAATGTCTGGGGTCAGTGTTTGAGGTTAATGTCTGGGGTCCTTCTCAACACCACGTAGTCAAGGCTGAAAAAAAAAATCCCTTGTCATTAACTTACTAATTGGCGTATGAGGCAGATAGTGTTGGCAGCTCACAGGCGAATACATGTCCACCACCATCACCATTACCACCATTACCACCACCACCACCATTACCACCACCACCACCACTACCACCTCCATCACCACCACCACAGCCTGGCCAGTCAGCATGGCTTTGAAGGACACTTGTAATTCTTCTTTAGATCATTCACTGTTTATTATATTTCATTTCTTATCTATATATTCAATGTCGTAATTTTGGTGGATTCGATGGATATTGTTCTTATGATGGGCACGAAGAAGTCATTAATGGTCTTGTACAGTATATCCCGTATAACATCTCAACGCCAGTGTAGGATATGAGAAATGCTTGACGTTTTTCTTTGACTGTACTAGACGAACCTGTCTTTTGCCACACTGATGTCGTCACAGTAGAGGGTAGCCGGGAAAACCACAGGAAAAAGTATCAATTTTGGTTAGGTTAGGTCAGACTAGGTTAGGTTTGGTTAGGTCAGGTCAGGTTAAGCAGATCAGGTGAGTTCAAGTCTGTTTAGGTTAAGTTAGATGACTTTTTTTCCTGTGTTTTTTTATTTGAGTCGGTTTGGTAGCCAGCAGTGTGTGTGTGTGGGGAGGGGGGGGGAGGGGGGACCTGCAGCAGTGTGCCCGCCACCCGTCAGTAGACTCGTGGGTTTGTAACTCTCCTCCTCGACTTGAGTTGCATCAGCCAGCAACCCGATACCCGCCTCGAGTGGTCAGCCAATTCTCAGAGAAAGAGCCAACAGTCTGCGTGCAGTCGGCTGGGAGTCAGTAAGTAGTCAGCGGTTAGTCAAGAAGAGACAGTCAGTAAATAGTTGGGAGATACAGCAGTCAGTCAGTCAGTCAGTGAAGTCAGTTAATCGGTCACGAAGAAAAATCGACATCTAGTCGGCAAACAGTCAGCCAGCAGTCAGCATGTAGTGAGTACAGAATCAGCAATCAGTCGGCAAGCAGTCAGTTGACATTCAGCATTTAATCATCATGTAGTGAGTAAGAGTTAACAAGCAGCCGTCAGTCAGTTAGTCAGTAGTCGACAAACAATTAGTCACCAGTCAGTGAGCCAACAGTCAGTTAGCATATAGGGAGTAAGTAATCAACAATCAGTCAAAAATCAGTCAACAAGCAATCAGTAAGCTATCAGCGAGTAAACACCAGGCAGACAGTGCTTTAAACTAGTCGGGCGTGGCAGCAGGAGCCTGGCGCCGTAAGAGGCCGAGGCGACCTTGTTTATTGGAGACCTGTATCAGATTAAGATCAGTGGAGCCTCGTGAGTGATCCCATCCCTTAACGTGCTATCTGATGCCTCTTGTTCGTACACGAGCTGCGGGGAGACAGAGAATAGCTTGGGTTTGCAAATTAAGTAGAGGGAGATTACCCTAGCGGTCTCCTGGTCACTGCTGTGTGGTGCTGTTGTTGTTGTTGACGCTGGTGGTGGTGTTGCTGTTGACGCTGGTGGTGTTGTTGTTGACGCTGGTGGTGGTGTTATTGACGCTGGTGGTGTTGTTGTTGGCGCTGTTGCTGTTCTCCCTTAACTACCTTTGTTCAGTAGTTTATTGTGGTTCCTGTATGTACATACCTGTGTAGGTTTTAATGTTTATATTCTGCTTCATTAGTTATGGCGGACGCCCTTTGACTACTTTTCCTTTTAATGTCAGGACAATAAATCATGACTGCATGTTGGAGACGGTTAAACAACAGTGAAGGAAAAAAGAAGATGGAAAGAACGTCAAAGAAACGCAAGGAGAGATTTAGGGTTTGTTGTGATTGTCTTGGTGGTGTTGGTCCTGGTGTCGGCCACCAGGAGGACGCATTAACGTGCCACTACACACCTGTCCGCTATTCTCGTCCCCGATTATTTATTTAATTATATCACGGGTATCACACAACCATCGTGTCGATTTAGAACAATAAATGATGTCAGTAATCTACGCCTCACGTAACATGAAGTTGTGAGGGAGTTTCTGTGTAAATTTGTGGTATTAATTGTTTTTGTAAAGACTTATTCTCTGACATGATGAAGTGGACATCTCAGTATTGTTGCCATATAGTTATTAACTGTGTGGAGACTCTATCTAAAACTTTCAATAAAATGTCTATTATAATGTGAACTCTGCTTGAACTATTGTTTCTTATCACATTGTGTTTTTCTTGAAGACGTACAGTACTTGGTCATCTTGCCCCCACCGACCTCCTTAACAGTGGAGTGAACTGAGCAAATCCACAAACACAAATAACAGGAAAAACATGTTATTTTTACTGGTTTTTAAAGAGGACGAGCCCGGTGGGTACCTTGCTCAGGTCGCCGTGACAGAGACGGACTAGCGGAAGCCTGGGAGCTACAGAGGCCCCGACACTTCCAACTCGGGTACACATTTCTCTTACGGGAGCCCCGCCAGAAATATAAACAGATGTGTGATCCTTTATCAGCGGTCCTTGTAGATTAACACGCATCATGGGAGCCGCTAACACTGTTTTTAAGGCATTATGGTTGTGGGCGGATGTTTGCAGATCCACCCAAAGATTACGAATCTAATCGAATTTATCTGACGTGAGAAATAGTCCTTGATAACCTCCCTTTACACATTTTCAAAATATTAGGAAAGTATCTTGGTGCTTTTTTTTACATAATCTAAACATGTAAAACTGAACCAGAATACTTAGATTAAATGTTGTGTTTGCCACAAAATGCAATATGTATTGAGGTAGAAAATTAGAAATATCGTTATGGCATATGTAAGGCCGTTGGCGTCGAGGGGACGAGGGGGGGGGGTGTGAAGGAATATGAGGAGGGGTTGTGGAGGAGATGGGAAGACTTCGGTGTTCCTCAAGAGGATCTAAACGGCACGTGTGTAATGATGGGGGGAGGGGGGGGGTGGTGCTCGCATCACTCTTCGCTGCCAGAGTTAAGTTGATAATACCCCCAAGTCTTCCTCACATTCTCCAAAAGCTGCAGTATCTTAATGGTGTGTTTAGTTGTGTGTGGCGACGCTTTGC
The DNA here is from genome assembly GCF_018991925.1 of Homarus americanus. Classification (NCBI taxonomy): domain Eukaryota; kingdom Metazoa; phylum Arthropoda; class Malacostraca; order Decapoda; family Nephropidae; genus Homarus; species Homarus americanus. The sequence continues at coordinate 339,170 of NW_024735442.1, read as the reverse complement.
TCACTTTACTTCGATAATCGGCACCACAGGTAAGTCACAGAATGAATCACCTGAAGATTAGGCACCCCAGCTTATTATACATGAGGAAACACCCTAACCTAACCTAACCTAACCTAACCTAACCTAACCTTCATGTAACGTTAGGGTGTTTTAATAAGGTGGGGGTGTCTAATCCTCAGGTACTACCATGGAACAAGTGGTTTGTGAGTTTCACGAGTTTAAGTTAGTTCTCACTCGTGTCCCCCTAAAGAACAAAAACTTGTGGTGACTTACAGAAACACAAGGCAGTGTTCCTCATGCAGGCTGACACCCACTAATACACTCATTAACTCGTCACCACCATTACTTTCTCCCAAGGTTAAGTCATTCTTTTATTTATTCATTAGAAACAAATACAAATGGTTCAGCTAAAGACAACAACTACATTCTAGCTCAACCTACTCACTTGTAAGACGTAAACAAGTACAAGTGAAGCAGAAGAGAGAGCGCGCGCACATACGTACTAGTATGTACACGTGTGTCCTAGTAGTGGAATGTACATGTGCGTTCTAGTAATGGTGTTGACATGTGCGTTCTATTAGAGGGTGCTACATGCGTTCTATTAGAGGTATGTTCGTACGTACGTTCTAGTATAAGTTGGTACAGTACAGTACACGCTTTATAGTAAAATGCGACACATGTTTGGCAAGAGGAAACCAAACAGTCTAAATCAATCTAATGAGAGGCGGAAACCTTGAACACTATCCAATATAATAAGGGCACATGTACCAACGTGGCCCCTCGACCCCACCTCCCCCCCCTCCCCCCCTCCCCCCCTTGAGCTGTGGCCATGAGAATGAAATCTAAGCCACCCCCCCCCTTTCCCAAGTGTATTTCACCTGAAGATTAATTACCATAAAGCTATCTGAGGGGGGAGGGGGGGAGGATAAGGTTAGGTTAGGTTAGGTTAGGTTAGCATTACATTAGGTTAGGTTTAATTACGTTACGTTAAGTTTGGCTAGCGTTTGGGTGGTTAAGGTTGAAATTAACTAGGGCGTCGAATCTTCAGGTGATCCGAAACTAATTATCATGGAATATCTGATCGTATGAACCAGAGCTCGAAAAACAAACAAGTTTAACTCGTCTCTCTCTGATGGCTGTAAAAATGAATCTTCACTACATACGCCTTCAAGACGCTGGGCAGAGGTTAGTTGGTCCGCCAAGATGAAGCTGCTGTACTCTTTCTTTCTCTCTGCTTCGTCATTAGCCGTCGTATCTGTCTCTAATTGTCGTCTCTTTCTCTCTTCTTTTTCCTTCGCTCAGTCGTCATCCATCCTCCTTCCCTCCCTCCTTCTCAGTCGCCCTCTTCTCTCCCTCCCACCCTCCCTCCCTCTCGGTCGTCCTTTCCCTCCCTCTCATTCGTACTCTCCCCTCTCCCTCTTGGTCGTCCCCCTCCCACCCTCTCACTTCCAAGCGACAGCGGCTCCGTCATTTGTCTCCATATTTATCCTTGGCCGCGAGTGATTTCGAGGTGCATGTTGGAGGTCGTAGAAAATAGACGGGGGCTATTTTCACGGTGGGTAGTTCTTATGGCGTCGCTAATGTGCCGTCAATCTCTCTCTCTCTCTCTCTCTCTCTCTCTCTCTCTCTCTCTCGGGCCCTGGCCACCACACACACGCACCCACGCCTCGCCACACTCACCCACACCTCGCCATACCCACCCAGTGCTCGCCATACCCACCCACGCCTCGGCATACCCACTCACACCTCGCAATACCCACCCACGCCTCGGTCAATGAGTGGTGTGAGGGATAAGTAAAGGGTTGAGCATGAATACGGGTGAGTAAGGGCCTTATGAGTAATGGGTGTGTGAGAAAGTAGAACGTGTGAGTAAGCTGAGTGAGTAAGGCATGTGAGTCGGCTCAATGTTAAACAAAGTCAGACTACTGAAATCGGGCTAAATTGGGGTTTGTCTGACGGAATCGGACTTAAACCAGGCTGAATTGGATTTAGTCAGACTGATTCGGGTTTAATGAGGTTGAATTAGGTTTAGTCAGACTGAATTGGGCTTAGCAGACTGAATCGAACATAACGAGGTTGAATGAGGTTTATGCAAGCTGATTCAGTCTTACGCAGGGTGAATTGAATGTGTGAGTGGACAAAGACGGGACTGTAGGCCAAGGAGATAATTGCTGTGGATACCAGTAACGCGTCAGAAACACCGAGGCGCTGTGTCTAGGAGCTATACCAAGACGCGTCATTAAGATCTCTACTGATTGTCTTCTGGAGATATGAAGTGAAGAGAGAGCACACTGAAGTGACTGTGAGAGCCTGCTTATTTGACTTCACTTGCATTCGTGAGGGCTTGTTTGACTTCACCTGCATTCGTGAGGGCTTTTTTGACTTCAGCTGTATTTGTGAGGGTTTGTTTGACTTCATTAACATTCGTGGGAGATTGTTTGACTTCAGTTGCATTCGAAAGGGTTTTGGATCATCGACATCAGGAGCATTCACGCTCGTTTTCAAAATCTAGTTCGTTTTCAGGTGCTAATCTTCTTCATTCTCACCAGTCATTTCCGGGAGAATTTTCTACATGTTCTCAAAGAGTCTTCTGTGTTGCCCAAAGTCATACATAACACACTGCCATACACGTCCGCCTTTAAGGGTGTGACAAAGATCGCCAAGAGCCAACCAAAACTGCTTCGAGTGACCATTGTTTCTGTGCATAATAAATACGTGTAATTGATCTCCAAAAACTGCCTTATATAGTTCATATTTATAATGAGGAAATATAAAGCTTTGAATCATCTAAATATTAGTTCCTAGATTATTTTACCTTGAGGATTAACTACTCTAACACGACATGGGGGATTAGGTTAGGTTAGGTTAGGTTAGGTTGAATTAGCACCAGGGAGGTTAATTTTTAGAATGAAATAAGCTGCGCCCGGGGGGTTAATCGTCAGGTGAGTCAAAGCTTTCTTACTAACTTTCATAAGCTGTCGTCATAAATCTTGAAGAACCTCGTGAGGACTTTCAGGAACGGGTGTGTGAGCTGTGAGGGATGAAGTGTGTGGGATGAGGTGTGAGGGATGAGTAAAAGGTGTGAGGTGTGAGGGATAAGGTATGAGGGGTGAGGTGTGAGGGGGAAGTGTGAGGGTCGACGTGTCATTGATAATAATTAGCGTCTTGGGTACACGTCTCCCGGGGATCATTAGACCACGTGTCGGCGGGACGAGTTTAATAGTGTTTTAATATGTTTTTGTCCCCCACCATCTGACGATCGTAATTTTGAACATAATTGCATAAGAGCGTCGTGATATTTCAACTCCCAACCACGTCTCTTGAATGTACAACAAATCACGGCGTTTATTCTTCTGGAGTCCCGCAACTTGTGATGCAGATTCCTGTGTGGTCCATTAAATACATCTCATATACAAAGCTCCGCCGCCACACTCACAAGGCCCCACTGCCGTATCTAAATCGCACCATGAAAACTAATTGTCAAAGAAACAATGACCTTAGTAAATGCAATTATCGGAGCGTCTTGTACGGTTATCTTATAAGACAACCACTAATAAAATGTCAACAGTGCTTGAAATCCTACCTTGAGAACCACCGCCCTCAGTCTAACTTTCTAACACACTATTATATTCACGTGGGAAAGGTCTCCTGGTGGCTTTACTTCATCAGGAGAACGTCTGTGAATCAAGATCAAGACTTGAGACGGAGACAGATGGCTTCAGCGACGGTATATCCACCAGCGTTAGTTAGTACAGTACCAGAGTCCGTCCTTTCACACCAGCTGAAACACGACACCATTATAACGGGTTGCATTTCCAGTGATTAAACTTTATGTAACTGTATCCAACAGTGGTGTGGGTGAGCGTGTGGTGTGAGTGACCTCGCTGGTGTGTTAATGTTGTTGGGTTGAGGTGATGTTTTGGTGTGTGATGAGGTTGAGCGTAAGGTTGAAGAGTGATAAGCTTGGCTGTGTTCACTGGGGATACAATCAAGCGGGAGAGGACTCTTTGGACCGTACTTGGATTAATTTTGGCTGGGATAGACTGAGCAAGCAAAGTTTGATGTGCCTGGACTAGGTTCATCTGGGGAGATAGCTATGTGCACTGGGGTGTAATAGGTTAAGTGGATAGAATGGGTTGGTTTAGGTTTAGCATGAGTTAGACTAAATGTTTTATAGCTCATATTGGTTTAAGCTTGTCTGGACTAGACCAGTTGTGATGGACGGGGCCAGTTAGTGGGCGATAACATGACCTTGAGTGTACTGATGTCGGTTGACTTGTCCTTCTGAAGGTTAGAGACTTATGAGACAGGAGCTTCTCACATCACACTGACGCAGAAAAACGTCCGAAGGTCTCAAGTCCTCGTCGGACTCGTCACGCATGGCACTGTTACGGTACTCTATGAGGGGACACTCGACCCTACTGACCACCGTGGGTTGGCACCTTTTACCCCTTCCCCCCTTCCTCGGTATCTGAGTTCAGGATTTTATGAAGAGTCGAGGAAACCCTGAGGCACTTGTGTGGAGGAGGGTATGGAGGAGAGGAGAAGGAGAAGGCGGTATGGAGGGAGAGAGTTGGGTGGGGTGTACTCAAGGAGGCTGAGGTGAAGGTACGGGAAGGAGGGGGGGAGATGAGCCCAGAGGTGGAGGTAAGGGAGGGCAGTATAGGGAACATGTACAGAAGAGTGGATACAGTACACTAAAATGTGGAGGCAGGGAGGGGCTGACACACACACACTAAGAAAGGCGAGTGTTATGAATAAACTAGAGCCTGGCCCTCGCCCTCGTCTCGTTACACTGAGCCCCTGAATCTGGTTTAATTATCCCCTGGGTTGTTTTTACTTTGATCTGCTGGGGTGAAAATAGAAGGCGAGAATGTTGTGAGGTTTTTAATGTGAGGTGGTGAGTCAGGTAGCGTGGAGGATGTTGTGGTTGGCGGGGAAGGTGGCGCTCCACTCCTCACTACTCCTGCTTGGTCCTTACTCTGCCCTGAGCCACGAGCCTCAACTCTTTGACGACGTGACTAGATAACTGACGAGGCAATGAGTATTCTATTTGTGTGTGTGTGTGTGTGTGTGTGTGTGTGTGTGTGTGTGTGTGTGTGTGTGTGTGTGTGTGTGTGTGTGTGTGTGTGTGTGTGTGTGTGTAACTCGATCGCAATGGTTCTGCCAAGTTTTTGAAAAGTGAAAGTCTTCAGATGTTGACGTTTAGGTCACATAATTTTGTGACTAATTTTATTCTTCTTTCTTGTAGGGCACACACACACACACACCCCACCGGACAGTACAGTACAATATAAGCGTCACAGTTATTAACATAGAGTACAAGGCGGCGTCCAGCAGGGTGCCACGGACTTACCCCTCCTTGGAGCCTGAGGGCAACGTACCTCTTGAGTCAATCGGTGTACTGTATATAGAGATTTATTGTTTGGATGTTACTCCGGTTAATTTCTATAAATACATAAATTTCTTGATCATTTTAATATCGGCATCAATTTCCTCTCCTCACACTATTACCAATCATCAGTGACAACCCTCCACCCCAGTGTGTGCTGGAGGTGGTTGCCGCTGGAGGTAACCGCCCAGGTATTCGACAGGTAACGCTTCTGCTTCTCCACCGTCTGTAGTTCTTTATTCATGTTGTACAACTCGACCAGGTGGTGCAACTCCTTGACCAGGTGGTGCAACTCCTCGAACAGGTGGTAAAACTCGACCAGGTGGTGTAACTCCTTAACCAGCTGGCGCAGCGCATCAGAGTTGGCTATGCCGTCCTGGCTGCCACAAGCGGCTGTCTCACTCCTTCATCTTCGTCCATCAGTTCTCAGAGTTAGTCAAGCGGCCGCTGCATTATGCTAAGTTTAGCGCTACACCACCACCACCACCACCAGCTTTACGCCGTGGGTGATTCCTTGTAATATTCAACCCGAGAGAAATAACTAGTATCTGTAGCCTCCCTGTGTTTATCTTTATATTTACTCACAGCAAAGGAAAAAACAACAATAAAAAAAATATGTAGTTATTAAAACTTGAAAATACACGACATGATGGCGACCGCCATGTTACTAGGTGGAGGTGGTGGTAACGAGTATGGCAGACTACAGTTAAACTTATTTTGGTTGGCTCTGGATGTAGACCCAGAGTGTTGTTATATTGGACAGGTGTGTAGGTGTCTGTCTGCACACCTTCACTCGGGGTCTGATTGCTTACGTTAATATGTTTTACCCATAACTCAACGTACAGTATTTGGTTGATTTGTGCCACAACACAAAGCTGCCGACTAAAATGGTCTTGAAATTACACTGAGACATTTCTACAGCTAAATACTTTCTTTTATCCTCAATTTAGGATTAAAAAAAAAAAAAAATGCAGATGTGTGAGAGCGAGGCCCCAGCACAAGTTAATCTCCTCCTGCCGGGGGTGTGGTGGCCGCCCCGCCGAGCTGCACGCGGCACGAGGGACACCGCCGCTGTGCTCCCGTCATTATGCTCTAATTACTGTGAGTCAGGACAGGTGAGCGCGGGCTTGGAGTCACATTAACTCCCTCCTCCCTCCCCCTCCCCCCGCGGCCCCCTCAGGAGAAAATGGTGGCTCACAGGCGGAGGGGGAAACTAACGAGTGACTGGGAAGATGAGGGAGGAGGAGGAGGAGGAGGAGAGAACCGATGTCCCCTCCACCAATGCCCTCCCCTCCCCCCTTCACCCTCTCCCCTCCGCCTCCCATTAATCATGCTAATATGATATTGTGGGTGGGGGGTACTAGCTGTCATTACTGGGAAGACACAAGAATACTTGCCTCACTGTGGGGAATATCACGTCGGCCATTCCAGTAACGTCCTTCATTTTATTTTTTCCCCTACATAGGAGACGCCCAACATTAACTCGGGAGAAACTGAGCCATTATTAATAACCCAGGCGAGGGAGGGAGGAGTGGAGGAGAAGGTGTGTGTGTGTGTGTGTGTGATCCTCACCTCCTACAGCCAAGTTCACTGCACCACGGCATCTCTTACGGCACCAGTAATAGTAATTTACATCGACGCGCTAATCGTTAAAGTCGCAATACATCCAGAGAGTTTCCCACATGTAAAATAGGCATTGATTTTTCCTCCCAGAATACACGCGTTTGTACCCCTTCCCTCCCACCCCCTCCCTCACTCCTCCTCCTCCTTAGATACCCGTAAATCAAGGGGCGCGTCTTACCACTATCTGCAGAAGAAACTCAGGTGTACAAAAACAAGACCACACCTACAGGATTATGTACTGCAATTGTGTGTGTGTGTGTGTGTGTGTGTGTGTGTGTGTGTGTGTGTGTGTGTGTGTGTGTGTGTGTGTGTGTGTGTGTGTGTGTGTGTGTGTGTGAAGTCCCACCTTGTACCACAGTGACATGAGCAACTCTCAATATAGGAACATAAGAAAAACCTTTTACAGTCTCTCTCTCTCTCTCTCTCTCGACCCACGGCTAAGTCAACACGTGTGTGTGTGTGTGTGTGTGCTGGGGTGTTGAGTGCCCATGTGAGCAGTGATGATGGGCTTGAGTCATTATGGCACCGTCAGGCACCGCAGGAGATGCCAAACAAGCAGTGCCACGCGACTGATGGAGTGAATATTCGTCAACTCTCCTCTCTCGCCTCTGGCCATACCTTCCCCCTGCGCGCGCACGTGGTGTGTTTGTGTGCGTATGTGTACGTTTGTGTGTGTGTGTGTGTGTGTGTGTGTGTGTGTGTGTGTGTGTGTGTGTGTGTGTGTGTGTGTGTGTGTGTATATGTGGGTGTGTGTTTATTTTTATGGACACATTCTAGTGTGCATAAGGAGATATATCTAACTGTGAGCAAAGGGAAAGTGGGAGGGGAAAGGGGGTAGATGAAATGGGAAGGGAAGGGAGGATGGTCAGTGTTATAGGGGACGGGGGGTGAGGGAAGGTCTAGTAGCTCTTTCCCTAGTCGCCTTCTTTCTATCCAGAGTAAAAGGACCTGAGTGTGTAGGGGAATTGAGAGGAAGAAAGGGAGGGAAGGGGGATAGGGGGTCAAAGGGAGGGAAGAAAGGTGAGGAGGATAAGGTGTACGGGATGAAGGGATTTTGCTCACGGTTACACAACCAGGTAACACAACTTTACACACCAGGTAATGTTCCAAGTTGGCTAAATTTATGTCCATATCACTTAGTCTACAGCGGACTCTGATCACTCGTTGGCACTGACATGGCATTGCAGTTTATGTAGGTGTTGCGGTGTAGGTAGGAAGGACTGTGTAGGATGATCAGAGTAGCTTGATAGATAGGTCCGTGTAGATAGGTAGGTAGATCAAGGTAGGGTGATAGGGAGGTAGATCAAGGTAGGGTGATAGGTAGGTAGATCAAGGTAGGGTGATAGGTAGGTAGATCAAGGTAGGGTGATAGGTAGGTAGATCAAGGTAGGGTGATAGGTAGGTAGATCAAGATAGGGTGATAGGTAGGTAGATCAAGGTAGGGTGATAGGGAGGTAGATCAAGGTAGGGTGATAGGGAGGTAGATCAAGGTAGGGTGATAGGTAGGTAGATCAAGGTAGGGTGATAGGGAGGTAGATCAAAGTAGGGTGATAGGGAGGTAGATCAAGGTAGGGTGATAGGGAGGTAGATCAAGGTAGGGTGATAGGGAGGGAGCCTCAGTTTACTGTATTAGTTTATGTATGGGAACGTCAAAGCGTCATGACTGCGGGCAAGAAGGACACACGAGCGGTAGAAGCAGAAGAGGGGACAAGTAAAAACGATACCATTAAACCCGTTGAGCATGCCACGACGACCATTAACCGCGTCACCACCTGTAAATACATCGACCAGGATGCACATTTACACGTAGATCAGCACACAGGCACTCGTACACACACACACACACACACACACAGAAGTAAACAGGCGTGCACACGGAAGGGAGAGGCAGCTGGGCACGCTGGCTCAGTGCCAACTTGTTCACTTGCGTTTGGAAAATATTTGTGTGTATTGGGTCTTGCTTCTGTTGTTGTTTCTTGGTGATGTATGGGAGATGACTCCGCCAGCGTCGCGCGAGTGTGTGTGTGTGTGTGTGTGTGTGTGTGTGTGTGAGAGAGAGAGAGAGAGAGTGAGTATATGTCTACATGTTATATATTATAGAGTACGTATCTCCTCTCAAGTTCTTATGTGCGGAAATGAAAAAAAAAATATTCAGTAGAACCCGGAAGTCAGGAGCCGTACATCACTGATCCTACCTCGATACCTCACACAAAAACGCCTTCAAAACGCCCATGCCCGCTAAAAGCAAGTAATGCCCGCAGGGAACAGTTACATGGAGGTCACCCTACAGGGAACAGCCACATGGAGGTCACCCTACAGGGAACAGCTACATGGAGGTCACCCTACAGGGAACAGCTACATGGAGGTCACCCTACAGGGAACAGCTACATGGAGGTCACCCTACAGGGAACAGCTACATGGAGGCCACTGTAGACATCCCTGTATACATAAATACGAAACCCTTCAAATGCATCCGGAGAAATAAGTTTCCCTTATCACTCACGTCTAATAAATGTGAGGCAAGGGTCACGAGTCAAGACCCGCAGAAAAACATAAAAACATATCTGACGGAGAGAATCCCGACGCCTGGGTGGCCTTCTCGATCCTCTCTTGACGGGTGTTGAGGCGCGGTAATACCCCTATCAAGTAGATCGCTAGACAGGTGTGTGGTGGGTGTCAACAGGTAGATTGGCACATCTTCAGGAGGGTCTGAGGATGGGTGATGAGGCGGAGGTTTAGATTAGGGAAGAGTGTGGCGGTGGGTGTGGCAATAGTGGTACGCTGTGAGTTTATGATACGTGTTGGTGGGGGAAGGTGCGCTGGAGGAGATAGTTGGTATCTGTCAACTTTGAATGAAGGAATGGGATATAGGGCTCTAAGTCACCTTGATGGCGCCCTATACTGGTGAGGGTAGGCGTGGTTAGGTCTTTGGTGGTGATACTGATGGATCGGCGGCGGTGGTGGAGCCAGTGGAGGGGGGAGGGGGGGCAAGGTTAGGGGGAGTTTGAGAATCTTAATTGGATTTGTAGTTGGTTGTCGCGGCTTTAGGGTAATGGTCGGAAGAATTTTGTGGGATGTTTTCAGGAGTTTGATTTTCACCCGGCAAGCTTAGTGTAATTCTGCTCAAGGTTGCCTTTCCCGGCCACCACTCAGCCTGGGTGCTGGCTGGGGCGGGTGAGGCTGGCCATCTTCACCAATGTTTATAAGGAGCTCTCAAGTGTGGGACGAGCAGTGAGGGTCACGCAGCACGAGAGAGAGGCTTACATTACCTCTTGAGCACCGCCTTGTGTGAAGTTAAATTGTGATAACTCTGGCGGGTCGGGTAGACTGAGAGGCAGGAGTGAGGGTGAAGGTGGCAGGTGCGGCCACTGACCATCAACACCCGCACCTCCATCTTTCTTGTTCACCAGGCTCCAATGTGTGCATCTTTTACGCCATTGGCTGTACTTGTAATCAGTAAGTGACGCCTCTCTCGTTTAGAAATGTTGAATGTTTTACTCTGATTTGAATATTTTTCTCCTTTAGTTTATGTGCCCAGCTGACATTAAGGAAAATCGAGAAAAACTAATTAATGGAACAGATATCTTTCTCTCTTTCTTTAAGTTGTTCACTATTATGTATCACAGAGAGGCAACGAGTCTTAACAGTCCATGTCGACAGTCAGGGCAGTATTTTAACACACAAAACTGTCGAATTAATTGGTGTTGATGACATAAAAATCCCAGACTGAGACATCCTACGAGGCATTAGACTTAACACAGGAAACAATCAACAAAAGTAAGTAGAAGACAAGGTGGTCACTGACTGTAAATTCCATTATGTAGCTGTTTCCTCGGGAGAGAGAGAAGGGAGGTAGCAACTCCCTCCAAGCACCAAGTGAAACGAGACTAAGAGAGGATATTTTTCTCCACTGCAGTATTGTTGTAGTCTCGGGTGTCCCTCTAACACACTACTGGCCGCCGGCTGACAAACGATAAGATATTCTTTGCTGTCCACGTGTCCCAGGCGAGTGCCAGAAGTAAGTACGAACGCCAAGTGTGGGTAATCTGGGGTACTTCCCGTCGTAACTTTCCTTTTTCTGTGGCTCTTGTCGAATCTTGGCCGTGTAATATCCTCACGGCAGTGCCAGTAGTCTTCCTACCGTGTTCCCCTCACTCTCATCCTCACCCTCTCCCCTCGCCCTCACCCCTGGCACCAGCCGCGTGACCTCCTGTACCTCACCATCATTTCCGGTGACCTCTTTATTCCGACCAGATGTCCTGTACACCGCCCGACTCTCACACCTGTCGCACCACTACACCCCAGGACCTGTACCATCACGTGTCTTTTCTACACTTTCTCTAAGAGGGACTGAACCTGATGGTGGCGGTGGTATACACGGGCACTGTACCGGGAGGAGGTGCCAGGTGGTGCCTCCTCTAGCCACGTCTTCCCAGGCCCAAGTTCCTCCCTCGTGGGAACTATGGTGGGTCAGGGTACCAGATGTTTACATTAAAGATGCTGACTAATTCACTTGTTCCTCTGACTTAGTTTATGTTGTTGTGGACGATAGTTGTTTGAACTCATGTGTCCAGCATCAGCAACCCATGTCTTCTTTAAGTGAAGGTGCGACCACTAAACAAAGGTATTAAATATATACACACTTACTCTACATTATTTAACAGGTTGTTTGTTCTGTTAATCAACGGCCTCAAGCCTGACGAATTCCAGCTTGGTTTATCGCCACACATACTGTAAGGCGGTAAGTGGAGCGTGTTGGCGGCTGATATACATGTGACGTGGTTTATGGTCTTCCCTGTGCCACCTGTTCCTCTCCTCTCTTAGAAAACCAGGGTGAGTGAAACAAGAGGCCGGCGAACGGGGGTTATTTTGTTTTTTGTTTTTGACGGCCTTTACCCCACCTGGGCACAGGTCAATGACCCACATGAGGGCGTGGGGGCGAAAATGTAAATAATAATAATAATAATAATAATAATAATTTATAACAATTATTGAAATTATAAAAATATTAAATAAAATATAATAATACTAGTAATAATTATAATAATAATTAATAATAATAATAAAGGACCATAAATATATACAAAACAAAGAAAGATCAATAGTGAGAAACATTATATATATGTTGTGTTGCGTTGTGTTGCGTTGTGTTGTGTTGTCAAAGTGAGAGAAACAATTGAGACCCTGCAATTGTGTGTAAATGAGGCAGAAAGTCAGATCAGCAACCTGGGACTTGGTCACAATTTTCCTGATGCCATATGGCAGCAGGGTCTACCATTAAACAGTGCATCATGCTTCCAATATCTTCCCCGGTGGCAATACCTCCCTGTTTGGTAGAATATTAAAAAAAATAAAAGCTTGGTTTATTGTAAGAGATTTTCTCTTCTAAGCAATGTTGTATGTAGATCGAGTTCATACTACACATACCTTTAAAAACAAAATATCAAGTATCGTGCCAGAGCCGCCTCAGGTGTGAACCTGCTGTAGTACTGCTGGAGAAATTCACCGGGCATCACGTCCAACACAAACTCAAACACACCAACAATCTAGGACCGCCCATAACACTGTCGTACCAGCGTTAATTGCTGTCCAGGTATTTAAGACCGTGTGTAACCTATTTCCATTGAGGAGCGATAGTACTCTTTGGTCTGTAGATGGCGCGGTGGTGTTCTTACGTCGACACCCTCAGCAGGTTCTCCTCAGCTTCACTACTGGTACTAACACAACCATTGTCGTCAACGAGGATGTCGACGACGGTGATATCTTGACCCACCCCGCTGTACACGACGACCGCCTGCTGGACACATGTTGTTTGGTAGATGATGGTCGTGTAGGTCGCCCGGTACATAAAGTAACCGATCATAATTTAATTTCCCTGTTGTAGTATAGAGAGGAAATATATTTCATCCTTGTCTCATCTTCCTCATTGGCTGCACCTCCTCCTTGGCTGCACCTCCTCCTTGGCTGCACCTCCTCCTAGGCTGCACCTCCTTCTTGGCTGCACCTCCTTCTTGGTTGCACCTCCTTCTTGGTTGCACCTCCTCCTTGGCTGCACCTCCTCCCTGACTCTTCCTTCTCCTTGGAGCAAGTGGAGGGTCATATCGTCCTTGGCGTCCACTTAACATAGCGTAGTAGTGGAGGTGGTGGTGGTGGGGGGAGCATCGCTTGGCCAGTCTTATCTTCCCTGTAAACACTGCCTTCCTCACCCACCACCCAGCCCCACACCGCCACCCAGCCCCACACAGCCACACACAGCCACACCACCACCCAGCCCCACACAGCCACCCACCCCACACCACCACCCAGCCACACAGCCACCCAGCACACCACCACCCAGCCCCACAGCCACCCCCACACCACCACCCAGCCCCACACAGCCCCACACAGCCACCCACCCCCACACCACCACCACAGCACCCACACAGCCACCCACCCCACACCACCACACACACAGCCACCCACCCCCACACCACCACCCAGCCCCTCACCGCTCACAGTCATCAATATTTTACTCTTTTTATAGTTCCTTTATGGCGTGTTCTTCTGTTCTCGCCATTTGTCGTGTTTTTGCCAGATTTTTTCTTTTCTGTTCACTTTTATTATTTTTCGTTAAGATTAATCTTTTTACTGTTCTTTTTTCTTTCTCATGTTCCTTTGAGCGTCGCCTCGTATGTTTCTCAATCTATTTTCTTTTCATTTTATGACGCTCCTTTCTCTGCATGATATTATTCTCTCTCTTCTATATCCGTATTGATCATTAAGTATTTCCTCTGTACTATTTCTGCTTCCTTTTTATTATTTTGTCTCTTCTCTTTCAGTCTGTCATTTTGTCCTCATACGTCATTCATTACTCTCTCTCTCTCTCTCTCTCTCTCTCTCTCTCTCTCCCACAATTTTTAAACATCTTGCCAACCTCTTGAAACACAGACCAAATATTTAGTGGGCCAGTTTTCAGTACGTGATACCCCCATAAACACGCCATTGCTGGGAACTGTGAGATAAACTGTTGCACCTGCTGCCGCGCAGCCTACGGGAGCCAAGGTCGGTGGGTGCGTTAGTGTTGGCTTCTTCTTCTTCTACTGGAGTTTCTGTTCTGGAGGTCTGTTAGTGGGGGTTAGAGACATTCCATTGGATTTATGTTACGTTAATTTAAAGAATTTCATTGTTTATGTGTACATGCCGTTCAGTACTCGAGGTGAATCCTCGTCACGGGTAGTGGAAGATGCCGTTATCTCGACGTAGTGGCCTCTTCGACGTATCCTGCCATGCGTCTTGCTAACGGCCCACACACCTAGCCAGCCAGCCACAATTTGCTCACCCATGCCATTCGTCTAAGGTCATAAAAACGCTGGTCTGACGCAACGATCGAGATGTAAGGAGTCCATAGAAAATAATTCACCTGTCAAAAATAGTTCTTGTAACAGCGTGGATAGGTTTTGTGTGTGTGAGAGTCTGTCTCATTCCTCCTCCTCTACCACACACGACACTTGAGGAAACATTACCCAAGTGCGGCGTTGTGTCTGGAGATGGATTAGCCATCCTTTGTTCATCGTTGTTAATTTGGGTCATACTTGTAAACACTCAAATCCTTTAACTCGCTAAGTATGTACCGCTGACGACCTACTTGCTGCACTTGTCAGCCGTCCAAGTGCCTCGCTACTGGTGCTGGGCGCGAGGCAGCCAACAATGCATAATCTCAGGCTCAGATTATATGTCACAGAGGAAATATTTAGTTTTTCGCCTTGTCGTTGGATTATATCGAGATTTGTATTTTGTCTAATACTTAAACACGTGTAGTGTATCGCCCAAGGCCTTTAATAGAGTTACGTCCGCCTCACCAGGAAGCTGAGTAAGCCGAGGGGAGTAGCAGGTAAACAAACCATAACCCGACACCTTGTGACCTAACACTCTCTCTCTACCTGTATCCGTAAACCATCACCATAGTGGCAGTGACAGCAGTAGTAGAAGCAGCTGTTATAGTAGCAGAAGCAGCAGTTACAGTAGCAGAAGCAAGAAGAGTAGCGACAGCAGTCGTGTTTTACGACTGTCAAGACAATGACAGCAGTAGATGTGGAGATGATAATAATAATAGCGGCAGCAGTGACAGTAATAATGGGAGTAGTAGTAGTAGACAAAGCAGCGGCGAAAGCAGTAAAAGTAGTAAATCATAGTAGAAGTAGAGAGAGACTGCAGCAGGGACAGTATAAGACGACGCATCACGGGGTGCAGCAGCAGCAGCGGCGGTGGCACTGACGGCCTCTGCTCGGGTTACACCAAGACATGTGAACGAGGCCAGTCCGAGCTCTTGTGACGGGTCGTGGGAGAGCCCAGTGATATTTATACTCGCGGCAGTTGTGACATTTGGACAACCAGGTTGCATCACAGATACTTTGGCATGTCTGACTAGCAGCGGCACTTGGGGGAGAGTTAGAGTCCAGTAGGTGTTTGAACATGTCAGAGTAAGAGTGTACACAAGGGCACGTGGCACTCCAGCCACACTTGGACATGTCAGACAAATGGAGAGACGTTTGCTTGGTGGTTGTGACTCTACACAGATGACCGGCAGAGACTGACGGGGGAGAAACGGCGTCTGCGGGAGCATGTTGGTTTAGCAGATTACAGAGGAGAGCGTCAAGGTGTTACTGTACAGAGTGTCTAGATGGAGTGGCTGACTTAATTGCACTCATCGAATCTAGGTGATAGAAATTATATTTGCATTTGATAAGTGGCAAATCTGATTTTTTTTTATATGTACCAACGCCTCATCAGCTATCAACAAAACATGTCAACGTGTGTAGGTGCCATCTCCTGCACCATTATCATTTGGCTACATGAACGCTGCCGACCAACTTATTGTCTGACAAACATCACTAATGAAACTGTCAGCCCAACCTCTTCATCGTGCGGCAGTTCTCTTTTACTCTCTATAGCCCTTCACTTCCCTGGTCCCTCCCTCCCTTCAACCCATCATTGGTCGCCCATCATCATTACCCGTATCACCAGACGCTTCACTGTCACCTCAATGTTTGTTTAAATCACTAAACACATTTCCTCAGGTCAATTTTATCAGCGCCACCCCTCTTGTGCTATGTGTCATGTGATTACCATCTGCCCCTCCCAGCCTGCATCACCATCAAAGATACACTAACAACGACCACACAGGTGGGAATGACCCAAGAGAAACAATAACACCAATTGTACAAACAACTGCGGTAAGCAAAAGAGGGAGGCAAAAACACGGCTGAACCTGCAACAAGGAAGAGTAGTAGTAGTAGTAGTAGTAGTAGTAGTAGTAGTAGTAGTAGTAGTAGTAGAAGCAGCAGCCCAGAAGTTATGTTACAGCCTGGTTGAGATGTCGACTGTCCTTCTCTCTGCTTAGGTCTGTATTGCTTTGCCTCAGGGGAACGAGAGCATCGGCGCCAAAGCCGACAACAGTCGCAGATATCGACTTTGAGGCAACAGTCACTGAATGCTGCATAGATCTGCGGCTCAACTAACTCAACACAGCCAGGGTAGCTACTGATGTATTAGGATAGTTAATTTTAAGGTAATAAAATGGCGGCGAAGGTGTGGCTATTGAGGGAGGCTGGAGGCCACGTAGTAGTAGTAGTAGTAGTAGTTCTGGTGGTGGTGGTGAGGGTGGTGAGGGTGGTGGTTTCGGTGTAAACCAACATCCAAACACCCAGTTGTAGTGCAACAATACTAAGGAGCAACTGTTGCCAAGGGATTGTAGACCATCACTAATGTCAATATAGACGACATTTTCCATAACTACAGCAGCACCAAGATCCTCAACAGCTATTATAACAGCAGCAGCAAAACTAGCACCACTTACACCAGAGGGAGGAGGAGGAGGAGGAAGTGGTAGCATAAGTATCAGCAGTAGGACGTGTGGCGGGAGGGTGGTTCTGGGCCATCGGCAGCAGATAAAGAGCGTCGGGCGAGCCCCTTCAGGCGGGTCCTCCTCGCCGCTGAGCGAAATGTTTACTTTACCTTCGCCTGGGATATTCTTGCCAGAGGTCCCCACACGAGACGCTGGGGATGCGTTCAACCTGTAGTAGCGATACTTGACCAAGTTGTTGATACATAACAGCTGCAGTAGCTTCCTCTGGTTGTTGAGAGGATAAGTGTGATAGTCTGTTTGGATCAAGTTGGTTCTTCTTGTAGTAGTAAATCAACCTTTTAACGTCTTTAGTTTGTATATAAAGTGGATACTAACCCATCGCAATTTTTCATTAACAGACGAATAAGTAAAAGTTCACGATGAAAAATACTGTAATACTGTATAAACGTGTCAGGTAAGATTTTAATTCAATCTCAACATCAGCACAGGTCGGCCGTCTCTCTGTCCCCCCCCCATCTGCTGTAGGTAGTGAAGTAATTGTTTTGGTTTATTGTTGTGAGGGTGATCTTGATGTGATGTCTCGGTGATCATTTCTGTGAGATGTTGTTAATAGTTTTGATGTTGATCTTGGCGTGCTTTTGTTTTATAATGGTGAGTCACCTTGATATATGTGATATTAATAAGTTAACTCTTGTACTACCATTGTGACGTCAAGTATCTAGGTCCTACGATGGTTCTGTTATGGTAGGAGATCCTGGTATTTGTGGTGGTACTGGTGGTGACCCATTCTGATAGTTTACTCCTTGGTGCCTGTGGTTGTCTTGGTGTGGTCCCTGTGTGGTCTTGGCAGGGAGAGTGGTCTTGTTTCTGGTGGATGACCAACTCCGTCTCTTTTGCGTTTCGTTACATCTCTTCTCATTATGTTTTTGTCCCTTTTCACGGGTATATATGAGTCAGGGTGTTAGTGGTGACTGTGTGGTGTTTGTAGTGGTGTGGTAGTTGTGATGGTGGTGTGGTAATGGTGATGGTGGTGTGGTAGCGGTGATGGTGGTGTGGTAGCGGTGATGGTGGTGTGATAGTGGTGATGGTGGTGTGGTAATGGTGATGGTGGTGTGGTAGAGGTGGTTGTCGAGTGTGATAAATAAAAGCGATGGTGTGGTGTTGGATGGTAGGGGGTGATGTGATGGTGAGATTGGTAGATACAGCAGTGGAGGTCGTGTGTGTGTGTGTGTGTGTGTGTGTGTGTGTGTGTGTTTTCTCTGGCAGTGAGTGGTGACTAGGTGGTGTGTGTGGTGTATTAGAGGGAGTGTGATAGTAGTGGTAGTAGCCTTGCCCTGGTGGTGGTGGTGGTAGCTGCGGACTGAGGTAAATATAGTGTGGTGTCGGGTGTTGGGGGAGGCGTGCCACGCGTGCCTCACTCCACCTGACACCGGCGTAGTGCCAGGTGCCAACATCCCAGAGCCTCCCCTTAACCACCCTCCCCCTCCCCACACATACACCCCTCCACCCCCCTTGGTGCCTTCCCTCCCCTACACACACGCATGCACACCCCTCCTCACACACACACGATCAGGTCTCCAATAATTCCTCCCCCAGATCATTATCTCAATCCCTGCCCAGATACCTGAACAGAATATCCATGGTTGGATTCTGTGTACACCTGTATCTCCGGTCTAAACGTGAAATGAGACTGTCTTAGCCGACACGCCAAGACCTCACTTGTAGAGAGAGAGAGAGAGAGAGAGAGAGAGAGAGAGAGAGAGAGAGAGAGAGAGAGATCGTTCAAGTGACTCACTGTGTAATAAGACACTTAAACTGTCCAGCCTCAGTAGAAAAGGTCGTAAATATTGGCAGGTACTTTACTGGGTGATGAGCAACATAGATACTAGTTCTTTATAATGCCAAGTTGGTGGTTAACGAGGTATCAACGACAGAGCGTCTTAGGCAACACGAGCTTGACGGAGGCAAGTGACGCAGGTTATAATTGTCAGTGAGTCGCCTGTAAAGCAACGCACCTGATACAGTTCCGTCACCCGACTCGACTTCTGTGTTGAAATCCATCCCTACACCTGTCTAGCGACCCACGTAAACCTTCCTAACACGCGCCTCCGATTCTCTATTGATACCAGGTTCGTTCTGCGCTTTGAAATACTCTCTCTCTCTCTCTCTCTCTCTCTCTCTCTCTCTCTCTCTCTCTCTCTCTCAGCGTTAATGAAAAAGTTACTAATATTTTACTCGTTTTGTTTTGCAGTTCAAATTTTCTTTTTTTTGCGTGTTCATATTCAACGTTAATGAAGCAATTAATTTCTGACTCGTGCGTTATTAACAACTCTGATATGGTAATCGAGTTCATTTCTGTTAGTGTTGTTTGTTGTTGTTGTTGACTGTAAACTTCTCTTAGCGCTGTTGGAATCCTTACAGTGATCCGTCTCGTTCTTCCTGTTCCGAGTTAAATATTAATGAAAACTGGTCATTATTTTTATCTTGGTGCTACTAATTCTTTTTACGTCGCTTTTAAGAGAATTTACTTTTTTGTGAATGGTTTCCACGAATTCCATATGCGTCAGTAACTCGGTGGGACAAATGTACACACACACACACACACACACACACACACACACACACACACACACACACACGTCTTCGGGCGCCTCAGTACAGATTTACTCTTTGTGTGTGTGTGTGTGTGTGTGTGTGTGTGTGTGTATTAATAATAATAATAATAATAATAATAATAATAATAATAATAATAATAATAATAATAATAATAATAATAATAAACGGTTTATTAATAGAGTTGCAGCAGGTGGCTGAAAATATACACTTACATTTGATTTAGACATAATGATATTATATGCATTGAATACATTTACAGGGCTGTACAGTACATAAATCAGGAGTTGTTTATTATTTTAACAATAGATGGGATGGTGCTGTTCTTTTACCTATCGGTGCGGGCTCTTATGGGCTGAATTTTGTTGTAGTGGCGGACTGCGCGAGGTGGGTGGGGGGGCTGCCGGTGGCAGGAGGTGGCGATGACGAGGGTGGTGCATTAGTTGTCTGCCAAACCTTTCCAGTGCTTGGTGGTGGAGGTCACTGAGGGATGGCATTTCCAGGGTGGAGAGAGCGTTGATGTAGCCGGAGTATTCTGGGCCGAGCATGATTCTGCAGGCCCTTTTCTGTACCTTCTCTAGCCGACGTTGTTGGGTGGAGTTGAGAGAAGACGACCAGGCTGGTGACGCATACGTTAGTTTGGGGAGAATAAAGACGTTATAGATAGTCCTCAGCTCTGGCGTGGGTGTCCCAAGTGATCTAAGTCGTCGTAGCATGTAGAGACGGTACGAGGCTGCCTTGACTGTGTTATTTACATGGGCCTTCCAGTCAAGTGTGTGTGTGTGTGTGTGTGTGTGTGTGTGTGTGTTTAGACTTCTAGAGACTGAAGGTGAGGAGTAATGACGGGTAAGAAAGCCAAAGGAAACACCGGCAGAGAGAACGGCTGATTACCTCTCACAATGACAACAAACAGAATATTGTCAACAGGGGAAACAATGTAGAATGATCACCAACCAACAGTTAAACAAAAAAGAACATCAACAACAACAACAACCTTAGAATGAACGATAAACAACGGTGTTAAACAAAACATTAACCCCAAAAGAGAACGTACTGTACATTCATGTCCTGTAAATAGTGAATGTGAACGTTGGTATACTATGAAGTGAATATTTTTCACCGAGTATCATTCTTCTTAAATAAATCATTAGAGAGAGAGAGAGAGAGAGAGAGAGAGAGAGAGAGAGAGAGAGAGAGAGAGAGAGGACCAGCCCAAACAAAGAATCATCAACATAACAATCTACCAACATCATCAACAATCAACCAACATCAACATAACAAACACTCAACCAACATTATCAACCAACATCAACAAACACTCAACCAACATCAACATAACAAACACTCAACCAACATTATCAACCAACATAACAAACAATCAACCAACATCAACATAACAAACACTCAACCAACATTATCAACCAACATCAACAACAGGTGAAGAAGACAACAAGTAACCGGAGAAGGCGCCAACCAAACCCCGGCGGTAGTGTTTCCCGGCCTGAGTCACTCACTGGTCCTGTCCTCACCAGCCAGCCACACCTGCACACGTGAGAAACAGATGTTACCCTCAGTCACATCAGCACAGGTGTGTTAAACGTTACGGGTAGTACGCTGTATATATGCAGGTGTTCTCAACAGATCAACACCGTTATGACATTTTTCCACTCAACTGAACCAGATACACGTGTGATATGTTTTGTTCCTGACCCAAATAACGCGCATGTGTCCGTCGCCCGCAGGTTAAAACAAGCTGACTGGCTGAACCTTTACCTGTATGATAACTTACATTACAGTAGCCCTTAATTCAGTGTCGCAAATCTTACAGGTATGAATTAGACTTATACTTAAGCCGCAATATCTGAGATAAATACTCGCTCGTCTGGTGCATGGTGAGATTTTTTTTACTGTTACTTCTGGAGGAGAGGAAAATGTTAACAGTTCGCTGCGTCAAAACACGTGGTATTGGTCTTGTGTATCCTGGAACTATTTTGTGAAAGCTTCCTTAATACTTGGCAGAGAGAATTGTTTAG
Source organism: Homarus americanus (assembly GCF_018991925.1). Taxonomy (NCBI): domain Eukaryota; kingdom Metazoa; phylum Arthropoda; class Malacostraca; order Decapoda; family Nephropidae; genus Homarus; species Homarus americanus. The sequence continues at coordinate 317,665 of NW_024735442.1, read as the reverse complement.
GGAAGGAAAACATGTGATCTGAAATGGAACGAAAAATTGCCATAACAAGTACTTTTTGGAGGTTGGGAGTGACTGACCCATTCTTACATACTAGATTAGACAGACAGGCACTGAGACAGACACCGTCATATAGCAGCGTCAGGTATAAGATAGACGGACGGGTAGCTAGATAGATAGACAGACAGCGCCAGGCAGATACCTTAACCAATCGGTCATAAACTCACTTCAGGTATACACATTCCCCCGAGGCTCACCAGAGGAGGGTCAGAGAAGAGGAGGAGGGTCAGGGAGGAGGAGGAGGGTCAGGGCGGAGGGGGAGGGTCAGGGTGGAGGGGGATGGCCAGGGAGGAGTAGGAGGGTCAGGGAGTAACAGTAGTGAGAATAACAGCAGTAGAGAACAGCAACAACAGTAAACATGAGACAAAAGGAGGGTAAAAAGGAGCAACAGTATCAGCGACACAAGAGAAAAGCCCAACTACCACCACCAAGAACAAAACAGAAACAGTAGTGGCAGAGCCTGGGGGGGCACCTCATTGATGTAGAAGAACCTGTGCATGTTATTATCTTACACAGTGGAAAGTTGTCTTATTCCTGGAGAAGTTATAACCCACTCTAAGAAGATGGGGAGGGTGAGGAGGAGAAGGAGGGAAGGGTGGCGAAGAGAAGAAGGAAAATGAGGAAAGGGGAAGGTAGTAGTGAGGAGGAGAAAGGGAAAAGGTGGCGAGGAGTTGGAAAGGAAAAGGTGGCGAGAAAGGGAGAGGAGGAGGGTGGTGAGGAGGAGGAGGAGGGCGAGGTGTGGCGGCAAGGTGCCAGCAAGTAACCAGAGAGGGGGAGGTAATCACCCAAACAACCGACGCTGTTTTCATACCACGATAACCACTCGATACTCAGTTTATTCCCCCAGCACGACCCACGTCACGGTCCCCGCCCCACCCACCTGATGGATGGTTAAGGTGGTAGTGGGGGTGACAGTGGTGGAAGTGACGGTGAGGTGAGTAGTGGGGGTGACAGTGGTGTGGAGGTGACAGGTGGTGATGTGTGGAGATGACAGTGGTGGTGATATGTGGAGATGACAGTAGTGGTGGTGTATGGAGGTTACAGATGCGGTGGGTGGTGATAGTGGTGGAATTAGTGCCTGTGACGGTGGTAGGAGAACGGCAGTACAGTAGTGGTATTGGTGGTGGTTATAACAGTGGTAGAAGAATGGTAGTAGTGGTAGAGAGTGACCTCCTAACCTCTACGGCAGGGGGTGCGGGCTCTACCAGTCCTGCTATTACAACAAGAACGAGGGGTTTTTATGTGTGTCCGGGAGAAGTGACCGTCATTGGCTGAGTTCTTTGAGAAAAAATTTTTTTTTTTTCAATTTCGTGGGAAGTTTTAAAGTAACTGACGATTTGGTCTGGTTTAGAGACTATTTTGCATAATTATCCGGTATAGTATGATATTTTTTATAAATAATTAGAACGTTCGATCATCCCTAAAACAGGTTGAATCATAGTGTAATTACTTTAATACGTCGTAGATCGTTCATTGGTGGATGTAGTCAAAGTTATAAGGTCGACTTCCCCACACGTCGTTTAACCAAGGTGTGGTGTACCTGGGTCACACCTTCGATGAACTGAGGACAGGTAACGTTGTCAGAAGGATGATAAATTTTGGTGTACTTGTGCCACAACTTCGATGTTGCGGGAGCCAGGTAACGTTGTCAGAAGGTAGACAAATGTCAACAAGAGACAGAGCCCTCTAGGAGCGTGTCGGGGAACTATCTGGGCGTCGGAGTCTGGATTAAACCAACAAGATATTTTCAGAACATGTAAGGAAGTAGTGTTTGAGACGTAATCCTCACGGCTAAAACAAATAGGCAGAGATACAGCCTTGGCATGACAAATATTTATTCCGTACAAGAATAAGATAGTTCAAGGGGAATATACTGTATGCTTCTGTTGTTCAGCTTTACGTTGATGAAAATACAATTTATAATGAATTCTAATTTTCTTTTATGGTCTCAGTACAATGCATTTGAATGTAATTTACTTGTTCTATCTCTTAATGGCGAATAAATCTGAGTGAGTGTATTAATCTGACCTTTCAGTGATTATTGGTTTGTGGTGTTAGTGCAGTATAACGCCGCCGGGGGCATTATATTATCTGGAAAACACGGTATGTGTGGAATCTAGTCTCGCCTGATAGTTGTCCCGCGGTGGTCGCCATTACTGGGTATTTGGAGTAAAAATAATACCTTTCTAGAATTTATGTCATCATTCACCAGCAAATTGACACATATGTAAAATACATCTTGTTTAATAAATAGTAAATTTACCATTCAGGAGATTTCATAGCAGGTTTTTTGTCAACTAGTTTCTAAGTATAAGCGATTATTCTGGTAAGGCTGCCGTAAACTTACTAACCACAGTGCGTGTAAGAGAGATTTCGCGTGTCAGGTTATTTTAGTGTGTCTGAGTTGGATATTTCAGTAGTTATTTCTGGGCTGTGGAGTTAACAGGAGGCGGGCGGCCCAGGGCTCACGGCTGACCATGGCCCTCACCCACACACCCATAAACATACACTCATGGATCAAAGTTCCTATCAGTTCTCTGTTAATGTAAATTAAACTACTAAAATATCACTAACCAATCAATATATTTTTACATAATTTGTTCTTCAGTAGTTTACCAACACTTACCATCATGCGTATGTTTGTCTTGGGGCTGACTGTGTCAGGGAGGGGCTCCGGGCACCTACTCTCGTCTACATAGATTTGGGCACTCCGGTGGTGGCATCCGGCTGCAGCTGTTTTCGACTAAATGTTATTGTCTATAAACGTCTCAAGATGGTGGCAGTCGACACCTGCTTCCAACCGCATACACCCGTCGACATCCATCAGGCGGGCCCGTGAGTGCTCGACACCCTTCACACGCCCTCCTCAGCCTGTCTACACCACCAAGCTCTTATCTCCACCCGTCAGCGGAGGCTTAAACTCTCCCGACCCTCTACGAAGAGCGTATATTCTTCATACACCAGCGGGAAGGAGGTCTTATTCTTCACGCACGATAACCACATCACCACCACCACCTTCCTCTGTTGTCACTACACGTCTAATAAAGATTTTGTTATCTGCTAAATAGTCCTTCATGAAAATGCAGGTCACAGATTCATCACGTCTATTTTCACCGTGTTAGTAGAGGTAATATATCAGGATGCCTTACAGTATCGTTTACGGTATGGTGTCACCTGTCGCCATCATCCCGGGGAGACAGCCAACACCCGCCAGGGGCTTCACCTGTTCACATGCCCTACTGGTGGGTGGCTGCTCTCCTCCTCCTCCTTCGCCGCTTGCTTACATTAATACCCGTCTTGGGTGGATTGCAGGCATTTATACCCGTCTTGAGTTATATAGCAGGTAGGTATCCACGTCCTCAGCAGACGGGAGCAAATGACGGGCATGCATCGCTGTCTATAGAGTTGTCTCCGCGGGCCGAGGAGTTTTATGGGCGGCCGTCCACGCCACCAGCATACCACAAGTTTCATCTTCCCTCTCTGGTGGTTACTTTACTGTGCGACTTATGTTACTGAACCCTTGTGCAGCTTTTAATGTTTGTCTTCGTACTCGTCCATGTTGTCCCTCAAAGAGTTTTTGTTCACCAATGAATTTTTTTTTTTTTTTTTCAGTGTCAAGGGTGATGGGTCTCTCTGAGTGATGACTGAGTTAAGAGTCAGTGTGAAGGCTGAAGTGTGAGAGTAGCCAAGTGTGTGTCCATTTGTTGATGTATGTTTGTTGTAACTGTGTCAGATAATGTATGTGCGTTTATGTGTACATATACTGTAAATATATACACGTGAGCAACAACACCAAAATACACCCACAGGTCGTTCGCTTTTCACATTCCTCTACTTGATCTTTGTTTTATTTCTCTAATTACTCTAATTACTTAAGTGTCGAAAAGGGAACATTAGTAAAGACAAAACACAATGTTCGCCATAACAGCCAGCCAATTATTTAAGAGAATTCATTTACCTGTTCCTCGTGTGAGCTCATCAACAGCTAAACCAATTTGGCTTACCTCTCCCGGCTGGTGAGAAAAAATGTGGAACTACATTTTTTACGGACAGTTTTATTTTTCTGGACCCGAACACATGGCGCTCTCATTTGCATTCGCCAGTTGATGTTAGAGGCATTTTATTGGGTATACAGTAGCCCACTGTGGCTCTCCCAGATGGCGCTACTGTAAGCAAGCACTGAGACGAGAGCAGAGTAAGAGGGGGAAAACCCCAGGATAACGGTGTGTGTTTGTACTGTACTTGTGCTTGATTTATCTTACGACTGTGGGTTTCGTCTGGGCTGCTGAACCTCGACGTCCTCTCACGTCAGGTGGAAGTGATTATTGTGTTAACACAGGCCAAGTACCGTAGCTGTAAATGATATTCTGGCAACCTAATCCCCGAAACATTGCACCTGTACTTTGTGTTGGAATTAATTGTTGAAATCAGCAGTTCACAGGTGTGTTTCTGACCGGCTGACGGGAGGTGTACCGCTGCCTTATCTGATAGCCCCCTTTTTTTTCTCTCTCTGTTCTAATGTTTTTTCACGTGTCTCTGTCTTCGTTCTCACTCTAAATTTTACGTTCCTACAAGATGTTTCTTTTTTCCGATTTCACAGAATATCTTAAACATCTCTTGCTTTACAACACAAGTAGGAAATGTTATCTGTTCTGGCGGCGTTTTATCAGTCAGGTGTGTTCAAGTGTCCTTTCTCCTGGCTGCTTGATGTCGTGTTCATGAGGGTCTTCAGGAGGTGGGCGCCCCTGGCTCCCCACCGCACCACTTGTCTGGAAACACCCGTTTGTCTTGTCTTTACCTCCGTCTCTCTCTCTCTCTCTCTCTCTCTCTCTCTCTCTCTCTCTCTCTCTCTCCGGAGTTGGTCATTCTATTGTATGTGTCAAATTTTTGTAAAAATTATTAGAAATTCAGGGAAAAAATGTTTTTAATACTTTTACTTACCATATTTTACTATTATTATTATTATTACAGGTATGCAGTGGGCATACTTAATTTATTACTTACACAGTGAAGAACACCCCACCCCTTATAATTGATAATATTACCATCGCTTTACTTTGGGATAATTACAATAATTTTTTCCTGTGTCTTACATTTCAGATTAAACTACAGACTTCCTCTGGTGACCCGCTGATCCACCTGACTGTTAGGCCATTGCTGTCTGCGTCCCCGTGATAACCAGTCTTCTCCACAGGTAGGTAGAGTCTCTTGAGTATTACCTGTCCAATATACTCTCTTCGGAACACCTGCTGATTATCTCTTCCGGCAGGTGTGGGAGAGTGTGAGACCTTTGACTTTATTTTTGTTTTTGTTTGTCATTGTACTTTATGTTTCTCACAGTTTTTTCAGGTATATTGTCTTCATTTTGTTAACCGTAATTATTGCTTTTACTACTGTGAGTATTTTTATTTTTTTATTTGGTTACATTTCTTTTCGATCTTCTCCATAGATTAAAACAAAATTAGTATAATAGGTTGTAAAATTCCATATATAGTATTTTTTCTCTCTCTAACTGGAGATCAGAGAACAATTTAAATGCGTGTATTTAAGGAAAGACAAAGATGGCTACCAAAATTGCAGAGACATTACCGCATCTCGACTGATTCTCATAAACCTAACCTAACCTAACCTAACCTAACCTAACCTAACCTAACCTAACCTCCCTCAGTATATATCAGAGTTCATCGTCGATATTCTTCAATGTTGATCAAGTCAGAATGTGAGTTTTCCTTCCCTGTCTGACCTACGAGTGAGTGAGTGAGTGACAGGAAGCTTTATTTTCACTGGACGTTCACCTGTGATCTCTCATTAAAGGGTCGCCAGAGTATATTATGAGGGGTAGTGCGGTAGAGTTTTGTCTGAAATATTAAACCTTTATTATTTGGATGACTGAAAGCTTGTGTTATTTACTCTTCGTCGTCTTTTTTCTGGGTTAAATATTGATGCACAGAATTATCTAGACTTAAACTTACCGTAAGTAAAGAAGGTTGGAGACTAAATTACAAAAATTATTAGGTATATTGATTCTTAAGTTGAGATAATTGTGTCTGTATACCTGGGCGTGAGTTCACTACCTTTTATACTAAAGCCAGCTCCTAAAACACCAGATATTGCTGAAGGTTTTCCCTAGCTGTTCGCATTGCTCTTGTGCTTATTGGTTGACATGTTTTGTTTTGTTTTGTTTAGTAAGAGACCAGCGAGTAAAATGAGACGTGTGAAAGAGGTGAGGTGAGGCGCGCGGTGCGGGCCGATCAGCTGATGTATCAAAACATGGCTGGAGAGGGTCGCCGCCACCTCCGCCGTCCCTAACACTCTCACCAAACATATTGTTCAATTTGAATCATATTTGGTTCTCTCAGTCTGAGTTGACCATGTTATTATTATTGCCTTTATTACTATTGTTATTGATTCTGTTATATTCATTGTTATTATTATAAACAAGTTATTGCTTCCTGTATTGTGTAAATCGCCGGATGTGCTGGTGTTAAGTGTTTATAAGCGCACATCTCTTTCCTTTCATTTAAAGTTTCTTGAGTTGTGTATTTATTTGTATCTAACATCTGGCAAAAGAAAACTTGGTTCACAGTCACACGAGGTACCAAGAGTACTGGGTAAGTCTTATATCTAATGCAGGAACAGTTCAACACATACTGTACACACGCCTTGGTGCGGGGTGTGGCACGCGTCCCCTTCGCTGCCCCGCTCCACTAACTCTTTATTCCGTGTCCATCTCAGCCTTTACTGCACTGCTCGCTCCAGATATCTGTTTCGCCAAGTGAGAGTTGTAAATATTTTTCTAGTAGGTGGCACTGATAATTTAAATATAATTCCTTTGGTTTAAATTATTGTTGGTTGCAGTACGTAAGAGCTCGGCGCCAAGTTTACTCCTTGACCAGCAACACACACTGCTCAACCTCCGAGATCTAACTACCCGGATTATATAAGATATAATCACTAATTATACAGCAGGACATAGCAATAATCTCGTGTTCATAGTGGCATTTAGGTTTACTGTGCGTTTATGTAGTTTGGCCACAATTAAACTTTTTCTCCAGCAGATAAGCTTGTAATACCAACAGGGTCTTAGAATATTAAGATTTAAGTACTCGAGGAAATATTGACTATTACATCAATATTTACCATTTATTGTGTTATTAATAATGTATTAAGAGTATGTCTAGATTTTTTATATATAATATTTATGTGTGAAAAATTGATAATTGCATTTTTATTTGTGGTCAAGTTTTCCCATCCCAGCACCAGGGGGCGTCAGGTTGTGTTAGAGCGCTGAGACGGTATATGGTACTAAGTCAGGGTCTAGAGTTTTGCGCTGGGAGCCCTGCTGAGGAAACATTCGCTGAGGATTACGAGAGAAAAATTTTCCCTAATCCTTAAAGAAAAAACACCTGAGCGAAATTTTAAACATGTGTAATTCGGTCCAATTTATTCCATCAGTTGGTAGGATTCTGTCCGGTGAAGAAATTTTTTAGTAGGATTTCCGTCAGTCCGCTTGTGTCCGATAATTTCAGCTGGAGATTAATAGCAGTCTGGAGGTGGTACAACACGAGGTAGGGCCACGACACTATTGATGCTGACGAAGGGAAGGATTTCTTTTATTTAATTATTTATTCATTTATTTATTTTTGATAGGAAGAGGAGTGTGGTGGTGGTGGTGGTGGTGGTGGAACTGTGTGTGGTGGAGGAGGGTGGTAGTGTTGGTGGTGGTGGAGTGTTGATTGGTGGTGGAGAAGTAAGGGGGGGGGGATTCTGGATGTTGCTCAGAGGAAGGCGAGGGCGGTGTGAAAGGGGTGAAATTAGTGGTAAATGAGGAAGTGAACTGAATGGTGTGAGAGGAATTTTGAGCTCCTAAACAACAACAACACACCGAAAAAATATATGCATTTCACGTAATTTCTGTCCAATTGTTGTTATCATATTCAAGCTTTGTTGTAGTGAGTACCGAGCGCACCAACCTCGCTAAAATGATACCACACCAAACTCATGATGCTGTCTGTTGTGATACCTGATCTATCTCTACACCCCACCCCACCCACCTTACCCCACCTACCAACCCTACCTCACTGCCCCCCACCCACCTACCCCACCTACCAACCCTACCTCACTGCCCCCACCCCACCCACCTTACCCCACCTACCAACCCTACCTCACTGCCCCCACCCGACCCACCTTACCCCACCCCACCCCACCCCACAACACCTGATGACCCACCCTCCCTGTAACCTACGACCTTTTAATAGTTAACATACCTGTGGCGTTTAAAGTGATAATATTATTTTGAATGAGCCCTTGTGAGTGTTTTAGCTGGCTCATATAAACTCATTAGGAATTAGACGATATATTATAAAATGAACAATGTATAAGAGTATAACTTGGTTCATAGGAAATATTATATGGTGTTTAATGAATCTTTGTTGAACGGCTAAGATAGAATTTCATTATTAAGAAATTGGGTTTGTATTCATGAAGGCGTTGATGGAGTTAAGAAGGACAGGCGTGGGCGGTTTGCAATGCTGGTGTGGGCGGTGTTCAGGGCAGGCGTGGGCGGTGTTCAGGGCTGGCGTGGGTGGTGTTCAGGGCTAGCATGGGTGGTAGTAAGGGGAAGAGGAGGGTAAGAAGGAAAGTAAGAGGAGGAAGGAAATCGTGTGTGGTAAATTTCCCAGGGGCAGACATGGGGGGTATTCGAGGGGAGGAATGGGCTGTGTTAAGAGGAAGAGGAGGGCGGGAGGGAAGGAAGAGGAGGGAGGGAGGGAGGTATGTGTGGGCGCTAATGTCCGGGTGACACAGGGAGAGGGAGCACCAGGCACAGAGCCAAAACGAAACCCGACCACCACTAGTAATCACTGACTCGCCTCTTTGTCTCTCCCCTCGCTCTCCCTTCGTTTCTCTTACCTCCCCTGTTTATTTTGGCTTCTCTCTCTCTCTCTCTCACTCTCTCTCTTGCCCAGGTGGTTGGCACTAAAAAAGAGAAGCAGGAGAGAGAGAGAAAGAGAGAGGAACGTCACAAGAGACACGTGCTGTGTTGATCTCAGTGTGGTGGGTCTTAGGTTGTTCAGGTACACAACCTACCTCAACTGGATATATCTTGAGTGTGGCTCCCTCAAGATTAATTATATTAAAGCAAAAGTACACAGCTGCTCTGCCACCCTCGTCCCCCCCCGGGCTAAACATAGAGGCTCCTCGCCAGGTTGTGGGCCACTGCTGAAAACCATTATTAACCTCCCGACGAGGCAAAAGGATATACAGTATATATAATTATATTTTTCGATGATGGTGAAGGTTTCAAGCATACCGATTGAATGGCGAGAGAGAGAGAGAGAGAGAGAGAGAGAGAGAGTCGAATGGTTATGATCGTAGGCTGGCAGGTCTAAAGTGGAGACCCTCGCCTGTACTGACCAACATTGCTCTCACATACTGATATACTGAACTATATAGTAACTCTCGACAGGAGCTGCCATGCACATGCCAACCGGCCTATTGCAGACTCCTTTTTTCTTATGTTCTTATGTACAGTATAGTGACAACAACACGATCACTGCCGTATGCCACTTCTGCCATAATATGTCATCTTAACGCCCCTCCAGCCCCTCTCCCTCTGCCATCCCTCATTCTATATCTCATCTCAGCCTCCCACATCTCACCTCTTCTCTTACTCTCACTACCTTCTTCCTCACTTCATTCCTTCTCTCACCGTCTCTACCTCCTCCTCACCTTTTCTCTCACCCTCCCTACCTCTCCTGTCATCTTTTCTCACACCTTCCCTACCTCCCCTCTTACCTCTTCTCTCACCTTTCCTACCTCCTCCCCCACCTTTCCTACCTCCTCCCTCACTTCACCTCTTGTCTCATCTTCCCTGCCTCCCTGTCACCTCTTCTCTCACACCCTACCTCCTTCCCTCCCCTGTCACTTCTTTCGCCCTCCCTACCACCTCCCTCGCCTCGTCTCTCACCTACTCCCTCGGTGAAATTGAACCAGGTGTTCCTACTCCATCTTGTAAGGTTTTATCAACACAGGTGAGCGTGTTCTACTAGCCAGGTATAAACACCTTGTGGCTTTACCTGGTCCTTGTGTCGTGTTTCTGTTGTATTGCCTTAATTCAGCAGCCGACTGTACAACAAGCACGAGATACAGGTGTGGTATACGAGATACAGGTGTGATATACGAGATACAGGTGTGATATACGGGATACAGGTGTGATATACGAGTTAGAGATGTGATATACGAGATACAGGTGTGATATACGAGATACAGGTGTGATATACGAGATACAGGTGTGATATACGGAGATACAAGTGTGATATACGAGATACAGGTGTGATATACGAGATACAGGTGTGATATACGAGTTAGAGATGTGATATACGAGATACAGGTGTGATATACGAGATACAGGTGTGATATACGAGTTAGAGATGTGATATACGAGATACAGGTGTGATATACGAGATACAGGTGTGATATACGAGATACAGGTGTGATATACGAGATACAGGTGTTCTATTACGAGATACAAGCACGAGACACATACGAGACATAAGAATAACACACAAGCACAATATACATGTACAAGCACGAGGTAATATAGTACTGAACACAAGCACATGACACAAGTAGAACACACACACACACACACACACACACACACCCACACATACACACACACACACACACACACACACACACACACACACACACACACACACACACACACACACACATACACACAAGGCCGACAGGTGTACATCAGAAGCAAAACGTTGAGAAATCGCCGATAAAAGACGTCCATTTCCGCGACAGTGAGTAAAAAAACCACCCCGGTAAGGTGGAAGAGCTCCCTGGCGGCGACACTGATATATCCAGCATATATACGCTGAGTAAACATCTCTCGGTCGCCAGTCATACTCACGCTGGCCTGATGTTTTGGTTCACTCCCTTGCTGCTCTCGTACGCTATAATGGCTGGCGAGTACACTAGTAATGGATGGCGAGTACACGAGTAATGGCTGGCGAGTACACGAGTAATGGCTGGCGAGTACACTAGTAATGGGTGGCGAGTAGATGTTTATTTATAATGACTGGCGAATATACAGTGTACTTATAATGGTTGGCGAGTACCCTGCGTGGCTGGCGAATACACAGCATAGTATTATTTTCCCGAAGACCAACTGTTGTGTAACTGACTGTAGATAATTCTTGTTGAGGATATAGTTCTTTGCGAGGCTTTAACCGCCGAGGAGGAGAAACAAACACACACACACACACACACACACACACACACACGAGTCTTATCATGGCATCGTTCATCAGCTTACAGGTACTATTTTCAGTCCAGTGTCATCTGAGTCTGTTTTATTAAGTGTATCCGTTTTTCTTTTTAGATATGATGCTGTTTTAACTTATTATTTGTTTATAACTTGTTTGTTGTAGAAGTTAGTTGTAGTTGGCTTATTGTGGAGTTTGTTGTACCTTATTTTAATTTACTAGCTTGTTGTAGAAGTGTCGTAACTGGTTTTATTTAACTTGTCTCGTGTACGGCGCCTTAATGAGCTCCTCTCCCCTCCTTGGCACTTGGCGCTTCTAAATATTAAAAATCAACAACCATCCGAGAACTTATGTACATTAACGTCTCTGTTATACTTGGTTCACTGTAGCTGACGATCCTCCCTCCTTCCCTCCGTACTGTCTGTCACCCACGTGTGCCTTAAATAACTACGGTTTCATCCGATTACACCGTCGGGTAAAGTGGCATTCAGACCGACACCGTTTTTGTTTTTTCTTGAGTACAACTTATAGGTCTGCTCTTGACCTGGTCAGGACCTCGGTCAGGGCGGGTGTTCTCCCGTTATGAGTCTTCTGTTTATCAACCTAAGCGACTTGTGTTGTCATATGGGGACCTGCTCTTGACCTCCTCGGTCCCCCCACACCCTCCTTTTGTACACCCAATCCTACTTAATCTCTCCTAATCTTATAGTTGAATATACACAATACTTCTCTTTTATCTGTATATCTGATATTTTCTGTATGGGAAGTATTTATTTTTATGCATTAAGTTGTGTTTTGTTGTGACGTGATGACCATCCCTGTCGACTCCCTCCTTCCCTACCTCAGCGTGTCCTCCGCCGGGAAACCCCTCAAGGGTCACCTCGGGGCGGCTTAAGGTGCTCGGGTGTCCAGCTCACCCTCGCCTGAAACCCTTGAACTTTGCATTCCTTGTGCAAAGTTTGAAGCCTGAAGAATCAAGACTTTGTCTACAAGAGCTTCACCGCTGGCTTATTGGGCGGTGAGTGAGGTGGGTGGCCGGGAGCATGTAATGTTGGTGGGAGACAGAGGAGGAAGATGAAGCAAAGGAGGGAAGGGGGAAGACAGATAAGGAAGATGAGGAAGAATAAAAAATTGTGGAAGGAAAAAATAGATTAAAAAATGCTGAGAAATGAAAGAAACGGAAAACTTAAGGAGAACGAAGAGAAACAGAGAAAGGAAGACAGAAGTGAGACAAGTACAGTAAGTCAAGAGGAATGAGAGAAGGGTTTTGTGTGTGTGTGTGTGTGTGTGTGTGTGTGTGTGTGTGTGAGTGTGAGGAGGGGAAGGACCAGCAGTACAGACGCCCTTGTGGTCGTGGTAGACACGCCGTGTTTGTCGTGTACCCTCAGCTAAGGCCTTCACCGCCACGTCACCAATTTAGACTCGGCTCGACGCAAAGACCGGAGGAGGAAGAGGCGGCGGAAAGATTGATTTGGTGGGTCTTCATTAGTAAGACTGTGCCTTGGGAAGTAGGAAGGAGAAGGGAGGAGGAGGAGGAGGCGAGGCAATATTAAAGGGGTAAAAGCTTCACGTCCTGGTCATTAACACTAGAGGAGGGAGGAGAGAGGAAGGAGGGGAGGGACGATGACGAGAGAGTAGTCCTTGAGACCCCCCCCCCCCAGAATTTCCGTCTCATGCAGGTGTTGCTTAACCAAAATAAATGCAACAAACAAAATCAGTTCGGACAGTAACACACACAATCATCAGTCCTCACACCACTCACACTACAGTTTATTTATCTTAGCCTTCAGAAACGTCTATTGCAGAGAACAACAGCTGTTTCAAGACCAGTGCAGAAGTAGACAACTAATACAGTGTTGTGAAATAGTGACACATTCATTTTGAAGATCTGTGTGTGTGTGTGTGTGTGTGTGTGTGTGTGTGTGTGTGTGTGTGTGTGTGTGTGTGTGTGTGTGTGTGTGTGTGTGTCTGTCTTTAGGTCTTTAGAGGTGAATGTGTATCAGTATATGTTAGAGTGTGTGTGTGTAGGAGAGTTCGTGTGATGGGGAAGTGTGTAGGAGTGTGTGTGAGAGAGAGGGGTGAGAGGGGGTGAGAGGGATATGTGCACCTTAACGGAAACTGTGGTAGAGACACAACGAGTTCTGGAAGAGAAGGTCGTATCAAGTGTCACACCCCAGGGCTTGATCTACCTCACCTTGTATGTACCTGAGGAGAGAGAGAGAGAGAGAGAGAGAGAGAGAGAGAGAGAGAGAGAGAGAGAGAGAGAGAGAGTCTTTTCCTTATTTCTTCCTACCACACTCATTCTAGCCCTCTCTCTCCCTCCCTCCCTCCCTCCCTCCCTCCCTCCCTAGTACGTCTCCCTGACTCAATGGCGTCCTTCTGCTCACACACACACACACACCACACCAAATCAGCTGGTGTAATATTCACTTTCTCATCCTCATTATTATTTTATCATAAACACAACCAATAGATTCCTGGTGACCGCAGTGGGAGTGGACGGCCGTAGTTCAGGTGTGTAGTAGTGGAGTGGACGGTGAAAAGTGAAGTGGGCGTTATTGAGTGGACGGTAGGAAGTAGAGTGGACGGCTGTGAGGAGAGTGGACGGCCGTGGGAAGAGTGGACGGTAATGAGTGAAGTGGACGGTAGCAAGTGGAGTGGACGTCCGCAGGTATAGTCGTTGGTTGCGTTAGTCACTGTTGAGAGAAGAAGACTAAAAAACACCCTCACGGTCAAAAAGATTAAAAAACAAAAAAATAACAACATCCATCAGTGAGATCGGGAGAGGCGGTAGTTGTGGTTAATGACGAAGGCAAAAATGACTAATTCCTCCTTTAAGAATAAGACGATGATTCATAGTGGCCGGAGTTATCTCTTTATTATTACAGCCGCTTCACACACACACACACACACACACACACACACACACACACACACACACACACACACACACACACACACACACACACACACACACACACACACACACACACACACACACACTTACACACACACACACACACATACATACACACACACAGACACACACAGACACACACACACACACACACAGACACACACACACACACACACACGTCACCTGGCCGTCACCTCCTCGCCACCTGCTGCCCCTCGTTCCCCTCACTGTTATCCCCCACACCATTACTCCAGCCCGCCCATGACACCTCTCCTTCGTCCCCTCCACGCCACCCCCACGCACCTGTTCTCGCGCCTCTCACACCCCTTCCAACACTCCCACGGCATCCCATATCTCCCCTCCTCACCCATGCTACCACGCCTGCGACACTAAAAACCCCTCTGCACGCCCTCACTCGTGCCACCACGTTTGTGCTACCCTGCCATACCCTATCCACGCCCCTGTCAGATCTCTCTCTCTTTCTTTTCGTCTCCACGCCTGCGTCAGGTCTTCCCTCAGCCCCACGCCCTTTGATCTAGCCTGCGTCTCTCCTACCCCACGCCCCTGACCCCTGCCTTCACGCCCGCGTCAGGTTTCTCACCTTCCCCACGCCCGTGTCTTGTCTCTCCTTCCCCACGCCCGCGTCTTGTCTCTCCTTCCCCACGCCCGCGTCAGGTCTCACTCCTTCCCCACGCCCCTCCGCCACGCACCAGACCTAAAGACATAGATCAAGGGGCGTCGCCACCAACCTGTCCCTGTCCGTCAGCCAGCACCATAAACACGGCCCGTCATCCACATCATAAGACTGGCCCGTCACACACGCTCAGCCTCGCGCCTCTCACTCAGATAGACCGGGATAAGGCAGCTTGATTTCTCTTGCCAGCGGAGCCTCGCCAGTAGGTTTTAAATAGCTAATAAGAAAGACTAAATTGACGTTTATTTACTCCCCGACTTTAGGCAGTAAGAAGTTTTCTCTAAGTCAGAGGTATTAAGTTTATGGTTTTGGCAGTCGTGCTCGAATGGTAAGGTTTACAGGAGTTTCCACGAGCGGGAATGGTTGTGACCACACACTCCAGAATATCTCCCTCACACTTACCTCTGTTGTGCTCCACATGAATAACATAATTACTTATTTCTATAAAAATAATGAACAAAGTAATTAATTATTTTATAAGCATAAGGAATAACGTAATTGAGCATTTATATTAACGAAATTTTACAGCTGATCGTGTATTAACTTTGATTTTGTTTCATATAATCTTTTTCTTTTGTATCATTACGTATTCCTTCACACCTATTATAGTCCACAACTCATCACGTGGCAGGCGTGAACATTAAGCAGGTAGCGGCGCCTGTACTACACCACCGTGGTCACCTTGGCACCAAAGCCCCAAGGATGTCTTCTGCAGTACAGGTGACCAGAGTTAATTTGCTTGTCCGTCTGCGCTGGTGGCTGTCATGCGTCCCTGGGGTGGATATTTGACTTCTTTAGCAAAACTACACCAGCCAGATCGACTTCATTCTGCTGGCAGATGTTGCTTAGTTTGTCGTGCTGCGCCATGATTGGCTCATCTTGGGGTCTTTTAGAGGGAGGGAGAGGGGCAGGGAATGGGAGAAAGGGGGAGGAGAGAAAGGGCAGATGAGAAAGGAAGAAGGAGAGAAAGGACAGGAGAAGTTGAAGGGGGAGAAAGAGGAAGGAGAAAAAGGGTACAGAAGGGAGGAGGGTAATGGCAGAAGAGGGGTGGGGGGAGAGACAGGGGCAGCTCACACCCGAGGCTCTGGCTACCGTAGATACACGCCCTGGGCCTCACTCACTACACCACCTGTCGTCGTCCAACACCTTCAGCTGGTGAACTTGAAACTTGGTGTGAATTTACCTTGGGTTAGTCTCTCTATATTATTAGCATTAGACCTTTATAAAAACAAAATAAGGCAGCGAATATTTTATTATAATGTAAAGAAATTAAAACCTATCCTACGGAGCCTTTTCGTAATTTAGGAACGTAGATTGGATTTTTTTCTTCATATATTCACTTTATGAATAAAGGCTAAAATATGTTGACTTTGGTAAGGTTAGGTTAGGTTAGGTTAGGTTAGGTTAAGACTCAGTCGAGATTGGGAGGGAAGGACGTAAGGTGGTTTCTTCCCGAGGCATCAGATAAACAATAGGCGTGTGTAAACTACGGCTCAAGGTTCCATACAAGTGTTTGAGACATTCTTGTAAGTATATAAGAGACATTGTATTTTATGGTTAATTTACTATTGTTGATATTAGTGTGTGTGTGTGTGTGTGTGTGTGTGTGTGTGTGTGTGTGTGTGTGTGTGTGTGTGTGTGTGTGTGTGTGTGTGTGTGTGTGTGTGTGTGTGTGTGTGTGTGTGTGTGTGTGTGTTTGAGTACATGCGTCGCGGCAACTCCCGGGTGAAGGACATAAGTTATCAAATATTTAGTCTCATTTAATTTTCTCAATATAGCTCTGGTGAGGAGGCTAACCCGCACTTTTAGGGAGACAAAGTTACGTAGGACCAAGTGAGAGATGGGGGAAGAGAATTTAGGAGAGGAGGAAGAGAGCGGAGGAAGGGAGTTGTTGCCAAGTGTTGAGGGAAGGAGGGAGGGAGGGTGAGAGGGAGGGAGGGAGGGAACCAGATGATACCCTACACTACCACTCAGGTAAGCCGTGTAATGAACGCTTCCCAGCTACCACTAATAACACGGCTTGGCCTGCTTTAGAACACACACACACACACTGTAGCGTGAATATACACCCTGTAATGAGTACGGATTATGTGACACCCTGAATAACATAAATCATCCATTTTTTACAACAACAAAACAACTTACCAACACCAGAGTTCAGTAAACCGAGAGGACAGAGTTAGACATAAATTACAGTCTCCTAAATCACTACAAGTTGTCCAGGAAGTAGACGATACTAGTAAGTTATTATGATCAGAGTTCGTTCATTATCAAGTGGCTTTCAGTTTGGTGAGTTTGGTAAATGTTAAAATCCTGTGAGAGGAAAACAAAATAGAAGAGATAAATTAAATATATTAATTATGGTTCACGTGAAGATTAGGCACCCAAGATTTTTGCAGTTGATAATTAAATACCTTAATTACTACCTGGGGTGGAGGAGTTAGGTTAAGGTAGCGTTAGGGTGTTTATTATCCAGGTGAAATAAGTTTGGGTGTATATCGTCAGGTAATCCCAGATATAGTAACCATACCTGTACACACCCTGACACATACACACAGGAGAATAGACCAATCAGATAAAAATCTCCAGTCAGATTACTTATACCTGTATGGGATCTATTTTTCATCAAGAACTAATCATAAAAATCTTCTCGTGGTATATCAACAACTTCACTGTTTCTTGCAGGATAACTACTGTATAGTCACTACTTGTATGTCTTAATCTTAAGTCGAACACGCGATATGACACCGAACGTCCTAGCGTCTTCATACAGTATTCTCTGATATATCCGTAGTTTCTGGGGGGAATCATCGACCCCGCCAAGTTTCAAGCAAACACGTTCACTGTTTCAAAAATCACCGCACACCCTCACAAGAAGGACCGACCATGGGCAAGCAAACACGTTCACTGTTTCAAAAATCACCGCACACTCTCACAAGAAGGACCGACCATGGGCGCCACGGACACGACTCAGCAGCAGCCCCGCATTCCTTCACCAAACCACAAACTCACACTGGGATGTAATACCATACTATCAGGGTTGACGTTACAGCTGAAGGTCTATAATTCCAATAATGGATTTACCAGAAAGAGGAATAACGCAACAAGGAAAGATAAATACACAGAGGAACTGATGATAAATGAAAATAATAATAATAGAACAACAAAGACTCCAATAACACCTAAATTGTTGTAATTGTATCTTTATTTCCTCTTCGTTTCTTGGGTATTATTATTATTCTGATTCCTGGCTGTATTAACCCCGATGCCTTTGTCTAGCTGTAATGAGTGTAATCATCCATTAAAATTACACTGAGCTGCGTTATTAGTTGTAATTACTCCCGCGTGGGTGACACATGACGGTGATGGATGACGCAAGCACTGGGAGGAGGAGGAGGAGTTAGAGGGAGTACAAGCACGAATAGGGGGAGGAGGTGGCGAAGAAGGAGGCAGTATAAGCAGGAGGAGGAGGCAGTACAGATACGAAGAGGAAGAGGAGGGGGAGGGGACAGTAAAATTATAAGAATAAGAAAAACAGAAGGAGGAATAGGTACAAAAATCATCTACACCCCCCAAAAAATATAAAGGGAGACCCACACACCTTGAATTTCCTGCTCCATGATCCATCGATTATTACGTAGCCTGAAGTAATACACATTAAAATAGTTTCCTCGCCATTCAAGTGTAATTCTGTACATGTGCGTTCACTTGAGTCTCCGCCGTGTGTGTGTGTGTGGGTGAGCGAGAGAGTCTCACTGAATACGAGCCTTCATTAATGGTCACCCTCAGCTGCGTTGGACAGCCCCCCCCCCACACACACGTAAAGATTCACTTAACTGCTCCAGCTCCCTCGTAAAATTCAGTAAAACAAAACAGAAAATAACAGACAGACATTCATGCATAAACGAACACAATCATACTCGAAAACGTTTGTACGCTGGTAAAGACAGACATAGACATGTAACTAAACACACACACACACACACACACACACACACACACACTTGTCGCCATACGCATGTCAAAATAAAATTCCCATGAGCCGACCGGACTATTTTGTTCTCATAATTAGTTCAGTTATGGTCTCGTATACATCATCAAAAAACAAATGTAAAATATAGATGAAAAAGAACACTAACCCATTAATAAACTATGGCATACTCTGCTAGGCTACGTGTTACTACCGTTTGTCAGTACTTCACCGCTACCGTTTGTCAGTACTTCACCGCCCCAATAACCAAGCTCTTTCAACACTTCATACTAACAATAAAACAAAATACAATTCATAACACTACGACAACAACTATTAAACAACTAAATAAAATACAACCGACTCATCTACCATATTTAGTTAGTTATTTTTATCGACCCATATAGCTTAATTCTTTCTCTCCATCCTTTCCCGACCAAAATCATTGCTTTAAGAACTGTATTATGATAGAGTTTTCTTCTGCATCAACACCACCGGTCTCCTCTCATAAATGAAATAAAAAATACCCGTAATAACAAATAATAATAATGATAATTTTATAACTTCTACTAATATTATTATTATTAATTAATAATACTGATAAAACAGGGATTTTGATTGACATTAAAAATAACTATAATAATAGTAATAATGACAAATTAGTTGATCGCACATTAACATAATAGTAAAGCGATACAAAGATACTGGACTAAAATTAATAAAAGTTTAATAAACAGCAAAATGGGAAAATATATACGAATATTTTAATAATAATAATTGTAATGAAATTATTATTATTATTATTAATTATTATTATTATTATATAATATTTATAAGGTTAATAATTACTATTAATTTATGCTACGAATAATTTTAATATTAATTATATAAAATTAAAAAAAATTATATTTTTAATAATTTATATCGGTGATAACGATAATCGGTAATTACACAATTAATATTATTATTTATAATAGAAATTGTTTTAATAATTGATAAAAAATATTATGATCACAGAATATGATTATAATAACAATAATAAAATAATAATGACAATAGTATTAACAAAAGTAATAATTTATATTTGTTAAGTAATATATACTGAAATTATAATAATTCTTATGACATAATTAACAATAAATAGGTCATTAAATAATAATACTGTATAACTAAAAAAGACGTTAAGGCAACTAATATAAAAAATCATAATAAAATTTGAATAATTGTGCCAGAAATTTTTTAAATTAATGGCAAAATAAAATTTAAAAAATCCTCAGTATTAATAAAGATTACTAAAATGTTATAAAAAAGCAGTGATTAAAAAACCCACACCTGTTATTGATCACCGAAAAATTAATTGACTAAATTGGTACCCTGAATTATGTCATATTATTATTATTATTATTATTATTATTATTATTATTATTATTATTATTGTTATCAAAGAGTGTTTATTTTCTGACCCTTTTAATTTTTTAGTGTGGAGGATGACAGTATTTGGACACGTGCGGAGGATGACAGTATTTGGACACGTGTAGAGGATGACAGTATTTGGACACGTGTGGAGGATGACAGTATTTGGACACGTGTGGAGAAAGACAGTATTTGGACACGTGTGGAGGATGACAGTATTTGGACACGTGTGGAGGATGACAGTATTTGGACACGTGTGGAGGAGGATGACAGTATTTGGACACGTGTGGAGGATGACAGTATTTGGACACGTGTAGAGATGACAGTATTTGGACACGTGTGGAGGATGACAGTACTTGGACACGTGTGGAGGATGGCAGTATTTGGACACGTGTGGAGGATGACAGTATTTGGACACGTGTAGAGGATGACAGTATTTGGACACGTGTGGAGAAAGACAGTATTTGGACACGTGTGGAGGATGACAGTATTTGGACACGTGTGGAGGATGACAGTATTTGGACACGTGTGGAGGATGACAGTATTTGGACACGTGTGGAGGATGACAGTATTAGGACACGTGTGGAGGATGACAGTATTTGGACACGTGTGGAGAATGACAGTATTTGGACACGTGTGGAGGATGACAGTATTTGGACACGTGTGGAGAATGACTCTTCCGGACACTCAATTGCTGAACCGTTTCGAGTATTTTAATCAACTTTACTGAGATATCAACTATTATAATAACTTGACATTAAAAGCAAATTTTTAACCTAATTTTATTTTCATAAGATTTGGTCTGTGGTAAGTATTTGTAATTACTATCTTTAATGCACGTGTAAAGGTGTATTAATTTTTTTTTATCAGTTCTAATTAACTTGTATCGATCAATTTTTAGTCATAACTTTTTTTTACTGGTTTTCATTGCAGCTCAGTTCGTTGAATGGATTAACATATACAGGTATATATATGTATTTGTATATTACTTAAGGGTTCTTTCTGAATTATTACTTAATATTTTTTTTTAAATTAGTTATAAATTCACTTTATTGTTTACTGTATATTAACTGTTATGCTGTTAATTTATTTTGTATTTGCAGGATCTGATGGTTAAGATTAGAAATAGTAATAATATAAACATCAGCTAATATAAATAGTTTCCTCCTATTTAAACTGTTATTATACTCCATAACAGAGATCTTTTATCCGCCATAAACACACGTTCGTCGTCATAAAAAAATCTTAAACATTCTTTTCACAAAACTCAAGTAAAATCAATAAAAAATGAAATATATGTTAACAAATAGCTAAATCACAGAGCCATGGTTGAGTGGCTATTTCATCCACGACAGAATACCACAATAATAATAATAATAATAATGGTGATAAGAAAATGATAGAGAGAATAAGTAATAACAGACAATAAGATAGATAATGTGGCTAAATATAATCGGGGGGGATATTTCAGGAGATGAGACCTTCCCGGATATGACACCCCCCACCACTCCCCTACCCTCACCCCCTGTACGACCTTCTCCACCTCCCTTCTCGCCTCTTCCCTACGACCATTTTCCATATTCCTCACCCGACATACTGTCCCTCACCCCCATTTATCACACCCTACCCCTCTCGTACGACCTTCCCCCCACCTAACACACCACACATCTGTATGACCCTCCCCTACCACCTCGCCTCCTAACACACCCCTCTCGCTAAGATACCCTCTACATCTCTCTTAACGCAACCCTCCTGTCTCCCCATCTAACTCACTTATCTTAACGCACTCCCTCGTTCCTCCCCATCTAACACACTCCCTCCTTCGTCCCTAACACACCTCTCAACACACTATTTTCCCCCTTATTGAACACACCTTTCTAAACGCACTCATAGTCCCTTCACACCCGTAGATGAAAAGTGAATCAATAAATGAAAAACGAATAAAAAGTATTGTTATGAGTTAGTACATTAGTAAATTAACGTGAATAATAAAAATGAAAGTAAAAAGAGATTAATGGGTGAAATGAACGAATAGAAATATATTTAAATTGATAAAAATGAACAGAAATATACCGGTGAAAAATGGATAAGAAGAGATAAGAACGTACTGAACGATTAGCTTACGAACTAATGAATGTGGGAATAAGGTAAAGTGGGGTAATATACAGGTAAATATTTAAGAATTGATAAAGATGGATGAAAATAGGTAAACGAATTGATAGATAATAACTGATAGATAGAGTTGAAGGGGAGTAGGTAGTTTGGTTAGGTTAGGTTATAGGCTGAGTTAGTTATTTGATGTTAATTTAGACTGAGTTGGGTGAGGTTACAGTTAGCCGGATTACGTTAGGTTAGGTCAAGTTAGGCTGGAACCCATTTAGGTACTGCACTCATTTGACCAGACACCGGTATATATAATAGGTTGAGGACAATAAGTTTACTAACAGATGTACAGTCGACTTTTTTTATTGACATGCATCAGCTAAAACACAAAATGCCTTCGGGTGCGTCGTCACAACTACAGGTGTTGGCTGTAACTGGGCATGTACGAGGCGTGTGTCTCTAATGCATAGCTTGTTAGATACGTCAATTCAAGTGAGTTAGACAATATGGCAGACGAGGAGACAATATAGCAGACGAGGATGTTAAGTTAGTTTATATAGTGAGTTAGACAATATAGCAGACTAGGATGTTAAGTTAAGAATTATAATATCAGTTTGAGAACGAAGGACCAAGGCATATATATTATAATTCGACTTCATCTCACCCGTAAGTGGCATCTTATAAGACACTTACGGCCTCCAGTACAGAACACAACAACAAACACTTCTCATACCGTTAACATCACATCACTGTCGTCATTGTTGTTGTTTTTTATTATGAGAGAAAATTTAATGACTATATAATGTGTGTTTGAAGGAGTTATCGTGGATGAGGTGACGGGCCAATCTTAACATGGTCTGGAAATTCTTGGTTCTTATACAGAGAAGGATGCGGCGGCCTAAGGCGGTGATGTTTTGTGACGAGGATGATGTAAGAACACATTATAGGTACAGTCTGTCTATACCCAAGAGGGGGAAAGGTTAAAACAGATTCACACTGATATTATAAAATACTGTGTAATATTAAAACCTTATTGACGTGGTAACTACATCAAGGTCTTGTACGCGATGTATTTATGTAATTTTTTGAAGTACACACACACACACACACACACACACACACACACACACACACACACACACACACACACACACACACACACACACATCTAAGGACTTGCAGGAGACGAGAACAAAATCAATGTCTCACCTGCTTCAAGATTTCTTCCTTGGGTTTGAAGATGTCTTGAAACATACACAGAAGCTTGAATATCTATTTTCGTTTCACGTGAGCCTTTGCGAAATTCATATTCATGTGTGCATCATTAATCAATACATATATATACACACATACGTATGTTTATTGATCACAGGTGCGTTGTGAAGGTGAGAGAGAGACTTGTTTGTATCACATGAGGAATGTTACTGTAGGAGGTGTGAGAGCCAGGGATGCTTGTATCGCTTCTTGGCTGTCAGTTACAGCGTTAATGAAACATAAATATGGTCATTTCAGAAGCAAGGCGCCCAATTATGTATGAAATTAGATGTAATCTTCTGTAGTTTCATATTCAGATGAGGCAATCTGGATGGATAATTTTTCATTTGGCCGCCAGCGAGGCATGATTTTTTTTTTTTTAAACTTTGAGAGAACCCGGCCATCATCTAGGGTGTGTCATAAAGGGGTAATGTGAGAGCTTAGCAGCAGTTGGTGGTCTCTTTAGGTAAAATAATTATCCACTTAAAGTGCGACATAGAGATCTGAAGCCCTGAGTTCCATGTGAGCATCGACCATGTAATGCCTGGCAAGCCTCCTCAGTCGGCACCTTGTTACTATTAATGCTTGACCCTCATAAAAACTACACGACTCAGCCTTACACATTCTCGAGTTATTATCTGGAAAACGAGACACTTAACGCTAGTTGAGAGTTGGTGGCCGCCTGCTGTGTCGGGGTGTTACAGCACAGCACAGCACACATAATCTTCTCTCTCCTCCAGGAATTAAAGTTTGTACAAAGCTATTGATGACGCTCCATGACTTCCCCTCCCCCACACTCACACGTTGCAAAATAGTGATAATTTCTATACGTTTCTTATTTTTGGAAATTTCACACTGGCCTTATAATTATAAAGCAGTGCGGTCATGGTGATAACCATCAGACAAAGAGAAAATAAATAACACCAATACTAACCTAATCGAAGCTAATTTAGTTATAGTTTGGTTATGTTATGATAATAAGCGACGTCTGTCTTAGGTGAAACAGAACAACTCTTACCATATATGAACTAATCTCCATTAAGATATAGCAATATAATTAAAGAGTTATATCAGTAAAGTGAACACTGTGTATACCAATAGCGCCACTTCCAGCTGCCAGTCATATACACAATCTCTTGTAACAGTCTTCACATTTTTGCCAGTCAGTACAATTTTTCCTCAACTCTGAAGCGACGAGGAGAGAATATACAGGAGTGTCCCATCACCGCCCACCACCACATCACCCGCTCCTAAATCCCCGAATTTTCCACCATGAAAAGTCAACAGTAACTTGCCTCTGACTTTCTCCTGGTAATTACATTTACTTACAATAACAAGCCTCGGGAGTTAGAGAGGCAGGACTGAAATTCCAGAGTACCATAAACGAGATTTACCAACAATCCACATAGCTGCAACAGTCGTAACTCTTAAAGAAAATGGGATGTTCGCGTCAAGCTCAAATTAAGCGGAGAATTCGGAAACATACCTGTAAACAAGGTGAAAATATACTCATTTGAATATCACTTGCCTCTTAATAATCCCTCAAGGATATAATATTTTTTTTAATTAATGTATTTTTTTATGTACACCCCAGTAACCGGGTGGCAGTGTGCTGTGACGCCGTGCGGCTATTCCATTTTAGGTATAAATAAAATTCTCTTAATCTCGCCACTGTTCGCTGTCTTAGGACAAAATTTGTGGTTGATAATAAAGATAAATATATGTGACGCAGGCATGTATAACGAGACAGAGAAAGATAGACAGAGAGAGGGGGAGAAGAAACAGAGTGAAGACAGGAGGATTCATGTGGAGGAAGCCGCAAGAACTCTCCAACACCACACTTTAGGTTACAGTATACAGTATAGTCCAGCCATGACCAGAAACAAGAACAAATTAGATCATTCAGGCGACAAATACAATTTACCTCATAGGATAATTGTCACAACGAAATAACTTACACGACAAAAGCAAACCGTATGAGTTGGTTAGACAATTTACACTGATATGTTATTTAAGAAGGTATAGTAAGTACTCTTATGGAATGTTAATTGAGATACTTTAAATATTTTGACAAGTTCAACCTGTGTGTTAATGATGTGTTTCTTTGTCACTTATTTATTATATATTTCTTAGCTTTTCTTTCTATTACTTATTTAATGCTTGTATAAATTAGGTTTTGGGAGGTGTTAATTTTTATCTCTAGAATACGACCGTGAAATAATAATAATAATAATAATAATAATAATAATAATAATAAAAATAAATATTCAATTGAGAAAAATTAAATAAAACTTTTAATCAGAACGTTTATTGAAAAATACACTGAGAGGGACAGAGTTCAGGTTAGGTACAGTAACTGAGGTGGACATTACTGTAATAACTAACTCAACCTGAATTTACATCTTGATTTTTTATTTTTTTAATTGTAAGCGATGTCCTTAATAGTGTATGTATGTATGTATGTATGTATGTATGTATGTATGTATGTATGTATGTATATTAAAATGTATTCATAATTATTAAACACTTAGACTGTGTGTGGTACCTTGGGGGGTGCTGTGTGTGGTACCTTGGGGGGTGCTGTGTGTGGTACCTTGTGGGGGTGCTGTGTGTGGTACCTTGTGTGGGGGTGCTGGGTGTGGTACCTTGTGGGGGGTGCTATGTGTGGTACCTTGTGGGGGTGCTGTGTGTGGGCACCTTGTGGGGGTGCTGTGTGTGGTACCTGTAGGGGTGCTGTGTGTGGTACCTTGTGGGGGGTGCTGTGTGTGGTACCTTGTGGGGGTGCTGTGTGGTACCTTGTGGGGGTGCTGTGTGTGGTACCTGTGTGTGGTACCTTGTGGGGGGTGCTGTGTGTGGTACCTTGTGGGGGTGCTGTGTGTGGTACCTTGTTGGGGGGGGGGCTATGTGTGGTACCTTGTGGGGGGTGCTGTGTGTGGTACCTTGTGGGGGGTGCTGTGTGTGGTACCTTGTGGGGGTGCTATGTGTGGTACCTTGTGGGGGGTGCTGTGTGTGGTACCTGTGGGGGTGCTGTGTGTGGTATGGGGGGTGCTGTGTGTGTGTGGGGGGTGCCATGTGTGGTAGGGGGGTGCTATGTGTGGTACCTTGTGGGGGGTGCTGTGTGTGTGGCACCTTGTGGGGGGTGCTGTGTGTGGTACCTTGTGGGGGTGCTATGTGTGGTACCTTGTGGGGGTGCTATGTGTGGTACCTTGTGGGGGTGCTGTGTGTGGTACCTTGTGGGGGGTGCTATGTGTGGTACCTTGTGGGGGTGCTGTGTGTGGTACACCTTGTGGGGGGTGCTGTGTGTGGTACCTTGTGGGGGGGTGCTATGTGTGGTACCTTGTGGGGGGGGGTAGTGCGCCAAGAGACATTTATCGCATCAATCAGTCAGTGAGTGTTGAATAAGTCGCTCACACAGGGAATATATTTTTTTGTTTACCTACACTTAATTCGCCTCATAATTCGTGCAGTTCTAATCCTGGACGAGCTACAATAGAAAAGCAAAAATAAAAGAATCGCTTAATATACCTTGGTGGTGCTGCCGGTGATCACAAACATATAAACGCATAAAGTAATTGGATAAGTTCAAATTTATTAATCATTAATATGAAAAGGAACAGTAATACTGTTTGCCGGGCCCTGCAACCCACGTTTGAGTCTACTCGCTCCCATAATATTCAAATTCCATGAAATATTATGCATTTGTGTAACATATTTGCCATCAACAAAACCATAACTAGCATTAGTGTCGCGATATGTTAGCACTAAGTACATACATTCCATCTAAACCTGAAGTAAAAAGGACGGCTAATAGTCCAAACTATAATTTCTTTCCTCTCCGCCAGTCTCAAGAGCTCTCCTCGTTAAACCTGAGGACAAATCTTCCTCAGCACATCTGCGCCGTGGCCACACTACAATGGGCCACATCTTCATGTCTGTGTTTTTAAGTTAAATGTCCCATAGCAGTTGGCCAGACAAATTGTCTTCATGGAGTCAGAGGGCGTCGGTACCTGGTGTCTCTAGTCTCAGTTCATTTATACCTTCGGAAATCTCCTTGGTAATAATTCTAACCCGTGTAAAAGTTCAACTTCCGTCGTTTACTTAGATTTACGGCCTCTTGTGATCTGTCGATGTGCACCAAGTATTTACATTTTTAGTACCTGTGAAACATAATTAAGCTCAACTGAGGTCCACTTGAAGCACTTCTTCCAACTTGTCTAAATTATAAAGTTTTTTCTTCTGTTGATTTATTTATTTTTTTTCCTGGGGGCTGGTGGGGTGGGAGGGCTTGTGAATTATGTCACCAAAGTACAATATTTCATTTAACTCGGTGGAAACTAACAAATATCGTGACGTCAACAAGAAATAGTGAAACATTTAATATGACATTAGGAGCATCGACACCGTAAAGGTGATGAATTCGCGTGTAATGTGCTTGAGGGCCATTTTAGGAGACCTTCACGGCGGTGTGGTGTGACGGAGACAAGTGACGGGAGCCTTGCCCGGACCTGTGGCTCAGCCTCCCATGGCTCTGTCCTGTACGAGTCTCCAGGGCGCCCTTAACACCCCTTAAGCCCGTCACAACACGCGGCAATCATTGTAACTCGAGCGTCACTCACCCGTCACTCCCGCCGTTACTCAGGTAGGTGGCGATGACAGTAACAAATGGTCTGTCAGCCACTGTGTCCAGGAAATTGCCCGAAGAACGCACAATATTCAAAAAATTACGGAAATATTTGGCGTTTGATGCCTGACGTGTTAAGCTGTAACTCTGCCATATATTTTGGTACATAAATCACAACGACGTTCAGGAGTCGCTCTGTCACCTCTCTGCTGTGTCCTTCAGGCCACACGACTACTTGGTGCTTAGCTTAAGATAATGTGGCATTTAATGTTGACATTACAATAAATTTTGCTTTCAATCTATTGTATTGTTTAATCCCACTAATCGTAGAACTTTCTATATAAAATGATGAGATTCCTTTTAGGTCATCAGAGAAGAAGCAGAGAGGTTAAGTTAGAATAAGTCGGTGAGTGTGGTGTTGACTCCTTGACGGTGGGAGCCCCGGGCACCACACCATAATTTTCCGCCGCTGCATGCAACAGTAGGGGGGGCTCCTCCACCTCCTCTATTATCACAAGGTCTTTAACAAAATTTTTACCAATAAGTCTCGTCGCAATTACTACCGTAAAGGTTCTATTATTTGATCGATAGCTATTTACTTATTTTAATAGCACAGCTTTGACATTTTAAGAAAACAGATCAAAGGAATATTTTAAGAACTTATGAAAAAACTGACACGGAGTAAGACCGAAGGAAATTATAGCAAGTTGCTGGTATAGAGTAACTTGCGTTTCACCTTCTGTAGGTATGAATGTGACACTGCAGCAGGTGGCTCCTCCCAGCCATCACCACCCACAACCCTCCGCCTTCCTCAGAATAAACATCTCAGCCACACAAATAAAGCCCAAGATGTTTAGAAAAATAGGTCATCAAAACTTGAAGAGCTTGTACACACATCTCAGTTACGTTTGTCATTTTGACACTGAATTAATTAACATTACCCCAACATTAAACTGTACGAGTATTCTCACAGGTAGAATGAGCTGACTCGGAGTATATCACGACCAGACTCATCTTCACACACTGTGGAGAACAAGTGGCGTATCTTTTCCCTTTTATGTCACGCTCAGCTTATGCTATGATACAAGTATGCACCAAACCCCTTGTTAGTGATGGAATATTACCAGTACATAATATCAGTGATTTGTAGGACATCCACTCACCTCGTTGGAGTCTTATCAAGTGACAATATTTATTATTCATTAAGAACCTCTAATAAGGACCTCTCTTCTCAAGACGCATCTGAAGCTTGACACCAACTTTTTAACAAGTTTTGATCTACTGCCGCTGCTCCAGGTCGTATTGTGCATATTCAAGGACTTCCCAGTATTTATGTATGAGCAGCAGGTGGCGCCCCACAACACAGCGGGTGTTGATAAGGTCCCCCTATCTATACTAAAGGGTAAAATTATTATTAAGGCTGGGATTATGAACCTGCCAGGGGCGCATTTTTGGTTGTCTTTATCAGTCAAAGCCTCAGTGTGTGTCGAGTGGCGGCAATATGTAAGAGGCGGTGCTTGAGTATTGTGACGGCGTCTTACCCAAGTCTCACCTTGTTATAACTTATGACTTGAGGCTCTCACACTGTTGTACAAATTATTGTAGGATAAACTAATGAGACTTGTCAACGCTAAAATGGAGAGGGAGTCAGTGAGCGATCCAGAAGAGAACAGCAGCTCACTAATTGGTGAGACAAAACTTTTGGACTTGAAAATGGCTGTGTTCTCCACGTTAACCCCCTTGTTATCAGTGCCCAAGATGGAGTAAGTGCGTGGACAAACAAGTATTGAGACATGAATAAAAGGATCCACATATGGTCAAGATTGAGCCAAGGGCATAGTTGAGGGTGTGTCGCTGTGAGGGCTGAGATATATTTGTAATTGGTTATCGAGAATGTCTCCGAGCACTGGTAAGAGCGTCAGTGGATAATACCCGTACAAAGGGTAGAATGTGTGTATGTATTGGTGGGAGAATGTTTGCGAGACGTAGACCGTGACCTTGCTAACACGTCGGGAGGCGGCGGACAGTGGCGCCGCGGGCTGTGTGAATTGTGTTGCAAGTGTGAGCAATTATCCCCCGTCAGGCAAGGTCGACCCACCCATCCCTTATACTACTGGAGGGCATCACTTCCCCTAGTGACCCCCAGCGTGGCTCTATACTGTACATCAACACACCACAAGTCTTGCTGGTCTCTATTTGAAGATTATGTTTGTACATTAATAAACTATCTCCACTGCAGGACGCCACTTTTAATATTTTATTTGGCGAACACCAGACGGATTTATTTAGCACAGAGAGACCCCCGTACACGAAGGGTTAAAATGTTGACAACGGAGGCATCGTAGGTGCAGTAAGAATCACTGGATCAAGTGGGGTGACGACAGGTTGACTTAGTCTGTACTGTAAACATGATAGACTTACCCGTCTTTCTGTTCGGCAGCTCGGTCCCGTTGTCGGCGGTTTTTGAACCAGTTGGAGACCTGGGTTGTGGTGAGCCCTGTGGCCTCGGCCAGCTCTCTCTTCTCCCTGGGTGATGGATAAGGGTTGTGGGCGTACCACTCCCGCAGTACGTTCCGCGACTTTTCCTTGAAGCAGTAAGAGGTCTCCTCTCCGTCCCAGATGGTGCGCGGGAGAGGGAACTTGCGCCGCACGCGGTACTTGCCCACGGCGCCAAGCGGTCGCCCGCGGAGCTTCTCTGCCTCTATGTAGTGTGCCTTCAACCACAGTTGCTGTAATTTTCCGTGGTTTTGTATTGAGAAATTGTGCGATTCCAGAATTCGATAAAGGTCTTTGAAGTTGCCGCGGTGGAAGGCCACGAGAGCCTTAGCTTTGAGGACG
Source organism: Homarus americanus (assembly GCF_018991925.1). Lineage (NCBI taxonomy): Eukaryota > Metazoa > Arthropoda > Malacostraca > Decapoda > Nephropidae > Homarus > Homarus americanus. Next base: position 286,519 of record NW_024735442.1, on the reverse strand, counting down.
GACTCATTCTTGTGTAAGTGTTCGCAGGCAGGCAGTGACCACAGGAACCTGCCCAGCCTCTCGATGTTCCCACTTTGTTGAAGGACCTCGCAGACGCAGGCAACCTGCTCCTGCGTGAAGCCGAAGGAGGGGAGCATTGCAGCGGGCGGGGAGAGCGAGGACTGCGGCGGCAGTGTCGGCGGGCCCAGGTGTGGGGCCCCTGGATGTCCACCCGCCTCGCTCATAGACCCCACTATCATAATATAATCCGCCACGGTACTAATGTTTACAACACCCACTACGCCCACCCCAGCAGACCGAGCAGACTTGTCGTGGTCACTACACAGCCAGTCAGGCGCACAGCACACAGCGGCGCACGTCCTAACCACACCAGGGGATCACCCAAACTATACTACAAGGCAAACCTTAGCTCACGTTTCCATCCTTCGATACTGCAGGGGCCGGATCGAGTTTTACCCCGCCCACCAACACGAGAGGCCGCATCTATTGGTTAGCTGTAAGTACTTATCGTGGGTGCGGCCAATTAGGGCGGGACGGGGTGGAGCTAACAGCTGAGTCCTTTTCCACCCGGCCAATGACCGTACCCGTTTAGGTAGAGGGGTGGTCCACGTTAACATAAGAAGATGGATGATATAGTGCACACTGTCGGTATTCCTAATCATCACACTTATTCATTAAACGATAAATAGACTGAGGGAAGCATTTGTCAGGGCGCACACAGACACCCCACCTCCTCCCGTGGATCGTTCCCTCCTACCTGACACCCACGACCATACACACGCACGCACACCTCCGCCCCGCCCGGTACAAGTATTACCATTTAACTCTCGTCTCTTCTCCCCTCCATCGGCTGAGGGACCATCCGTCAATCGCGGCCACAACATCAACAACTTCTTATCCATATTCAACTCTGGGGAGGTGCTGGAACGAATCGATGAAATATTCTTGCGTTCAGTATTTTCTCAATAGACACAATATTCAATTAACCAGATGAAAACAAAGGCCCTCCCATTAACGCTTGGCCTCCCTCCCTTTCCTCGCCCCTCCCTTTCCCCCCCCCCCCCCATTCCCTCCCCACACGCCAAATGTATTGTGAAAACGCTGAAAAATGGTTTCAATATATCTCCCTCCTGATGCAGAGCTGTAACGACCCGGCCTCACGAAGCAGCCGTCACAGGTTACGGCTCGCTCACCACTTTACGGGGGCGCTTTCCTGAAAACTCTCAAATTAATGCCTCGCTGATTTGCTGCTGGTTACTGGTGTATTGTGTGTGTTTGCTACGCTCGCTCGCTTGCTCTGGTCTTTTATGTCTCGCGGTCTTTATGTCTCGTTGTGTTTATGTTTTGTGGTGTTTATGTCTCGTAGTCTCTTTGTCTCGTGTTTATCATTCGTGGTGTTTCTGTCTCGCGGTTTTTAATGTCTCGCGGTCTTTAATGTCTCGCGGACCATAACAACACAAATCCTCAGGGCAAAGTGGAGAAGAGAATCACTCTACCGGGAGATGTAGTGTAAACATTATAAAACAATGATTTTCCACGACCGTTGTGAAGACTCTGAAACGTTCCTCTTGTGCATCGTGAATTTGATTCAGTGGAATTAATCTTTTTTTATTATTTTTTTTTAATATTGTATGAAGAATTTTCCCGACTTGATACACGATGAAGGTCTTAGTGCGGATTGAAGAATAAAACACACTACGACAAAAGCATTTTACAGCTAAATTAATAACCCTTGACACCATAGTTGATTTATGAAGCACTTACCTGAGGAAAAAGCTGCGATGCATTAGAATTTCTCGACCTCTTTCATGTGAAGTAAAATCGAAATTCATATACAGGTGATAAATTAACCTTTAGGATTTACTTGAAGAGAATATGAATACTGGTCATAATATGGAAGGCCAGGGTGAGGTAGACGAGTCAGTCAGAGAGGCATCAGTCAGACTCACAACGCCTGATAAAAGGTATCCAGACACCTCAAGATCTGATTACCAAATAAAGACAGGTGAGGCGCTGAGTCCTCGCCCAGGTGGCTCTTCACTTGTACCCTTTTTTTAATATGTAAAAATAAGAGAGATGTATTTTTTATGTATCTCTCTTGATGTATCTTTATGTATTTATATATTTTTATGTATATTTTATGTATCCCGTAATGTATCGCCTTGGTGTATCTCTTGATATATCTCTCTTGCTGTATCTCGCTTTTAAGTTTTAGTAGTCGATCTAGCTGAGAGATCTTATTTATTGAGGCGCTGTAATACATTATAATAGCATTAATAGCTCTTAGTTATAACAGCACCAGTACATTCCTAGTTATAGAGACGCTGTAGTACATTATAACAGCATCAGTAGTTCCTAGTTATAGAAGTGCTATAATGCAATATAACACAACCAATACACTACTAGTTATTGAGGCGCTGTAATACATTTTAACAGCATCAGTACGTGTTCATATTACTGATCCACGCGGTGTTATCTTGCTACTGGTATATAACGTGACCAGCAACTCACTGTATCCGATGATTGAGATAAGGGTTTTATTACTCGAACGTAATTTATTAGCTGATGCTGAACTGCTTGATGGCCTTGTTCTGTTGTGTTTATCTTATTTATGGTATACTAGACACTGAATGATAGTATGTAACCTGAGTATACTCGCCTGTATCAATTCTAAGGCGTTTGAACTTTACATTGAGTTATTTAAAGCACTCATTATTTTTTTTGTCCGGCTTACAAGATAGACTGTATTAAATGTTGAGTAGAAATGTGTTGATTTACGAGGTATAATATATTAATCTTAAGACCATTATGCTTTATCAAGGTGTGTGATCCTTGCACTAGGTTATTTAATGGTCTTGTGTGTTTGTCTCACTCTTACAGGTGAGACTATATCATATAATGCAAATAGATGTGAGGATTTACGAGGCTTGATATAACATAGTAAGACTATGAGGACTTAAACCAGACAAATAAATACATTGTGTCATTTTACTCGGCGTGAGACCTGATATCACAGTGAGTGGTTTGGCCCCGTCAGCAGGCCACCCTCATGCAGGTATCTTTAGCTCCTCAATATCTTTAATACTTCTTCGCTTATGATGGCTGGCTGGTTAACAGGTCAAGTTATCTCCATTTTCTGAGTTAGTTTATTACTGAATTTTGGGTCGGAAAGATGTGTTACTCCTTTGGTCTTTACTGATGTAGTTTGAGAGTTTGTTGTCGTGTCATGTCAATCAACTTTGGTAATTTAGAATTTGCTAAAACTTTGACTGACCATCTAGAGAATCAGTTAGCATTAAGAATCAGGAAGAAGGCAGGTAATAGTCTAGCTGGTCATACATCACCCTCAGGTCAGCAGTTGAGTGATACTTAGTGGAGCTTTTAAGCCTCTGGGTAATGTTTATGTTTACACAAGAGCGGAAAGTTGACAAGTCGGCTGAAGTTCTGAATTTGGATATTTTCTTAGGAATCTCTTTTGTGCGATTGAAAACTGACCCACATTTTGATTTTGTCTTAGTACTTTATAATCACATTATCATATTTTGTTTTTTATCAAATATATCTTTAATATATATTGTGTCCCAAGAGGCATTTGTGAAACAACTAAGTTCTTCGTCTCACCTCAGTATATAACTCACAAATATATCTTGTCATTGCAGAGGAATACAGTAGAAAAATAGACGTTGAGTGAGGGGTCATTAGGGACCATAATCGCTGGCCCCGGCCCAAGAGGGTGTTGAGGGTAGATCGTTTAGTCAACTTGGGGTTTTAGGTTATTTCATGAGTTGGTCCGGCCAGTGAACGTTTGTTGCTTCAGCTGAATTTATGAGGTGTGTGAGGACCAAATGAGAAAACTCGTCTACATACTAACAACAGCTGGGGCCCAACTCCTCCTGCGACTGGCAAAGGGGGGGAGGGGGGGTTAAGTCATTGTTTTGGTGTGGGTGTTTAGCGAGGAGGAATATTTAATCCCAAGTGGTAGTTGTTAAGTGTACAGAATGTCTGCAACCATTCATCTC